>NC_137788.1:72151879-72508251 GCF_963383645.1 Muscardinus avellanarius | reverse complement strand
AATTTTCTATAAATCCTGGTACATTATCAAAATGGTACATTAAATTTTTATATTAAATTATTTAACTATTTAGCACATTATAAAATTAAATATGACAGCTCTGTTTTAAATGATTACAAGCATAGAATTTGAATATAATTTAATAATAGTGTGCATTACCATATGAAGTCAATCTGATCAATTTTATAATACTACATACTTATAATGTAGACTACTATTAAAAATGTATTAAGATAGTTCGTTTTAAAGCATTTTTTCCTCTGCTATTGGGCATATGACCAAATGATCTAATTTATTCTCTTTTTTAAACAATGCTTTTATTGGTGCATTGCAGTCTCACATCATAATAAAATTCAGAGTGATAGGGACATACAAGTACGCAGTATTTGGTGAACTTATCCCAGACTCCCTCTCTACTTCCTCCCTACTCTCTTCCTTTCACTCCCTGCACGATATAGAGACTGGCATTGCTATTTTCATATATGCACATCGCATCAAGGGTAGTGTTTCCTTCATTAATTCTCTTAATTTTGATACTATCGGTTTCTGCAATTGTGCTTTGAGTTATTTAACTATAAAACATTTCAAGATTTAAATTTATGAAGCATATGGTATACAATTAAATTGTATTTTATGACTGCTAGATATCCTAGACTATACCTGTAATTAAGCCAGAGAAGTACACATGAAGTAAATCTTGTTCTAATTTTCATTTATCCTATTTCTGATGTTTAGAAAGTGAGTTGAAACTAGATTTTAAAACCTAAGAAGCTAGGTGTGGTAGCGCATGCTTATATTTCCAGCATTTGGGAGGCTGAGACAGGAGGATCTCGGTTCGCAGACAGCCTCACTATGATCATGGTTCACAGACAGCCCCAGCTACTTAGTGAGGCCCTCCACAATTTAGTGAGAACTTGTTTAAAAATAAATAATAAAAAATAGGCCCGAGGTGTAGCTCAGAGGTAGAATGCTCCTGGGTTCTATCCCAGTACCAAAAAAAAAAAAAAAAAAAAAAAAAAAAAATCCTAGGGAATTTAAGGAATTTAATGAAAATTATATAATGTTTATGAGTCAGGTTTAATATATCTAACAAGGAACATTCAAAAAGGCCATTTTCTTTCAAAATAACAATTACTTTTTTTTTTTTTTTTTAGGTACTGGGGATGGAACCCAGGGGCATTCTACATCTGAGCTACACCCTCAGCCCTACTTTTTTTTCTTCATTTTGAAACAGGGTCTCCCTGAGTAGAAAAGGGCCTCACTAAGTAACTGAGGCTGTCCTTGAACTGCGATCCTCCTGTCTCAGCCTCCCAAATGCTGGGATCACAAGCATGCGCCACCACACTAGGCTTCATAGATTTTTAACATAACACATTTGGTACAGAAATTTTACTTTGTATTTAATCATTCTATCAGTTAGCATATCTATATCTATACATGAAATATTTCCATGTATAACTGTTGTTCAATTGACAACCTAAAATATGTATAAAATAAATTAATATTTGTTTTATTTTAATGAAAAATTAATGAGGATTAAAGGTACAAAAACAGAACAAATGAAGAGTAGTTGCTGCACCAGTAGACTTACTCAATATCATGGTACCCTGGTTGAACATTATGGTGCAGCTCATCAGCTCCCATGAGGTATAAACCTTTGTGTTTGCCTCTTGCACGCTAAAAAACCCTTTGCCTCTCCATTCCTGAATCTCTCTCATGTTCTCCTCTTTAATAAACTCAGCTATCCCACAACAAACAAACATCATGAGGCTCATTCTAAATACCATACCTGGCCATTCTAAACATCATACCTGGCCATTCTAAATATCCTATCTGGCCAACTGCATCAAATTCATGCTCATATGCCTTGATGATGTGAACTTACATCACCAATACTGAACTTTTCTTTTGCTGCCTAGAACTTAGACATTTAATTTCTGGTTACCAGTCTTCTCGAGTATTTCGTAAGAATTTTTTTAGTTAACATCTTAAAATGTAAATTCATACCATGTGCGATTCTACATCTATACCAGTGCCTCTACCTACATCTCTTGATTCGGTGGCACCAACATTTATGTGTTGATACAGGAAAGAACTGGGGAGGTATTCCAGATGCTTTTATTTCCCCACTTCCCATTCCTCATCTCCACATGCTGGCTGTCTTCCCTCTCCATTCATGACCACTGAACTCCACTCTGCTCTTGAGAATACTACTGTGTCCCGTCAGTTGGGTTTCCTAAATAACTGCTTCACAACATCCTTCCCTGGTTAGTATCAGCTGATGGCCTTATACATTATTTCATGGAGGAAAAGAAACAAGCCAAACAACCCACTACACGCTCCTGTCTCTATACCTCTACATCAGGACCCTCTACACTGTGTCGCTTGAGGCCAGCCTCAAATGCTCCAATCCATCCCCATTTGTCCTCAAGATGAGGGATCTATCTCCTCCTCATCACTTTCCCTCTCTTGGACCATCCCAGAATAACCAGATGTTTCCTCATAAATTATTCAGCCTCCGGTACTTTGATACAACACCAAAAATTAATTAGGACAATTTATTGGCCATAACTATATTTATAGGAAAGTTGATATGAGTTAGACTTTAGAGAGAAAACGCTACGTAGTTTGCACTTGCATGTGCTATTACATTGTCCTTAGCCACCACTGTGAGTTAAAATATTGCCAATGCTCCTCACTGCTAAATCACAAAGCATCATGATCTGAAGTACAAGGCCTAATGCATTGCAATATAAACAGGCTCAAGTGTGCTGAGCACGAAGTACATGGAGGAGAATCAGAGTTTGAAATGCATCCAATTCAAAGATAGTCTGTTTAAAATTATACAAGGACAGTACAATTCTTACCCAGATCCTACTCAGAATAGTACTCTTCTTTAGAAATGTACTCCATAACACAATATTGACATCAACAAAACACTTTTGTGTGTGTGTGTGTGGGTCTGGGATAGAACCCAGGGGCATTTGACCTCTGAGCCACTATTTTTATTCTTTATTTTGAAACAGGGTCTCACTAAGTTGCGGAGGGCCTCACTAAGTAGCTGAGGCTGTCCTTGAACCACGATCCTGTGATCCTCTGGTCTCAGCCTCCTAAATCCTGGGATTACAAGCATGCACCACCACGCCCAGCTTAACAAAACACTTATAATAAACTGCTACAAAGAGGACATTGACAATCCTCCTCCCTCTCCCTCTGCTTCTCCTTCTCCTCCTCCTTCTTCTTCTGTACTGGGGATCTGATCCAGGAGTATTCTACTTCTGAGCTATAACTCCCAGCCCTACATATATATATATATATAATTTTTTTGGTACTGGGGTCCTGGAAACCCTTCTATGTCCAGACCCATTTTTATATTTTTATTTTTATTTGGAAACAGGGTCTCTTAAGCCAGAGAGGCTGGCTTCAAACCTGCGTGATCCTTCTGTCTCCACCTCCCAAGCACAGGGATTACAAGCGAGCACCACCTAGCCCAGCTCCCAGCCCTATTTTTTATTCCTTATTTTGAAACAGAGTCTCACTAAGTTGCAGAGGGCCTCACTAAGTAGCTGAGGCTGGCAGCAAACCTCCATACTCTTGTCTCAGCCTCCCAGACACAGGGATTACAAGTGTGCACTGCCACACTGAGCTGCCTCAGAGTTCTTGATTCAAAATGTTTAAGATTAGTTTCCATACAAGAAAATTTGAAGTATTCTGAAATCTTGTTGCTTACAATACAAAAAAAGGCTGGCAGAGATTTTTCTTAGGTTGCACAAAAATTGTAAAAAATTATGACATTAAAATTAACAAATTATGAAGCTGAAAAATTTTTAAATTATTCATAATCAAGGATAAATTTTGATTACACTAGAAAAAGACTAAATTATCTTCCTTTATAGAAAATAACACTACAATATTGTTTTCATGAAAAGATGAGATCATTATATCTATAGCCAAAAATGTAGAGAAAATAAGAGTGTCAGGTAGTTAATGTTTTCTTTTTCTGTACTTTGTGATGTTTGCAGTATTCTTGTTTTTAATTATCTTTTTCACTTTTTGTGAAATATTTTATCATTCTAAATATTTACATATAATTTTTATAACTTCACACTTTTTTTTTTTTTGGTGGTACTGGGGGGTGGAACCCAGAGGCTTTCTACCTCTGGGCTATACTCCCAGACCTATTTTTTTATATATATATATATTTTATTTGGAAACAGGTGATGGGGTGTGTCTATACAGCGCCTAAGAAGATTCAGCCTGAGCGGCCTACGGCCTAAGGCAAAACTTTAAGTAAAGTGATTCAGCAAAAAGGAGGCAAAGATGGCGCCTGGAGGAAGCTACGAAGGCGTGGTTTTCCCATTCATTATGGGTGGGGAGACTGAGCAGTTTTTCCCTTTCTACCTTTAAAGGAGCTTTCCGCACACATGAATGGCTCATGTACTGGCCTGGGATTGGCTGTAAACTACGTGCTAGTGATCTTTATCCCGGATAGGCTAGGCTATTTCTCATGGAAATTCCCCTCGTGGCTTGGTACTATATAAAGGATGGCTTGGAGAGAAATAAATGAGATCTCGCTTGACTTGACTCCCGGCTCGTGGGTTTGTGTTCGAGTCTTCTGGTACTCATCATCTGGCCAAGCCCCGTCAGCGGTCGGGCAGGATTCCTGACAAACAGGGTCTCACTAAGTTGCTGAGAGCCTCACTAAGTAGCTGAGGCTAGCTTCGAACCTGTGTGATCCTCCTGTCTCAGCCTCCCGAGCGCGGGGATTACAAGAGTGTGCCACCATGCCCAGCGAACTTCACACTTTTTAAATATACTTTATTGATACATTATAATCTCACATCATATACCAGAGTGATAGAAATATACATACACATAGCACTTGGTAAGTTCCTTAAACAAACACCATCCTGTTTTCACCCTCCACTCTCTTTCCCCATACATGATTTTGGGATTAGCATTGATAATTTCCTACATGTACATAGCATCAATGGAAGTGTTATGTTTTGTTTTCTAAAGAGAGTATCCATAATTATGTTTGCTTTTGTCCTCAGTAAATTTGGAATTTTTCCCATCTTCTATTACTTTTCCTTTTCTACATGCTGACCTCCTTGCATTCTCTGTGGGACCTCTCAGGGTTCAGGTGTCTACCCTGATAGTTCCTTCCTCAGACTATTCTCAGACATAGCAACACTGCTTGCTCCGTATTTCTTCATATGAGATACTCAAATATCATGTTTAGAAGGACTTCACTCAACATCTTCTATAAATAAAACATCCTTCTATGCATGGGTTTGCTTGATAAAATTCAGGACACATGGTTATATTTAAATGTCAGATAAATAAGAAATTTATTTTTAATATAAGTATGCCCCCCCCAAAAAAATGCATGGAAGATACTTATAGTTTAAAAAAAAGTACACTGTCATTTTGAAGTGCAAATGTAACCAATGCCCTACTTTTTGGTTTTTTTCCTAAACCTAGCAAACTTACCCTTATACTTTCTCTATTTTTATTCTTCTTCCTAAGATCTAATAAAATGTTTAAGAGCTAAGCAGTCTAACATAAAACTTCACCTCTTAAATACTTCTTAAACTATTTCTCTTTTTCTATCATGACTCTTTTTTTAATTGAAGTGCCAGACTATCACTACTGTGTCCTCAATGGTCTTTCTGTTTCCAGAAGTGCTGTTCTGGTATTCATTCACTCTATCTCACCATGTGGATTGATCTACACCACAAAACTAACCAAAAGAAGCCAAGTACTATAGAATGGTCTACAGGGCCATCTTCAGGTCATGCCTACCTCCCTCTCCACCTCACCTCCCACAGGCCTCCAACGGATCCCCATCACTAACCTACCTCTTCACACCTCCATTTCAGTATTGGTGAGGTTTCCTACCCATAGAACATTCCCTACCCCCTATTTCATCTAACGTTTTTATACCCACAAGGAACTGTGTCAGATATCATTATCCTCCAGGCATCCTTCCTGGACACCTTTTGGTGGATGCTATGCATTTTTTTTTGTTTTTTCCATAACACTCTGTATAATTGTATCACTGTATACTCTTTATTACACTAATACCACTTAAATGTTCCCCAGCTAGAATCTAAATATCTCAAATACTAAGACAGTACAGTATTTGTCTTTGATTCATAACACTAGTATAGCACATTTTACAGAAAGCTTTCCCTATGTATTTGCTCAACTAAATAAAATCAACTGCGTTATCCAAATTAAATAGCTATTCAAGCCTAATTAAATGAAGACTGCTAATCTGAGGTTATTTGTTGCAAGAGTTCTAATGCCCAAGTATGCTATAAAAAGGGAAGATGGAGGAGGAGGAAGAAGAGGAGAAAGGAAAGAAGAGGAGGGGGGAGAGAAGAAGAGAAAAGGAAAAAGAGAAAGTGAAGGAAGAAAAGTAGAAAGAGAAGAGAAGGAGGAACAGGAGGAGGAAGAGGAGAAGAAATAATCCAATGGATCTTTCAAAAGAAGAAGAAATACTCTGCAAACCGGCTACATTCAGAGATGGCAATTAAATCAAGATCACTGTGATGATAAAGGTCAATAAGCTATCATGACCCACTAACCAGAAGAGAGAGGACTGTCTGATTGGCTGAGCCAAGAGGATAGTGTCTGATAGACTGTGAGGTTGATGGCTGAGGGCCACAGTAGGAGATGGTGTAAAAAAATACATGAGGTCTCTGCTAAAATAATCTAACTCAATGAAAATGGATCCATGCAAACAGTAGCCACTAGCATTTAGGGCTTGGGAAGCCCCAAGGTACTAAGGAGAAAAATAAGGAGAAGCAAACTGACAGGAGCTGGCCCTAAGTATAGACTTTGTCACCTGAAGACAAAGAATAAGTTCACCCTACTACACTCCAAAAAAGGATATGGAAAGACGAGACTTCTGTGGGATAAGGTTGTTCTGTGGAATATAAGAATTATCTTCCTGATACATTTCAGTTTTTAAAAATAAATATTATGGTTCACTTATTATATTTTCTGCCCTTTGTCAAAGTATTTGCATAATCCTCATATAAAAGATTCCTTTGCCTTATTAAAAACAAAGAAGACAGACACAGGGAGGAAAAAGGAGGAAAATGAATATGGAGAAAAGGAAAAAAATCAACCAAGAAATACTAGTAGGAAAAGAGAGTTACCTTCATCAGTGATTGGACAAGGTCTTATCAGTAGGGTAGCCCATGGTCTATCTCTTCCCCTGCAGAGGGAAGCTGAGTTAAAAAAAAAAAAAAAGAGAGAGAGAATATGTGTGCTTTTTGCTTTCCTCTGCTTATTAATTCATAATATTCCATGCACCAGAGTTCATAAAAAAGTTTTTTAAAACTTCATAGGATTCCTTTGTCTTCCATCCCACCCCAACTCCTCCATATGTTCACTCTGAAGGTTGAGATATCAATTTCAATAATTTGTATTTAGAAACCTTCCAGATCATTATGCCATTCTTGTTTAGAAATCTTTACTCTAGTCTATGCCAACCTTCAGTGCTAAAAGGTTCTACACTATGCCTGGCCCAAATCTAAATCCTCTTCACCTGATTGGACTGAAGGGGAGGATATCCTTTTGTTGAGGTCCTAGGAAATTGTAGGAATCTGCAAACATTTTAAATTTTCAACTCCACAAAACTTATTTCAAAAACAAAAATAAAATAAAATAAGATTTTGTTTGGATACAGTTTTCCTCCTCTTTCTGCTTCCTTCTTTTATCCCATTACAGTCATTAATGAGTGTCAATAAGGTAAATCCACAGTATTCATCAGTCATGAATCTGTGTTTTTTTTTTTTAAATTTACTGGACATACCATTGTACTCTTCCACACAACTTTTTTTTATTCTATTATACTGACCCCAAAGAAGGGAACCTATTTCCATTAAAAAGCCTTAAATTAAAATAACCTCATGGAAAAATATAACACAAAACAGGTGTATCAAATGAAAGATGTTGAGCAGGAAAAGAAAACTATAATGTCCCCAAGGAGTCTGAGACTAAGGTCTAAGTGCTATTAGATGAAACCTTCCATCAGATTGCTGTTCAACTTCATTATGGTTTAAGAAGTGCACATGTGAAATTAATATTCAGAATCCTGCTGATTTAAAAAGCAGCAATAGGCCACCATTTGAATTCATAGACTTGTAATCCATCTTGTCCCATGGAATAACTAAGTACAATATGATATCAGTGTTCAAATTTCTAAAGAGAGAATGCAGCAGACTTATTTAAAAAATTATGCATAGGTAACTTGAATAAAAAGGGGGAAATTATGTTAATATGAAGGGAGAAGTACAAGGCTCCCATCATTTTGGTTCCAAACCCAACAGAAATCCTTACTTAGCAGTTTAGGTCTATTAGAAATGTCATTGCACACAGACCAATGTCATACTCTGAAAAAATTCTCTGATTGTCTGGCTATTCCCATGTCTGTCATAGCTTTGCATGATCAGAAGTAGAGATGATTTTTAATAACAATAAAAAGCAATAAAAAGAATCTGTCATAGCATGGAAAAATGTTCAGAATATAATTTTAATCTTTGTAAAAGCATATTGTAAGACATACCATTTATGTAAAAAAAATAAGCACATCTTGGTATACAACAAAAGTGAAGATGATATTTTAATATATTAAAAACGGCTAACTTTGATTGTTAGAAAATAAAATAAATGGAAATACTAAATTAAAAAGACCTACACAAGACTGGCTAAAGCCCCACTGTTAAGACCCCATTTTCAACTGCCATATTTTCCCATGGTGGCTATTAAACAGTGTCCAGGGACATCAGTCCCAGAGAAATAAGAAAAGTGATTTGAGCTCTCTCAACCTCCACTCTGGTCCAAAGCTCTGAATCTGGTGTTCAGTGTATCTGCATCTGCTTCCCATGGCAGCCTAATACAGGCCAAGCTTTGCCAGTGTCCAGCAAATTTCTGCTAGGAGCCACCATATTCTCCTGAATCTCTTGGCTCTGGCTCCTCCGTGTCGAGTGAATGCCTCAATTTCATCCTCACCACCTCACATTCATAAAGAAGGAGCATGACGCAGTAGAGAGACCTCAAGCTTCAGGGTGACGCCTCGACTCATTACTCACTCCTGGCCTTATGACCTTGGGCAGTTACTTAATTACTCTGGACCTGGTCTCTTGCTCCTGTTATTTGTTTTTATTTATTTTTATGTATGCAGCACAATCCACAATATTAGGGAATAGGAGGTATAGCTCAGAAGTAGAAAACCTGAGGATTCAATCTTTAGTACTTAAAAAAAGAGAGAGATAAATGGTTAAAGGGTTGAATGTTTTCTCCCATATGTGGAGGGCAAAAAGAAAATAAGAAACAAAAGAGATCTCAGATAAATGGAAACAATAGATAAACAGAAGAGGAGAAGGGAATTGGGGAGAGAAGTGAGGAGGCAGAAAAAAAGGAGTGAGGAAGGAAACAGTTCAAATAATATTACGTTCATATAGGAACGTATCACTACCAATCATGCTGACATGTCCCAGGAGAGGGCTGAGGTGGGATCCACAGGGAATCACAACACGTGCGGTGCTCATCTAAGTTTGTATCACACTGAACCTCACTATGATTTACAATTACATTACACTAATAGAAGTATAATTAAAGCATTTTTGCAAATTATTTTCAATAACAACATGTGACTCTCAAAAAAGTTGTTTCAAATCATGGTGAAAAAACTGATCAAAGATAATAGAATACTTAAGGATCTTCTGGCCCAAAGGATAGCAAAGTTTGTTGAATAAAATACATACCAGTTGGATTTATGTTAACATATAAGTCAGAAAGTCTCTGGATTTGTCGTGCACACATTCTTTATTTTTTCCTTTTTTATTTCTATTTATTTGTTGAGCCCAAGGATTGAACCCAGGGCCTCATGCATGCTGATCACATGCTGTGCCACAGAGAAACAGCCCCAAACCCCTGTGATACTCTCTGCTATGTATTATCAGGACCTTTGTAGGAAGATTCATTTCAATACAAGAACTAGTAAGGGTTTTTTTTTTATATCATTCTACTACAAATTTAGAGTTTTGAACTGACAATAAACTCTATGTGTCTGTTTATAAAGATAAAAAGTTTAAAAAAAAACTGTGTTAGTAGAAAACTAAAAATAGCAAATGGTCCCATATTTATATCTCAGTAGTCAGAATACAAATAAACATCCTCGGTGAAAACACATCAGTGCTTCCAATTAAGGCAATATAATTGCATGCTTTGAAGTGGAACAATGGAAAAATCTGACAATCCATTGTATTAATATGAGACAGAGACTTTAGAGACATATAAAAATAACATTTAATCTTTGTAAGGCATCTGCTTCTATATACTTTTTGCATAACATTTATGCATTGTGTGTAAACACACACATTAGATAGATAAATAGATAGCTGGATAGATAAACATATGTTAAAGAGTGAAATTAAATCTGGTGCAACCCACTCATTCACTTTAGTAAGCCATTTCATTGTTGTTGCCACAAGTTCTGCTGTGTTCAGTTTCATGAAGGTTATATAAAAGCTTTACACATTAATACCCAGTCAGTTCATTTACTTACTGGGCACATCTCAAATGACCAGATGTGAATGTAGTAGACAAAGTCTCCCTCTTACCCTATGTGTATACATATGTTTTATTTATAAAGTAGAGTACAATATATAATCAATGAAACAATACTAGGTCAGATGATAATCTTTTGCAAACAACTAGAGCACACCATTGTTTCCCAAACTCTTCACAAGATTATATAAGAATCTTCTTTAGTGATCATTTTTCAAGTGTTCTTTTTCTTTTTCTTTGCTCTCTAAATCAACCTAAAGGAAATTAAGCATTATTTGCAAATTTCTGTGTGAAGAATCGGGGTTGGTGAGCCACTGATTCTGCTTACAACAGATTTTGAGTACAAAAAAATTCAATTAAAATAACTATTTAGACCACTACCACAAGAAGGAAGTTAGGAAGAGAACAGAAGGAGGGAAGAAGGAAGGAAGAGAAGGAAGGGAAGGTAGTTAAAGAAAAGTTAAAAAGGAACATTTAAGTTTGTCACTTAGGTGAATAAATTATTAATATTTCAATGCTGATAATTGTATAGTTATTGCGATTTATAAGCCTTTAGTAACTCCTCTGTGAGATGGGCTGAAGGCTAATAGTTATATAATAGAGAAGAAACACCATTAGTAAATCTTGGTCTATATTTGGAAATCAAGTGAGGAAGTAAGCAGCTCTTTAAAAGAAAAGAATGAGTCACAATCAACAGATGAATGGATAACACAAGTATGGGATAAACATACAGTGGAATTCTACTCAGAAATAAAGAATGAAATTATGTCATTTGCAGAAAAATGTATGGACCAGTAGAATATTATGTTAAGTGAGATTAGCCCATCACAAAATGTAAAGAAACGTATGTTTTCTCTCAAAAGGTAAAGCTAAAGAATAAAGGGACTTTAGATATTGGAGAAGAAACCCCAATGGAGCGACGGAAGGGGAGAGTGAATCAAAGAAGAGAACACTTCTACTGAAGTTAATAAGTAGATATGTTAGAATATCAATGTCAATCTCAATATCTTATATAGGGGAGGGGAGGGAGTGGGGAGGGGTTGTGAAAATGCTCACCACGTCCTGTGTGCATGTATGTCCTCATCCCTCTGTACTCTGTACTACATTATGATGAGAGACTGCAATGCACCAATGTAAGTATATTATATCAAAATAATTTACCAATGGAAAAAGTATTAGTCACAAATAAGTTTACACAAATTAGTTACAATGAAGGAAGTTTTATTTTACTTCCAATCTTCCAACGTCTGCCACAGTTGCAAGTTCTTTTCCCACATTTTTCTCTTAAAAGTATCTTCAGCTATTTTGTAGTACATAAAAATAATTATCTGCAATATCTAAACTATCTTCCAGTAGAATTGAAATGAGAGTTGCTCCAGATTGCAGCAACTTTCTGTAGTGTAAAATGTTATGATATGAAATTGATTTATTCATAATCTACACTGCTTTTGTTGTGAAATAGTCAATGCTGTATATTTAACTTCTTTAGTAAAGTGCATTTTGTTGATCCCAAAGACATATTTTATTTTATAGCTCCTGAGGATTTTACCAATGTCCTTTTGAAACTTCTTCATGATCACAATTTTCAGTCTGACAGTCCTCGGTACAAAATGAAAATACCCATCCATGCAACTGATATGCAAAATTCTGCTCCCAGCTCCTGGTCACATGTGCAGCTTCTGCCTGGCCAGAACCACTGCAGTAACTGGACACTCTGGTCCCTGATGTCCCTTTCATCGTGTAGCATCACATGAGAAATCCATCAATGGAATTTCAGGTGCACATTTTTTAAAATCAAATCAATGATAAAACTGATCAGTAATTAAAATGTATTACCAAAAAAGCAGAGTTACCAAAATAGAAGTTAATAGATAACATATTAAGGACATTAAATTCTAAACAATTTTTAAATAAACAAATCAGACTGAGCTGTAGTGTCTATTCTAACTATCCCTAGTGAGCGCAGTGCATTTTCATCACAGGTGGATTGGCTCCTATCCCTATTCAGTAGGGCTACACCAGCAAAATTCAACATAAACCATTCTGCCCATGATTATACTGCAAAACCTTTCAAGGGTTAGATCTTTGTGTTTGGGGCTCAGCAGCACTGGGAAAATGCTTTTTCTGATCTTTGTATATTCTGAGAGAAACTTAGGGGTCTTTGTAGTTCCGAGAGTAATGTGTTGTCAGGCTTAGAATCGGTATTTGAAAGCTTTGGTACTCCTGGGTGAAACCACTCCAAACACTAAGGTAAAATTAAAACCAGAAAAAAAATAATAACACATTAACTTTTAATTCATTGTTGTCTTGCAGTCTAGGGGTGCTAAGAGGTTTAAGAAAAGAGCACTAAAAATAACATGCTTGAAATACATGCCAAAGAAGAAGAAAGTAAACAATGAACCTCAAATAGTTCAAGGCAATGGACACTAACAGTATGTAGGGCCAAAAATAAAAGTCTAAAGAGAAACTAAAAAGCTTTGAGACTGGCCTTTCGGATGGTGAATATGAGAAGGGGAAGAATTTCTAGTTAAAGCCTTTCAAGATCCAACAGATTATACTTTTTGATGGCCAATAGTATCATTCTGACCTTGACTACAGCTGTAGGAAAGAGTGGGGCATTCAAATATGGCCATGCATTTGCTCCACGTCAGTCAGACACTGAGAATAATGACAGCCCAAGAATAGAGGTCTTTTGCTACATTCTTTGTTCTCTGTGGGAGGAAAATCTGAGAAGATTTTCTATTATACCCCAAATAGTGTTCTTTCTGGCAGTTCATAATAGTAGGAAAGGGAAAAGGATTGTTAAATGAGGAAAAACGTTTACCTAGGGAAATATATATATGGAGAGAGAGGGAGAAAAAGAATGCGTGTGTGTTCAAGTCAATATAGTCTAGGCATCTATTTTATGGGTGTTAACTCCATTAATTCTAAAAACACTGAGAGACAGGAATTATCATTTTATTTTGTAAACATGAAAACAAAGATGGAGAGCTGTAAGGCCCTTGCCATGGTCTTTCAATGACAGAGTTCAGATCTGCCCTGAAATTTGTTGAGACCGAGTTCTACATGCTATCAGTAAATAGCTGAGTTTTATTACTGATATAGTATAAGTTTTAGTACAAATCCACCTATGAAAAGCAGTCACAGTCAAGGATACACCTAGTTAGGTTTCAAAAGACCTCAGAGATAACACTTATTTAATTCAGATGGCAAAGAACCTAACTCCATCTACCTGGTGAAAACAATCAGACTATAGCAACTCACCCAGCATCTGAAAGGTTTCACACCCATTACAGAATGACTGCTCAGAAACTCCTCCACAATCCTACATAAGGATATCCTATCAAGGTATATCAAATGAGGACCATCTCCCTGCAAAGCTAGAGTTATTTTTCAGATTGTTTAATGCCGACACAAGTTAACCAAAACAAATAAAGAGGCCTGCAACCACAATAATCAAGTGAAATGAATGCTTAATAACCCTAATTTGGTACATTATTTTCAAGTATTTTTAACAAAAGAATTCTGTCCTCAAAGTGGATTCAGTGATCTGGTAGAGAGCCCTCATCTTAAATCATATTAGTTATTGTTTTTGAAAAATGAGGAAGATCATATTATAAAAATACTTCATCCCATATCATTATTAAAGGTATAAGTTTTTCAAAATAGAGTCCTAAATATCCCAGCTTTCAAAAATGAAGTGATACATGAATTCTGAGAAAGTCTCAATTTGAATTTATCAAGATTAACCAAGTCAGGAACAATAAAGCAAACCTGTAATCCCAGCACTTGAGAAGTTAAGAAAGGAGAATCACAAGTTCAAGGCCAGTCTCAGGAACTTAGTGAGACCCTCAGCAACTTAGAGAGAATCTGTTTCAAATTTTAAAAAAATATAAAAGGATAGGGGTGTAGCTCAGAGGAAGAATGCCTCTGGGTTCCATTTCCAGTACAAAAATATATATATATATATATATATATATATATATATATACCATTTACAACAAAAAGCTATCTCAATTTAGCCTTGGGAAGAAATATCCATTACAAAAACTAGCACATTCTCTATGCTAGATTGAAACTTGAAACTTCATGAGAAGTTACTGACATCTTTCAGCTTCACAAATGTCCCTAGAATTTGATAACAAGTCAGTCTTTCTGAGAGGCAGATGCCAGAAGTCACTTATCATATTCCAAGGAATAAATTACAAGAAATAAAGTCCCCTAAAGTTATGTTCTTCCAATTTTTGGAACTAAGTAAATGTATCTTCTAGAGGTGTATTTAACAAATATAACCTTTTAGTTTCTACCACCTTGAATACAACTATTTCTAACAAAGAGTGGAGATAATACAGTATGTCAGAATGTCCTGATTCTTGGTCTTTCTAAAACCTCAATTCTCAAATTCCAGCTTTATCACGTTATGTCATCAGCAGCCTCTTAAAGTGTACATGAGTATAAAATGCCACATATACTATCTTGACTAATCCTCAAAACCATCCTCAGTGATCCATTTGTAGACAGGTAAACTGAGGCTCTGGGAAGTTAAGGGGCATGCCTGAATCACACTGCTAGGTATTGGCAGTATGGTTAATTTTTCACATTAGTAAAATTCTACTTTTACATAGAGATAGAGGGCCAGCTTTTGAATTAAAGGAGAACAAATTTTTCTCTTTTAGTGTGAACTGATGGCAGTATCCTTTTCAAATACTGGAGTAAAATAAATAAAATTGAACATTCTTACAAGTGTTTTAACCTAAGATTATATATATATATATATATATATATATATATATATATATATCTTAGGTTATATACACACATATGTATATATACACACATGCAGTGAGTATATATACATACAGTGAATATATATATATATATATGTATATTTCTCAATATACATATATTGAGAAAATCATTACTTTATAGATGAAGTAAATGAGCCCCTCTATTCAAAATGTGAAAGATTAAAATAAACTCTTGGTTAAAATTCTGACCCCACTGCTACCATCCCTATATTCATCCTCAGAATTTACAATTATTTAAATTTCCACAAAAAATAATCTTAAGTTGGTGTACCAAAATTCATTAAAATTGCTATGTTAATAGGTGAATTTGAAAAGATAACATATCAAATCATAAGATATTAATATCATTCTACATTCTTTTTAACCAATTAAGGAGACTCATGTAGCATGTCCTTGAAGTTCCAGATCATCCCAGACAAGATCAGATAAGTTTGATGTTGCAGGATAAAGAAGGAAAAGGTTGGTATTCACAAGCTTTATACCTCTCAAGAGTATACCTAACTGGGCATGGTAGCACACACTTACAATCTAAGTATATGGAAGTCTGAGTCAGAAAGATTGCAGGCCTTAGCTACTCAAGCAAGACTCTCAGCAACCTAGGAAAACCCTGTTTCTAAACAAAAAATATAAAAAGAGATATGGGTATAGCTCATAGGTAGAATGCCTTTGTATTCAATCCCCAATACCATCAACATATATATATATATATATATATATACATATACATATACATATATACATATATATGTGTGTGTGTGTATGCATGTATACACACACACACACACACACACACACACACACACACACACACACATGAATGTACTCTGCCAGGTTTTCTCAAGGCTGAAGAAGTGGTCACCAAATGCAGGAATGCACATAGAATTGTATTCAGATGGTTATCATCAGATTCAAACTATGAGCACTAGTTTGTCCTCAGCAGAGCCATGCTTCCCACAGTAACATCAGACTGTTGGGAGGTGCTGGGCTGTTCTTCATAGTGCCAACCATACATGGTTCTTAAAGTATATTTTCCATCATCTTTGTTTCCTTCAAGATCTATTCTTTAGTAGTTTTTGTTCTAAGAGTCAGGGGTGAAATCAATTGGACGTGGCAGTGAATGGTGCATTTTTATATGTTAACAATAATTGTATGGATGTGAGTAAGCAATCACCTAAATTTTAAAGGCAGATCTAAGACAAGTGCCAGTCATAAACTATGGCTCCTGGAATCCCTGACCCTCTATCACAGACTCTGCTCAAAAAAATCTTCCTAGTCCACCCTGTACATAAAAGAGCATGAAAAAAACAGAGGGTAATTATGTGAAATACATTATTTTGAAGTATATTTTAATAGTAATTTTAAATTTGAGAGGGGTTACATGTCTCAATGTCATTTTCTCTAATTTTGCCTATGTTTTCTCATGTATCTGCATCCCAGTGTTGAGAAGTAAAAGGTTTGCCTATGATCCTAGAGGATATTCATCTGCAGAACACTACTGAGGCCATGCAATCATCTCACATCTTCACCCAGCTCTGATCAAACCAGGACACATCAAGTCTTTAAATATTTTAAATGCCTCAATATTAGATTTTTACTTAAAAACTAGGCATCTTGTATAGCTTTGTCCTTTAAAAACTACTACTCTCAAGTGGTTAGGATACTTATTATCTAAGAGATATCACATAAAGGACTTGAATGCACAGTGTATGGTCAGTACACAAATCTCATTAGTAATTAACTGTGATTAAGAATTAAATAAAAACATTTCTTTTTCTCCCCCCCCAAAAAAAACTTTGAACAATATTTAAAACTCACTAAGTAAATGAACAAAGGAATAAAGCTGATCACAAATGAGGAAATATAACTAAAACAAAATCCAAGGAAAATTGTTTAGGATTTGCATTAGTCTAAGAAATATAGAGAAACAATATTTAACCCATACCTTTGTAAATGTTTAAAATAAAATTATGATTGAGATCACAGATTCATGCAAGGCATTTGGCAAGTAATTTAACGATGGATATCAAAAGTATAAAATAAAAATTTTCATTAAAAAAACTAAACTACACTTGAAGAATCAAATCATGAAAACATAATATTATAGCATTTTTTCTACTGGGGGAAACTAAAAACTATGTAATATCCAAAGAAGAAAGAAGAGTTATATAAATGGCATCATAGCTGCTATATCATAACATGCTCAAGGTTTAAGAATGAGAAGAAAGCCAAGCATGCCTGCACACATGTGTAATCTCAGTATTTGGGAGGCTGAGACAGGAAGATCATAAGTTCAAGGCCAGCCTCAGCAACTTAGCAAGACTCTTAGCAACCTAGTGAGACCCTGTTTCAAAACAAAACAAAAATATATAAAGATCTGGGGGATGCATATATCTTAGAGGTAGGATACCCATTGGTTCAATTTCCAGCACCACAAAAAATAAAATAAAATAAATATTAAAGAATGAAGATGGGCATGGTGGCAAATGCTTGTGATCCTAGTACTTGGGAGGCTAAGACAGGAGTATCACTGGTTCACAGCCAGCCTCAGTTACTTAGTGAGGCCCTCTGCAACTGAGTGAGACCCTGTTTCAAAATAAAGATTAAAAAATAGGGCTAGGGGTATAGCTTGGAGGTAGAATGCCCCTGGGTTCCATTCCCAGTCAAAATAAATGATGATGATGATGATGATGATGATGATGATAAATATAAATGAGACGGAGATGAAGGATTGTATTCAAATGGGGATAACTGTTGAGGTGAAGGGAGACATACAGGAGTTCATCATATTTCCTTTAAAGAATAATCATTCTTAAGTTACAGTGTTAAAGAAGAAGGAAATGCATCTATGAGAGAGAAAAACCTAGATATAGCACAACAATATCTTGGCAGCAGCAATTAAGCTTTTTTTATATTTTAAATATCTTTATTTAAAAGAATAATCTAGTCACCTGCAAATCTCCACTACTTTGTTCACAAAACCCACCAAGGTCAAGAGGATTCCCCATGAAAATAAGGAAGGTTTGGGAAAAGAAAGTGTCCAGGAAAACAAAGAAGGCCAGTATGTGGGTAGTAAGAGCTCAACTATGGAGCAGTGGAAGGGAAAAATAAGTTTTGAAGAAATATTGTAAGCAAAGAAACAGTTTCTTTTCACAAACAGAGCCTTTCAGAAACAAATATTTTCTCTTGGCAATGAAATATCTTGGCAAGCTGACTTGGAATCAAAACCAGTTTGTAGACAAGGAAAAAAGAGAGAAAAATAAAGGGGAGAAAGAAGATAACCAGGTAGCTATGCAATGAATGAATCTTTCAAGAAACAAAAATAAGAATACTGCATATATAAAGTGAAAAACCAAAGAGAGAAGAACAAACAACGTGTAGGTCTCAAAGCCTCTCCCGAGATGACTTTCTAATATTTCCAATCTGCAGAAATATTTTGGTTGCTTCTAATCTGAAAGAGCTTCTATTGTTTTTTAGCCTCTCAGTATTCTTTGGAAAGGAACCATGACCTGAGGTTTTGTTGTCTTTGGAGATTAAGAGAAATGCAATTCTCTGCTCTCATTCTTCTGATCCCCTCCAATTATAACCAGTTACAGGCAGGTCAGCGTGGCCCTCACAGCTTGGTGGCTACTAAATAATTGGAGTTGAGATGTCAAACTATTTCCCTAATGAACTCAAGGTCCAAAGTAAACCCTGAACTGAAGTCACGCTAGCGAGGCATTGCAGTGTCCCTGTTTGGAGAAGACTTAGAGTTGCTCTGTCCCCAAATACATGTTCATGATTGCCTGGGGGAAAAAAGAAAAAGAAAAAAAAAAGTGACCGAGAAGAATGCAACCTCTTTTTTGAAATAGATTAGGAGGATTATCATTTCTAAATTGTTAGTTCTATCACCTCTTACCTTTAGAAATTCAGCCCCAGAATTATGAATTCTGAATATTTCTAATACTATTCATATCTGACTAAATGTACAAATCAGGAGAAGGATTCTTTGGAAAAGAAAACAATACCATAAGCCCTTCTCAGAAGTGCCTAGCACGTTGGTGGAAGCTTTGCTATTTTTGACAAAGGGGTACCTGGCACTTCTAACCACAGATAACACAGGTGTTACTTATAACTCCAGCCAAGCTCCATTCCCCGTAATTGCTCCAGGCCACTGCCTGTTCTGTCATGCCCAGGCGAAGGTGAAGTAAAGAACATCCCAGCTCCCAGGGCAGAGCACGCTGGCTGAGGCACACTTCTTTCCTAAATGACTAGTTCAAGCTGAACAAACATATTGATGATGCTTGCTATCTTAAAATTTAAAAGGATAATATAATGATTAAGGCTCATCATTATCAAAAAGGGGCCCAAGCCTCCCAGCATTTGGTAAAGGTCTCTTTAGAGGTTTTTTAAAGTGGGGGCAATCAACTTTTGCTGGTTGGCACGGTCATATCATGCCACCATTACAGCAAGAATGTGGATATTTTAAATTCACATGTGTGCATGTATGTCACTATCACCACAAGCTGCATTATGATGTGAGACTAGAACACATCCATAAAAGTAGTTTAAAAAGAATTAAAGGAAAATATGCAAACATTACATTGGAAAATTATTTTATGTTGTCCCTCTTCATTGAAACAATCTTAAAAATAACCCGCGATATGCTACACACAGCTCTTTAAAATTACATTTTGTTAAACACAAGCTTTCCAATCCTTTGCAACAGCTTGTTGGCTAGAGATGAGACTTTGCCTCGCTATTTGGAGTGTGGACACGTTTGTGCTTGTCTCCTCTATTGCTTTGGGGATTTTCCCAATGTAAATCCTCTTGGAACTCCACTCTCCAGCTTTGTACAGATGTACTGTAACTGATTCTTTGTTTATGATCCTGTATCCAGTATTTTTTTAAAATGGGAGTAGACAGATTAGACACACTTCTAAGGGACCGATTGTGCATTGTGAATGCTGCATGCTTAATTGCAAAAAAGGGGGAAAAAGGGACCAACAACACAGCTGCTTAATTTATGGATATCAGCAACAGGGCCAGCGATTTCAACATGGAAAGTGGAATTCTCATCATTCATAAAGTTGGCAGGAGTTTCTTCTGAAATTCCGACCAAACAAGAATCCCTTTGTTTTTCTCCAATTACTTTTTCAAACAAGTAAATTGAATGCTCACCGAAGGTGCTTGCTTTGCTAAGTGACGTCCTCTCTTTCACCAACAACAGGTGCAATGGAGGGAGTGGCACTGAAGGATTTATGAACTTCCTCTAATTCCAAGAGTGTGCCTGAAGCTTGATACACAGGCTCCATTTCTAGGAATCGGAATAGTGAAACCTCGAGGCTTTCTCTCTTTGGCTCTATTTTTTTTTTAAATATATTATCTGTAGAACCACTGATTTCACTGGTGATTTTTCAGAATCAACTGGGCCCGGAAATAAACACTTTTCTTCTCAAATGTATTCCCTCATGTCATTTTGACTCATTTCCTTCTTTACTTGGCCCAGAGCCATTAATATCACAGGGACTCCTCAACACCCTCCAACTAAAGCAGAAATTGTGTGTTGAAGATATTGTGGGCAAGGCTCATAGCAAAGGCTCTCTTCTTGGTCTGTCTTTATTTTTTTCTCTCATTAACTATCTCCTTTTCAGATCTTGCCTTTAGCTGAATGAATACATTCTCCACTCCAGTAAATCTCTTGGGGATGGTTCAGTGATCTGAAAGAACTCAAAATGAGCTCTATCTTGGTGTGCCACTAGTCTTTCCAGAACCTCATGAGAACGCAGGGGTGCTTTGTAATAAATCTGTCCTCAGAGAGCTAAGACTTTGGAACCATCTTGAAATAAGACAGCAGTGAAACAAGAAGTCCTTGTTATCTCCGCAATTAAATTCTCTTGGGTGAGATTCCCAAAAGGATTTGCTTTAAAAGTTGTGAAAATATTTTTTAGAGGCAAACAGTCTTATAGTGGAGCTTCACTGTACTACAAACAGAGAAATCTTTAGCATGAAATGGTATTAAGAAGAATAAGTCAAGAGAGATACTCATTTAGCAATAAGTAACAAGAGTCAGAAAAGAAAACACGCGCACATGGAAAATGTTGATTTTTAAAAATAAAAAAACATCAGTGCCCAAAGATCCATTAAACAGATGCATTCCATCCTGAATTATTCCAGCAGAGCTTCTAAAATTCCCAAGTGCAATAGATTTTTGGTTACTAATAATTGAGCCTGGATTCCTGCCCACAAATTAAAGATAACACGCTCCCATATCCCATTACTAATTCCTTTAACAAGGCTTCCTCTGAGTATTTTTCACTTTTTAACCTTTTGGTTATTGAAATTACATTCACCAGAGTAGTTTCATAGAAGTCATTTCGATCTTATTTCTGTTTAAGTATTTGAGATACAGCTGTTTAATAGGATGTCCTGGTTAAGGCTGCCACTTGTTTTAACAAAATGCCAGTTTTGAGTAGGCACATTTGGGTTTGTGATGGAAAGATAATATACATCTGTGTAGATCAAGTTGTCTATATGCTGGGTACAGAAGTACACGCCTGAAATACCAGTACTTGGGAGACTGAGATATGAGAATCACAGGTTTGAGGACAACCTCAGCTACTAATGAGACCCTGTTTCAAAATAAAATGTAAAAAGAGCTGGATGTGTAGCTTGGGGATAGAATACTCCTGGGTTCAATCTCTAGTATTCCTCCAGCAAAAAAAAAAAACAAAAAAAAACAGATATGTATAAAATGACAATCTGAATTTGTCCCCAATAGCCCTTTGTGGAATTTTTATTCATACAGTTGGATAAGCAAGAGTCTATGTTTTTGTTTGATTAGTTTGAAAGCTACAACTTAAAGCAAAAACAACAAATGACTGAGACAGAGCTCCCACCCCCATTCACTGAGGATACATTTAAATACTTCCAGTGGATGCATCTGCAGAGAGTACCAAACTCTATGTTACCTATGCATTTTTCACACACAGAGATGGGATATTTTAACTTATAAATTACACAGAGTAATAGATCAATAAGAATAACTAATAAAATAGAGCAATTAAAGTAATATACCATAATAGAAGTTATGTGAATTTGGTCTTTCTCAGAATATCTTACTTTACCGCATCACCTTCTTATGGTGATAGGAAGTGATGCAACTTAACAGAAGCACTTCACTGCTTCTCCTTGGTGTATCTGAACTGCCCGCATCACTACTCTTGCATTCTGGGCTATTATGAAGTAAAATACGGATTACCTGAACACAAGCACTGTGATAACATAAAAATTGACCTAAAAACTGAGATGGCTACTAAGTGATGGAGGGTAACATAGGCAGGAGACAGAACAAGGTAGCATAAGATTTCACCTCACTACTCCGATTGGTGCAAAAATTTAAATGTGTGAATTGTTTGTTTCTGGAATTTTCCATGAGATATGTTTAGATCATGATAGGCTATGGTTAACTGGAACCAAGGAAAGTATAACTACAGATAAGAGGGGATTACTATACTGACTTTAATGATTTTATATTTTAATTTGGTTTTCTAAGCTGCTCAAGGATTAGGCTCCAAGTTTGGCTATTCCTACATCCGCAATTTCTTTCTTTCATTCTTTCTTTTTACAGTACTGGGGATTGAACCTATTTTTTATTCTTTATTTTGAAACAGGGTCTTACTAAGATGCAGAAGGCCTCACAAAGTACTGAGGCTATCTGCAAACCATGATCCTCCTGTCTCAGCTTCCAAAATACTGGGATAAAAGTGTGCACCACTATCCCCAGCTTGTAATTTTTTTAAGTTACCTTTAGGCTCAGAATCTTGAATCTTGTTCTAATTCTATCACTAATTAGTATTATAAGCTAAAGCAAGACATAATTTCTCAGGTAATATATTACTTTCCTCATGTACAAGATAATAAAGATAACTGACTTAAATTCCTCACAGAGTTGGTGTAAAAATTAAATGCTACCATACCAGGGAAAGCATTTTAATAAAAGCACCATCAGAGTATATAAGGCCATTAAAAATGCAAAGAAAAATGAAAATCTGATTGTTGGACCATTAGTTTATTGTCTGTGAGATTTAAACCAGAAACATATACTAAGATATTAGAAACACAAACTTCTCAATTGATCTTGGAAAGAAGCTAAGGGAATTTATCTGCTTATGACATTTATTTATCAAATGTTTCCTGAATTCTAGTTATTTGTCATCTATTTTTTAGTAGCTGTTTACAAAGAGATGGTAAAAACATAAACTTTTATGAATAGAGTTGAGTCTAATAAGCAGAGCTAGTAATTAATCACTAATAATGTATATAACTGAAATCACAATAAAATGTTATGAAGAAAGAACATGTATGAAAACAAGATCTAAAATACATTTCAAATTTTTGTGAAGTTCTACAGAAGTGTCAATAAGCTGAGACCTACAGGACAAGTGAGAGTCAGCCAGCTAAACACAAAGGGAGGACTCCAGACCAAAAAAACCAGTGTGAATGCAATCTTGACACATAGACCATAAGAGGCAGACGGAGCTGGGGATGACAGATATGCAGAGAGAGGGACTATCACATGAATCACATAGGAGGGCTGGGGAGTTAGCTCAGCAGCAGAGTATCTTCATACTAGGACCAAGGACCTGAGTTTGTTCTCTAGCACAAGAAAAAAATAATCATATATATATATATATATATATATATATATATATATGTGTGTGTGTGTGTGTGTGTGTGTGTGTGTGAAAATATATATATAAAATATAAATAAATATATATATAATCATATATATCTGTGAAAACTCTTTTCCTCTCTTTCTATATACCTATATTATATATGTGTTAATATAATATATATATATATATATATATATATATATATATTTTACTTACACAAGAATCTAGATGTCTGGGGTCTGAAGTAGATGGGAACTCTGTGTGTGTGTGTGTGTGTGTGTGTGTGTGTGTGTGTGTGCGCGCGTGCGCGCGCGCAGGTCTACTTCTGAGCTACACCCCTAGTCCCTTTTTTATTTTATTTTGAACCAGTCTTACTAAGTTGTTGAGAGTCTCCCTAAATTGCTAAGACAGGCATAGAACCTGCAATCTTCCTGTCTCATTTCTCCTGAGATTACAGGCATGTGAAACCATGCCTGGCTAGAAAATCTTTTTAACATGGGCAAAAATCCTAAATCATAAATATAAACTCCGGATTCCTTTTGATTAAAGTATAAAATTATAAATGCATGATAGTAGTCCTTTAACACTAGCCTCTTTTGCTCAGGCTCAGTGATTTCTATACTGAGTGCTTTGGATTCCTAGACTTCTGCATAGCTGTCTCTGAAGAGACTTGAGAGGTAGGTACTGGGCAGAGGGAAAGAAGGGGTCCTGAATTGTAGCATTGCTATACACACACACACACACACACGCACACACACATGCCTCCCCTGCTACAGCAAGAACAGAAATGTTCACATTTTAGATATTGGCCTTTCACCTACAGATCATTGCAAGAAAGGATTCCAAAACCAAGAAGGCAAGGAGAGAAAAAGAGTTATTATCTTCCACAAGTAATAAGGTTACTGATGTATGGTCTCCATCCACATTTTCTTTTCTGTCTAGAGGAATGTGCTTTGTTTCCTTTGCTGAAAGCTTACCCACAGGTCATCATCTTATATAAGATCATTTGTCTTAATGTAGGCCTACCCGGTTAGTCTGCAGGATCTCAGGAAATCTGTGATGCCTCCAGAGGGTGCTGTGGTTATCCCCTTCATGGGTGGGAGAGCCTTCTTTATCCACTGGTTGATGAAAGTGTGCCTTGATGTTGGTGCTAGTTCCTGGGGCTCTCCATTCTCAGATTTTAAGAATTGTAGTTCTCAGGACTAGGTTCAGGGTGGTTGATAGTGTTTTGAGACCTGGGGAGAGAGGAATAGCAACCACAGTACATATTGTGCACTAGAAAAACCTGGATGCTGAGTCTTCAGACTGAAAAAACAATGCAGGTGACCACCAGCTGGTGCAGAAGTTAAAAGGACACAGCTTTGCCCTTTCCGCCCTCACGCCTTATCTCTCAGGTTGTCTGCATGAAGCCTAACATTGATACACAGTGGATGTGGGCTTGAAAACCCATAAAAGGTGATAAAGGAAGGTGAAGCATTAGACTTTTATCCAAAGTTTGCAGAATGAGTCACTGTTGCTGATCCATTCATTATTTCCTTTTTTCTTGTCCCTGGTAGAATGCTACCTATCAACCTCTCTCCCCCCAGACCAGCAAGCTAGCAATCTCTAGCAAGATCATACATCCACAAACCTGACAAATGTTAACATACATTTTGTGTATAAAATTTTTCCAAAGGCAGTTGGATATGGTGGCCCACACCTGTAATCCCAGTGCTTGGGAGGCTGAGACAGAAGGAATATGGGTTCAGATCAGTCTCAGCAATACAGTAAGTCCTCATTTCAAAATAAAAAATTAAAATAAAAAGGGCTGAGGGTATAGCTTGGAGATAGAATGCCTCTTGGTTCAATCTCCAGTATAAAACAAAATTTTTTCCAAAATTACCCCTGCTAATCTTAACTTGTATAAGGGAAAGAGCTGTCACAGCAAAATTGGGAAGAAAGTCTGCCTCTATCTAATGAGGAGCAGCTTCATCATGGAACCCTGGCCATTCCAGGGTCACCTGAATCAAAGAGATGTGAGAAAGCAGTTGCAAGTTCAACATGTATAACATGGTCCTATGATCTCCACAAGCAACGTGACTTGCTTCACTTATATGCCAAAGAGGGCCGCACTCACCCGATACTGCGCAGGGGAGCCTCATTTGCTGGCCCCTCTTAAAGGCAGGTTGGGGCCACTGACTCTTCCGGCCAATGGGATGTGAGCTGAAGAGATACTTGGGTCCAGCACGCTTGAAAGTGGACATGAATTTCCTAGAAACTCCTCTGCTCCCTGGGCAATTGGGAAGCCAGCTGGCACACTGAGAGGCTGTGTGGACGTGGCAACCCTTCCTGTGATCCCCACTGGGACTTCTCCTGGCCAATCTAGTCTGCATCAATTTATACAAGCCACAAACATAACCTAAGGTGAATCTTCCCTGAAATCCCCTGACACTTCAAGCTCTGGGTCCATTCTCTAATCTGTTTCTCCAGTTTGTTGTCTGTCTGTTTCTTGTCCTGTGATTAACTTTAGCCCTCTCCCTCTCTGAGCCTGCATTCTCAAGGATCACCAGTGAGCCAGCTGGGAATTCCAAGTCATATCAGTCTTGTTTTTTGTTCTGTTTTGTTCTTGTTCCCTGGATGTTTGGGCATTTGGTATCAAGAAACACTTCATTTTTCTTTCAATTTTCTTTTCCTCATGTCTTTTTATATCATTAAATCAAACAAAAGTATTTGTTGAGCTACTATTTACACTAAAAGTGTCTTATGTTCTTTGGATTCTTTTCTCTTTCTCTTTTTCTAAATAGGTCTCTTGTGGATATATCCATGAAATCCCTAATCTTCAGTTTTGTAATTAATCCATAAAATTTGAATAACATTCTCCCTTTCAGTTGGTGGGAAGATTAAATGAGATGCTATATATATAGAAAACAAAATCTATGGCAGAGCCTGAAAGTATGCAGCAGGTGCAGACTCACTCCCTTACTGCTGTCTTGGTGGAGTGGCAACAACTCAAACAACTTGCACATCACTAGCTGCAGTCCTCATCTCTCCAGAAATTTATAATCTTTCATTTTTAATTTTTAATAGACATATACAATTATACATATTAATAAGGTAGCATGTAATGTTATGAGACATGTATACCTTATTATTTTTTTTTTTTTGGTGGTACTGGGGTTCCTGGAAGCCCTTCTACCTCCAGGCTACACTCTCAGATCTATTTTATTTTTGGAAACAGGGTCTCTTACGTCAGCACGGCTGGCTTCCAACCTGGGCGATCCTCCTGTCTCCGCCTCCCAAACGTGGGGATTACAAGCGTGCGCCACCACACCCGGCTACCTTATATGTTTTTAAATTAGCTTAAGTATACACATGTTCTCAAATATTTATCATTTTCATGGTAAAAATATTCAAAATCATTTCTAGATTTTTGAAATTTACAGTTTGTTATCTATAGTTGCCCTGCTGTACAACAGAACATCAGAGCTTCTCCCTCCAATCTAACAGTAACTTAGTGTTCATTGATTAACCCTACCCAATCCTTTACCCTACCCTTATTCTCTCCGGCCTTAAGTAACTACCTTTCTACTCTCAACTTCTATGAGATCAACAATTTTAGACTTGTCTCATATATGAGTGAGATCATGCAGTTTAGTCTTTCTGTGCCTAGCCGATTTCATCTTGTTAGATTTTTTAGACTAACAAGATGATCTCCAGTTCCATCAGTTAGTGATCTCCAATTCCATTCATGTTGTTGCAAATGACAATATTTTATCTTTTTATGGCTGAATATTATTTCACTGTGTATATGTGGCACATTCTTATCCACCTATCAGTTGATAAACATTTTGATTGTTTCCTAAAGAACTTTTCAAATGAGCTATTCACATTTATCCTGCATCAAATAAGTGAGCTAACAATTCCTCATTCCCACTTTATGATACTCTCCCACACCCCAAAAGATTCTCTCTGCCAATTATGCTATTATTAACCTAGTCATCTCAAGGCTCAAAACCTGAGGTTATGTTTAATTCATCAAAATTTTCTATTAACTCAGTAAAACAGAAACTGAGAAATAACTCCAAACTGGCAATATTTTCTTTCAATTCAAAACTGAAACAGATACAACTCTGCCTTCAGGTTGGAGAAGCAAAATGTGGATTTGTCTAAGAACAAGATGAGAAAAATTTGAGGGTATAGCAAGTGAGGCCTTTACATTATACAATAAGAGGCTGCAATCAGAGAGGCAAGGATGGACTTGGAGAAAATGCAGAATTATAAGAACTAAAAAACATGGAGGAGGAATTTTAGTGGGATTAAGAAAGTGAAGGATGGTGGGGGGGGCTAATGGCTTGCTGTCAAAGGGAAAGGTAATGAAACAGAAGAGCTCTGGGTACTGACAAAGGCTAATTGCAGCCATAGAAGAGGGTGGTAAAAAGGGAAAACATTTTCAAAACATTGAAGTTTGGTGGCCAAGTGAATTATTCATGTGGTGTTTGAAGATGGAGACAGAAGCAGTGGTGAGAGGGCTGGGGTGTGATGTCAACTTTCTCAAGGAGAAGATGCTGTGACTGCAGCACAGATGATAATCACAGGACTCATCCATATGGTATCCCAGGGGTGCTTTGTAAGAAAGAAGCAGCAGGAGGAGGAAAGCCCTCCGTGGGGAAATTTTAGACCTTCAACTCTTGTTAAGGATGCCATCCGTGGTCCTCAAGTAGCACATGAATAAAAATAGAATGGTCTTTCCAGGGACTTAAACTTGCTAAAGCAACTGAGCCACCTCCTTTTAGGGATTTCTCATATAGAAAGAGTATTTCAGCACCGATATCAAAGGCACATTAGAAAGAGTTCTAGTAAATTTGTGAGCTATTAAAATTACTCACCTTAAATAAATCTCTGGTGTCTTCTTCATTGCTTCTGACTTCCTCAGGTCACTAAGCAAGACTAACAGACCACCCACAGAGAAAGCTAAACATTTTACTGGCTCGAATTTAGTCGCATGGATAGCATCCAAAGATTTCCAGCCCCCCAGTTTTCATAGGATTGTGAATTTATGTAAACCACCAACATTCTGAGGTTAGTGGTGCAAGGAATAAACAGAGAAAGCTGAACAGATAATTCAAGCTGTGTAGCAATTTGGAAAAAGTAGTTCCATCTCAGATTAATAAAATGGAAATTGTGCTTCTAGAACTATGTTACTTCCTGTTACTGCCAAATCTCTTTTGCATTTGTATGATCAAAAACTCATAATCCTATTGAATGCACACAAAATTGGGTAATAAAGTTCTCCAAGTGTTATTGTTTGTGTCTGCTTACCAGTATCAACACAGAGGGAAAGCTGCATGCCTATAAGATATGACAAAATTATAAACTGCAGAATATTTTAATTTTTTCTAGTATTCAAAATATATTAATTCAAATTAAGAATGGAAATAATAGCCTGATTAACTATTACAGATAATGGGAAAAGTAGAATTGTTGCTGATAAATTGTTTTGCTTCAAGCTTTGATGAAAGTTTAGCTATAAAACCAGTAGTTCCTCTTAAATGATTTTTTCCTCCACAATATTAGGTTTGGACTATGAAAAAAATATTATCATATACTAAAAGAGAAGATAACATAGATGATAATATGTTAGGAGGAGAAACAGACACTGCTGGTGATTAACAGACACTGATAATACAATATTGATTCTTATTTCCTTTCTCATCCCCAAAATTGCCGTAAGAGAGACCACAAAGAAAAATCCCATAAGATTGCAAACATTATGCACATAAACTCTTTCACTGAACCCAAATGCAGCATATTAGAAGGATCTCAAGGGTAAATGTTTCCTTGAGAACATTAACTTGGTACAATACCAAGTGTATTTTTTGTGAAACCTCAAAACAATATGAAAAAGAAATTCTATGAAGTAAGATAAAAATGGGGAGAGAGGAAACCCCTTCCAGATTTAGCTCTATCTGAACTTCAAAATTGCTGGGCTAGAAGGAGTAAACTTATCTCTTAAAAAAGGATACTTTTGCTTTTTGTTCTGAACTTGGAATTTGAGAAGTTCTCTCAATTTCAAATTGAGCGTATATGTCAGGCTGGTATTAAGTCCTGCAGATGGGAGGGGGTGAGGTGGGACGCTGGGAACAGTGTTCTATAATGTATCCCCCGTTCAACATTCCTGAATTATTTATGTGCCAGTTGCTTGCCACATGTTTATCATATAGATTATGCTTGTACCTTTTAGACAATGAAGAAAAACAGATATAATTTCTTTTTCATCTCACTCTGGAGATGAAAGAAGATGTGTAATCATTAAAGACAGGTAGCCGTGTACTGAAATAGCTTAGGTAATGTTAAACCAGTGTGTCTGATGCTGGTATTTACATTATTCTATGCCACTCTTATTTTAGTGTCGCTATTCATTTAATTCTACCCCAAAAACACTTCTGGAGACACAGATTCAGCACCCAGGCTAGTTGTTTTTGTTTTGTTTTTTTTCATCTAATTGTAGCATACAGAATGGCAAGTTTCAGATTTAAGAACTTTAGTCCATAGAACTAATCAGTGCACAAAAGGAAAGGGTTGAAATTTTCTCGAAAATTAAAAGAACAAAAAAAGCACAAGAATTTTCAGCACTGATAGAACAAAAAGGAGAAATATGACAGAGAGAGTAGAAAGGAATAGAGAGAGCCCTTGGATGATATAATATCCTACAGTATTAAATTTTTAATCTCTTACCAGAGCAGGCAATTCCTCTCTGTCGGACAGTGTCACCCTAATGCAACCTCCCAATATCCTGATGACTTCGTGTGACCCATAGAGCCCCTCTTGGTTATGTTTCGTTTCCTAGAAGTCTGGGTCTACTGCACTGTACTGTTTTTCTTGATATCAAGCAAAGGCTAGGAAACTAACTTCATGGCATTTGTGTCCTTCCCTTCAAGTTTATGACCTGTCCACTTTCAACAAAGGTACGGGGGAAATTCATCAATAACATACATTTTCCTAGAAGAGACAATTATTATCTATTAGTTTTGTACTAATTATGATGAACCGAAAGTCTCAACTCCTAAATTATTTTAATATTTGTTCTAAAAGTTTACCAAATTTTCTGTTTTCATGTAGGAAATTTAGAAGGAGGGGAAAAAACACTTAAAATTAACAGGAGACAGACTTCAACAATACTTAAAAGACTACAGTTATGAAAACTCTCCATTAGTATTGAGAAACCCCGCTGGTTTTAAGTGAAGTTCCTTATGCAATTGAGACCATTGCACTAATCCACAGGGCTCAGGAGAAAGAGATTAAATAATTCTATGTATGCTCTAATGCGCATGCAAACATTTGGCTAAGAGTATGTATGCTTTTCTGACAATGGAGTTTGATATTCCATAGACCTACCATACGGCTGCATTATGTAGAAGGATTCACTAGAGAACTCCTGTTATGTAGCAGAGCTGAAATATCTGCCTCTTTTATGCAGGCAATATTCCATTTTAAAATGTTTTCCAATCTGGCTCAGAATAACCCCCTCTGTGAACCAAATGTGTTCGTTACCAAATATTCTCCAAGGTTTGCCTCCAAGGACCGAGACAGCCTCCAGGTGTTAGTAATGACCTAATCATACCAAAGCCAGCCCATTTATCTAAACTTACCCCACAAAAACATGGGGATGCTCTCCTCTTAGTCTACTTTGCCTCAACAGCCTTCATACATCTGCTGATTATATATTTGTAAATCTCTCCTTTTATCTCCCCAACAGATGCATGCTGTGAAGAGAAATACCGAAACACACATTAGAAGCAATGATGGTTATCAGCATAGCAGAGGCTGATGGGCTTCCTCCGATCCCGCCATGAAACCGATGGAATGCCAGAAAATGATTGGCGAGGGAACTCTTCCACAGTGTCAGGAGCTTTGGAAAAAGGCTGCAAGAGAATGATGAGAAAAAACCTGGAGAATGGCAAATGCTTCGCCGAAGCAATCTGTTACCCTCCTCCTCGCGGAGTGGGATGCCTGGCCTGAGAAGAGAAGTAATAGGGCTGAAAGCAAGTGAGGGAAATAGGAGAAGAGAGAGGGACAGGGAAAAAGGAAAAGATTTATAGCATGTATCATAACCGCTCTAATATTTTGGGCTTCTCTTGAACTTAATCCAACTTTCGTGTTACTAGAAATTTATTATTTCCCTTATGGATTTGTAGAAAACAAACAGCAAATGAGTAAAAAAAAAAAAAAAAAATGGAGAGAGGGAGAACACTGAGAGGATGTTGAATCCAATTCCTCTTTCTCCTGCATTTGTCAACCAATTAAAATATTTTAAATCATGGACAGACATTGGCTGATCCACACCAGTTTGAAGTGGCCATTCAAATCTTTCATAGACCTGCTCCTTGTGCCAGTTTTTGGCCAAGGCATGACATGTACTAATAATACTTCTGGGACAATGTCTTTTCAATGACCATCAGGTACCAGCAATACTAAATTGGCCAATTTCATGTGTCAGGAGGGCAGAAGACATACAATCACACGAGAAAAACGCTTTAATCCAGTCATTATAAGGTAGGAACAGAACAGAGTGGCTTGGCGTTTACGGGTATAGCTGTAATTTCAGCCGAGGTTCATTCAGTCAAGAAGATTGTTTCCAGTCTACTAGAAAACAGTTCCAATAAGCGTGAATTACAACCCCAATATCTTTCTTTGATCTTTTTCAGGTTAACATGTGAAATAAAGGGTGTTTTTCTCAGTCAGAGCCACTTTTATAGTCTAAAAAACCAATGCATATCTTCGCCCCTGTGACCAAATACATTGTTTAATTTTTTATTTCTTAGCACATTGGTATAACAACAAAATTGGTTTTGCATTTTATTTTTCCATTTACTTTTCTACCATTGATCACTGGCCTTAAAAAGATGTGAAGATAGATTTTACCATTTTACCTTTTCTAAGGTGGTTTTCATTCATTAGTGTTTTTTTCCCTTTCACTCACCCTCCAATCTCCTCCTCTCCTATTACATCAACTCCATCTCCTGCCACAACCTTACATAATTCCTATCCTATTCTTTTGGAGTATCTAATTCATTATGATGTATTAGGCATGCAAATGTAATTGGAGAAGAGGCGTTAAGCAGAGTGATGGCTTAAAGAAGGATGCTTTTTTGACTCTGTCACTCTTAGAAAACAACATAAAGAGATCTGGGATGACAAGATGTCATGATGGAAATATTAGGATGTCAGGATATCAAATTAAACAATCAAACTCTCCTACTGAACCCTCTTTATCCATTAAATGCAAAGAGAATCCAGAACTGAGAGGAACACAACATAAATTTGAGACAATTATTTGTCCTAAAATCTGACTTTAAATTTTACATTGAGAAAAATAAATGTAAATTGTGCTTTCACCATAGTACTTTTGGGTGAGAAATGTATAAGCCTCCTTTGTTACACTGTATAATTATTTATTTTTAGATTTTTGTGAAAATTCATATTACCAAAAATATCACCCTGGAAACTAACTGAATAAATCTTATTGCAGTAATTAATGGTATGATATTAAAAATTAAGGGAATTTTGCTTTGATCTTAAGTCTGAAGAAGAATACTACAATGTTCTGGGAAATAACTTATCCTTTACAAATCAAATATAGAGCATGGGATATCCATTAAAAGTTGGCAAAGAAGATTTGTTTCTTAAGCTGTACTGCTGGGGAAATTATCTCAAAATTATTTGTTTAAATTGCTAATAGCAACTTTAAAATGTGGTCTCAAATGAAATTATTTTGAGTAGAATAGATTACAGAAAATAAATTTTGATTTAAAAAACAAATTCATTTGGCTCAGCATATATGTAAGGAAACTCTTCTAAATGACTCCTGACCAGAAGCATCTTTTCCTACATGGCAATCCTTTCCCCTTCTTAGAACTACCATTATATGTACTCATTCATTCCTTCTGAGTGCTCAGAGATGTCTGGAAAATACTCATGGAAAGGTGATTATACTCATGGAGAAAGAGTTGATAGCTCTTTCCCCAAGGGAGATTGAAACGAGGAAATAAATAACTTGGCAACTATTGTTTAGCAACACAGGCTGGGTCTAATGTTCTGAAAGTTGCTTCCTATGCTTTTGTGGTCCAGATACCAACAGACATTACCAGGGGAGGAGGTAGTGGTCTCCCAGTGAGTGGCACAGATGGCAAGGAAAACAGCACCTCAGCACAGGTGGAAAAGCAAACACTAACACGGGCTGGTCAGGATCCTGAAACATTGGGATTCAAGCTGGGGACTTTGTGACTTTGTTCTGTCCTTTATATTCTTCTCTTTTTAAAAACTTACTTATTTATACTTTTGGCTTTTGAACAAAGAGTTCATCTTCTTCTCACTGTGAACACTGAAGCTGGATTAGCACATCTTTATAATTGTGAAAATGCAAATGGCTGTGGGATTCTTGGAGAAGATCTAGAAAAGTCAAATATTTGCACACTGCACCTTTCTTTTTCTTTTCTTTTCTTTTTTTTTTTTCTGCAGTACTGGGGATGGAACCCAGGGGCGTTCTACCTCCGTGCTACACCCCCAGCATATTTAATCTTTATTTTGAAACAGAATCTCACAAAGTTGCAAGGGGTCTCACTAAGTAGCTGAGGCTGGCCACAAACCCAGATCCTCCTGTAGCAACCTCCCAAATACTGAGATTACAAGTATGTGTCACCATGCCTGGCTCACACTACACCTTTGTACTTTTCACCAGCTTAGCCTGAGAAAAGCCTCCATAAACTATGAATACAAGATGGGAACCACGTGATGTAGCGACATGTACCGTCAACATTTTGACTGTTGTGATAACAATGAACAAGTCCACCTGGGCTTCTGCTTCATCACTACATGAGCTCTCTAAAGCCCCTTTTAATCTGTGTATTCTTATTCATTCCCAATTATAAAATAAGTGCTATCCTAATATACTAACATTAAGGGAGATTGACTTTTGTGATTGGAGAAAAGTTCCAATAATATGGGAACTTTCTTTGCTGTTTAAGTTAGCTCTGAAGAAGGGGTAGTTCAGATAGTAGCTCAGTGCTATATAACCCCTGCAAGACTGTTAATGAAGTGATGCAATTCTAAATTGTACTGGACTGGGATGGAGTAGAAAAAAATGGTTTGGGACCTATTGTCTAGCCTTACAATAGCATTCTGCTAACTAATCTATTCATTCTGTATAGCCTTTTCTCCTCCTTCTAAAGTCAAGGTGACCTTTGACTTAAACAAAGTAGGTCTTGCATCAAAATTTGAACTACAGACATAAGGGGTTGAAATCACAGAGATGACAACTATTCTGACTACAGTGTGGCTCATCAGAATGTACCATTGAGAGAGAACATAGAGAGGCTGAGAGGTTACACTGTCCTCATTTCCCTCTTGAGTTCTATCCGCAGTAGCTTTTTTCAGTGATATCTACTACAGCTCTTGCTAGCTAGTTCCTGGAAAACTCTGATGGTAAGAAAGAGCTTCTTCCAGAAAGAATCTGGGAATCTGCTAGTATTCCAAAGCTTCTCTTTAACGTCTTAAAGTTCTCCATGACCTGGCCTGTGCCTATACTGTCAGACTTATCTACCAATGCTCCATAACCCCCACATTCAACTTCAGTAGTGCCTAATCACTGACTAGACCATGCTATTTAACAGCCTTGCAAATTTGCTTATACTTTTTCCTCTGCCTGGAAAGCTACCATCACTCAACAGCCCTTTCTCCTTCCACTTGACCAAATATTTTCCAAGATCCTGTCTCCACTCTCCAATATGGGCCAATCATATAGTGACATGCTACTTTCTACCAGAATTTACCAAGGCCTCCATTTTACTACATGAAACTCCTTACCCACACTCCCTTAGACAGTTCTCAGGGACGGAGATGATAGTCTGCTCCTTTCATATTTTTAGCAACTAGCAGAATGTGTGGGACAACAATGACACTACAGAGATATTTTTGAATCACACTAGTTTCCCCTCCTCAGCACTATTGACATTTTGAACTAGATAATTCTTTGCTGTGCAGATTTTTTTTTTTTTTGTAAAATGTTTAGCAGCATCCTGGATTCTATCCATAAGACGTTAGAAGAATGTCCACTACACAAATGTTACAATAAAAACTTTCTAAAAATTAGAAGGGAGACCAGTAGTATAGAGGAAGGGGATTAGAAAGATAGGGAAGGGAGAAGGCAGAGAAACTGTTGGGAAGTGAAACTGATAAAATTATCTTTATGTGTGCACAAATACATCACAACAAAACTCATCTTTCTATATAATATGTGCCAATTTAACAAAAGAACTTTTTTAAAAAGTCTCCAAATATTACCAAATGCCCTGGTAAGAAAATGATATAAAAATGCCTCCGATTGAGACAAGTAACCCAAGCTATTGCTCCATGCTGTCAATAATTCTGGATATTTTTTATCCATAAAACTGCTGAAGTATACAAATTTACACATAGTAAAGATAGAAAGCATTTATTACTTTTTTCTACAACTCTATTTCACTGACAATAGGCTAGTATTTAGTGTTTTCAAAGCCAGTGAAATTTGTTTTTAGTTAAATTACAGTCTTATCTGAGGAGTAAGATTAGGGGAAAAATATTTTCTTTATTTACAATTATCAAAAGGTAGATTTTGATTATTAATAGTAGTTTTATAACTGATAATAGATTATTGATAATAGTTTTTATTATAGTTTTTTATTAGCATTCCAAATGCTAATTTTTTCTAATTCCAAGCATATTTTATTATTATATCCATGATAGAAATATTATTAGCCAAAACCAAAATTTTTTTGTCTTTCTAGATGTTCTTAAAAAGCACTTTCCATTCTCAGACTACTGTAGAATTGGAGGTCCCCTGAGAAGTAAAGCAAGTATTTGCGTCTTCATTGTCACTTGCATACTTGGTAGCATTGGACAAGTTACTGATCTTAAGGCTCAAGAAACTCTTGGACAATTAAATGAGAATGTATTATAAAGTGATGGGCACATAACAGGTATTCAACAAATAGTCTTTGATATAATTAAAGTCTCTTTGTGCTCATAAACAGCCTTTTCCTAGAGGGCAAAGAAATTGCCCACAGAATTTAAAGCACATTACACAATTAACACTGGAATCTGAGTCTCTCAACTCCTGTCTAGGGAGTCTCTGTTCATTAAGCTAAATTTTTCTAATTCCAAATCAAATTCAGAACCCCAGGAGTAAGAAAAGTGTGGGAGCAGGGGAATTTAAATTCTAGCCACAACTATTGTGGACAAGGAGAAAAGTGAAGAAAAATTATTTTTCTTTTTAAATTTGTCCCATTAGTCCATGGATAAGTGCTTTGAAAGTGACAATTCTAAATCACATAGCCTAGTGTTCAACAAATATAAATCTTGATAGGAGCCTTGGTGGTTTCTGGTATGTAACACACTTCAGTTAGAAGGGTTCTGTCACTGATTTCAATACAAAGAAAAAACTCTTTTCTTCTAATAAGCAGTCATTGGACCTCCATTTGAACAGGATGAACAACCAGCCACCTTGAAGAATATTCATCACCTGCCTTGTTAGATGTTGTCCTACGCTTGGAGGCAAACCAGTGAACTCTGTGACTTCTCTAAACCTTTTTTTTTTAGCTCTCTGATTTTAGCTCTTTCATTTTCTATATATGATCCTCCATGGAAGAAGAATGGAGTCGATTTATTCGTATTTAAGTCCTTGATATATTTTGAATAAGGCATAGCAGAAGGTTTTGAGTGATTTCTTACCCATCTGAAGGTGTCGCTGACCTATGAACTGCCTCAAGGCTTTCTCTTCAACTTCTCTTTGGGGTATTCCCAACCTATCTAAGGTCTTAAGTCTTCTACTCATGGGATGAAGAGTTCACTTTTAGTATGTATGAAATAAGCCTATATATTGCCTAACCTGTGTCTACTTCTCTAGTGACCAGGTACATCTAATAAAAAAAGTAGTAAGACCAGAGCTTCATCAAGAACATCTCCATGTTCACTGAACATCTGTAATCTCAGTGTGCAATAGACACAGCCCCAGGTAACACTACCTCTGACCTAGGTTCCCTCACTTTTTTCTGACTCCATTTGTACTTATCAAGCAGGGGCCCCAATTTAACAATGTGATGCAAAGGAAAGGCTTCTCTAGATCTTGGAGTGACCATTTCACATATCCTACTCTAAACCTTATGGACTTCCAACTGTCCACATACATTCTTTATTTATCTTTAAAAAGAACAATTATTCTATGATTGCAAGAAATAGCTTTCTAGAGAAGTTAGTGCAATTTGAGAAAAAAAAAACATTTTTAATTCCTTTGGGTATGTGTTGAATTTAGAGCCTGTTATAATGCAAGGTGGAGTGAGAGCCTAGTGAGGTAATATTGCAGCTACCAGAAAAGAAAGTCCATAGAGTTGCCATTTTAAGAATTACCAGCTAGCTGTAGCATAGAACCAAAGGGCTGCACTCCTGCATTCATAGAATCAAGCTTGTTTGAGAGAAATGGAACCACTTTTAAAGAAACTAATAGTTTCTTTAGAAATAACACCAACAAATTGAAATGAAATATCACTATTCATGAAAATAATCCTTTTACAGGATGATTTTGAACTAAAGAAGAATATTTTGTTTTGCAATTTGTTTTAGAAAACATAATTTGGAATAGTGTAATAAAATTTTGATCAAAAGTGTGAATAAGTTTTCTACAAATAACTACAAATTCTGATATGCACTCTATTTTAATAATAATTATTTCCCTCAACCACAATGTTATATGATTGTTATTCTTGGAGATAATACAGAGAGCTACTGTGAGACAACTATATTAATAAAACTCCTAAAACTTACTTTTAAATTTTATTGTATGTAAATGCTAATTGAAGCAAATAAAAGTATATATTCTTCTTTGTTGCTGCATTCTGAAAAAAGGGAAAAATAAGCCAAGATATTTAAAAAATATTTCTAAACATCTATTTTGAATTGAATGGCAAAGTGGCATATATAAAAGCATCTCAAAAAGATTGTCCTCTTGCTGAGTATGAAGGTTCAAGTTTATAATCCCAGTACAAGGGAGGCTGTGACAGGAGGATCACAGGCTCCCAGCCAGCCCAGCTACTTGGAAGAACTCTGCAATTTAGTAAGACCCTGTTTCAAAATAATTTTAAAAAACAGGGCTGGGGGTATAGCTTATAGGTAGAATGCCCTTGGGTTCAATCCCCAGTATCACATAAAAAAAATTTCATCCAGATAGCTGGGTGTTGTGGCGCATGCTTTAAATCCCAGCATTTGGGAGGCTGAGACAGGAGGACCTGGGTTTGCTGACAGCCTCAGCTACTTAGTGAGGCTCTTTTCAACTCAATGAGACCCTGTTTCAAAATAAAGAATAAAAAATAGGGCTGGGGGTGCAGCTTGGAGGTAGAATGCCCCTGGGTTCCATCCCCAGTACTGCCAAAAAAAAAAAAAATCCAGTTAAGATTCTGATATCTTGATATTTAAAGGGTCACTTTTATTGCCTTGATTAATATTATAAAAATTAACAACGTAGAATAATAAGTATGTCGTAACAAACCAACTGCCAAATTTCATGGCGTGCTTCAATAAAATCTAACTCATGGCCACATAACATTCAAATTCCACTACCCCTGATTAGCAGGCAGGTTTCCACTTTTTCATTTATAGGCAAAAGCATCTTTTATATTGTGGCTCTCTTGTCTTTCTATGGCTCTTGAGGAAGACCCATTTAGCCAGATAATAAGACCCAAAGGCAAAGAAGATCATATGCAACAGATGGCTCAGGTTTGGGATTGAATGGAGTGCCCATTGCTCTGCTTCTATGCCATTGACTAGAACCTGGTCACACCATCCAGCTGCAAGGGAGAATAGGAAAGGCAGTCTACCTGCGTGTCCAGGAAAAAAAGGAGAAGAATGTGCCAAACACCTAGCCACATAATGACTTGGTGGGAAGGATACTAGGTAAAATTTAAAGTAGGAATTTTGGATTCTGTGATACTAAGTACCATATTATGTGATGCAAATATCTTAATATTGGGAGACTACAATTCTTACAAGTGAAATCAGGCATGATATTTTGATCCTGCATCAGAAGATCAGAAAGACAAACTTATATAAACACAGTAAAGTTGTAAGGAAGTAAAAAATAGAGTTTGCAACTAGAAAATGCTATAATGCATTTGCCTTAAACATATTTTAATAGCTTTAGTGAGGTATAATGACATACAACAAGCTGCACAGAGTTAATAGATAAAATGTAATAAGTTAGATATTTATATATATATATATATATCAAACATAAATATGTGTGTATACACACTCATTAGTGAACGCTCATGAAACTATCACATCAAGATAAACATGTTCAACACTCAGTGCTTTCTCCTGATACGCTGTCATCTTCCACACCTTACCCATCCAAGTGCCCATTTTTTTTAACAGCCACAATCTACTTCTTGTCATTGTAGATTAGTTTGCATTTTCTAGAATTTTATATAGGTATAATTATGCATCTTTTGGCTGGCTTCCTTTGCTCACTATCATTATTTGAGATTCATCTATATTTTTGTGTGCATTCATAGTGCATTTCTTTAGTTTGATGACAAATATTATATCATCTAAATAAACATAATTTTTTCATTCATCTGTTAGTGTATAGTTAACTTGTTCCCATGTTTTTGTATTTATAGGTAAACCAGTGATAGCATTTACAAATTTTTCCATGGACATACATTTTTATTTATATAAATACCTAGGAAGAGAACGGCTAGATTATATATTTGTTTCTTATTTCTGCCTTTTCTGCCTTCTTTTTGGTTAATTTATCAATTTGTATGATTCTGTTTTATGGCTTTTTCTTGGGGGGGGGGAGGCAGCGTCTCACTAAGTAGCTGATGCTGGCCAGAAATGTGTGATCCTCCTTAGCCTCCCAAGTCCTGGGATTACAAGCATGTACCACCACACTCTGCTTCTGTTTTACCGTTTCTATTAATTAATTAATTAATTTTATACCTTTTAAATTTTGTAGTGGTTTTAAACTATGCAAGCCTACCTTTCAATAATTGTAGTATTACAATATAGCAGTATTACAATATATATTGTACCTCTATACTTGTAGTATTAGGATTCTCTATGTTCCCAGTTCTTCCCTCATATCCTTTTTACCATTAACATCTTTTAACATGTACCCTAAACACATGTTACATTATTACCATGTCTTTTAGAGCTATTAAACTCTAAAAGAAAAATAAATCTTATTTTTCTTTATTTTTAATACTTATTTCTTTTCATTAATATCATAATACTTCTGCCAGAAACCTCTGTTTTAAAATGCTCTAAAAAGTGGAACTGCAAACAATAAGTTACCTCTACTTTTTATGTATCTGATAAATTACTAATTTCTCCTTCACTTTTAGAGAATATTTTATCTGGACATAAAATACTTTTTGCAAGTCTGAGAAATTACTTATTTCTCCTTCACTTTTAGAGAATATTTCATCTGGGTTGACAGGTTTGTTTTTGTTTTTATTTTATTTTTGTTAATTTTTTTCCCCAGGACTCTCAAGGAGTCATTTAACTTGTCTTCTTGCTCACAGGGTTTCTTATGAGAAGTTTGCTAAAATTATTGTTCTATTTGTATTTGGATAATGTATATTTTTTCCTCTGGCTACCTTTAAAATTATCTTTTGGTATTTCAACTTCAGCACTCTTAATATGAGATTCTATAATATGAGATTCTTCACTGTGGATTTTATTTGGCATTTCCTAATCTTGAACTAGTTTGCTTAGTGACTGTCAATAATTTTGAAAAACTTCCAACTGTTATTTCTTCAAATCCTTCTATTGTTCTTTCTCTCTTTTGCAGATACATTTAGTCTTACATTAAACCATTCAGGATATTAGCCCCCTATCAGAATGGTGGCTGGTAAAGATCCTTTCCCATTCTGTAGGAAGACTCTACACTGGCAAAACAAACAACCCAATCAAGAAATGGGCAAATGAACTAAATAGACACTTCACAAAAGAAGAGATACAAAGGGCTAATAGATACATGAAAAGATGCTCTTCATCACTGGCCATCAGGGAGATGCAAATCAAAACTACACTGAGATTCCATCTAACCCCAGTCAGAGTAGCAAACATAAAGAAATCAACAACAAATGCTGGCGAGGATGTGGGGAAAGAGGAACTCTTTTACACTGTTGGTGGGAATGCAAACTAGTTCAGCCACTATGGAGATCTGTGTGGAGATTCCTAAAAAAGGTGGGAATAGATCCACCATATGATCCAGCTATACCACTCCTGGGTATCTTTCCAAAGGGGTTGAATTCAGAGAAATACAGCAACATATGCATACATATGTTCATAGCAGCACAATTTGTAATAGCCAAAATATGGAACCAACCCAGATCACCATCAACAGATGAATGGATAGCAAAACTGTGGGAAATACACACAATGGAATTCTATTCAGCCATAAAGAAGAACAAAATTATATCATTTGCAAGAAGATGGAAAGCCCTGGAGAACATTATGTTAAGTGAGATCAGCCAAGCACAGAAGGAGAAGATACATATGTTTCCTCTAATATGCCCAAACTAGGAAACACAAAGGATACCAGTGGGACTCCAGATATTGAAGGGGAAATACTAGCTAAGTTTGGATGGTAAGATAGGAGAGGAGGAAGGCCGATCTTGATTAATGAGGGTCTACACCTGAACATGTGTAAAATTATGAATAAGACATGGTTAACCTGGACAACCATTGGTGGGAGGGGGGAAGGGAAAACAGGGGCGGGGGGGAGAGGGCACCAAATATAGTGTAAATGTATAATATTTATGTTCAATAAAAAATTGTTAAAAATAAATAAATAAACCATTCAGTATTGTCCCACAGGTCTTGGATCCCCTGGTCTTTTTCTTTCCCCACCCTCGGGTCTGTGTACTTTGTGTTTTAGTTTGTGTGATCTATTGATGTTTCTTTGAGTTTACTGATTCTCAACTTAGCTATGTCAAGACTACTGATGAGACTGCACGGGACACCCTTCATCCAGGTCACTGTGCTTGATTTCTTACATTTTCATGTAGTTCATTCATGTGTCTATCCCTGTGTTGAGATGACCCAGCTGATTGTGTATGCAGTTTAACATTCCCAATAGAGTTTTAATGCATTCAATATAGTTATTTTAAAGTTTTGTCAAACAATTCCAACATCAGTACTATAACTGGGTCCAGATCTAGTGATTTGTTTTCCTTAGAATACATTTTTTTCTTTCTATTCTGACTCATGGGTTTTTGTTTTTAAGTCACATATCTTATATAGGACAGTCGATACTGAGGAAAACACTTGTGCTTAGAGATAAGAATCCTGGTTTTTTTTTTTCTTTTCTTTTTGAAAGCTCATTAGTAAGGGTTTTATGCTGACTAGTTTAGTCAGAGTTGAGCTGTGTTGGAAATTTGGTTCCATGGCTGGACTCTGATCACCAATGGCTTCAAATTCCTCTCCTGGTATCTTGGGTTTATATGAGATTGTTGCCTAATGTGATTGTGAAGTGTATGCTTCCCTTTTGATAGTCTATTTTTCCACTGTACCAGGCCCGGCTCCTCAGGAGAATCTGTTTCTTGCAGCTCTCCCAGCTGCACTCCAGTGTTATTTTTACTCAACAGCTGTTAGCATGGTGGTGGGAAGAATAAGAAGAAGGGGATTTGCTAAGATTTTAATTAAACCTTAGTCTTAGGTTAATATAGTGACGGTGTGTCCACAGGGGCTATATTCTTCAAAAATGCCCTTGCCTCACTTCCCGCTGTAATGGAGAGCATGGAGCTTACTGTTTCTCCCAATGGGTGGTGATTTTACAAAAACCCTATTTCCCAAATTGCAGCGAGTCTCCACCAGTTCTCTACAGCAACAGTTTTCATTTGCTTGCTTGCTTGTTTGGTTTAGGGAGAGTTTTGTTTTGTTGCTCCTAGGGGTTGACCCAGGGGCACTCTACTTCTGAGCTATCCCTCCAGCCCTTTATTTATTTATTTATTTATTTATTTATTTATTTATTTAGAAACGGTCTCATTAAATTGTTGAGAGTCTGTCTAACTTGCTGAGGCTGGCCTTGAACTTATGATCATCCTGTCTCAGCCTCTAAAATACTGGGATTACAGGCATGGACCACAACACCCTGCTTAAAGCAACAGTGTTTTGTTACTCTTCATTATCCCATCACTCACCCCCAAAGGCTGAGGCACTTGATCTGGAAGGGAAATAGGAAAAATGATTTGTGGTAGAATCTAAGCTATGGTTGCTCCTCCCTGAGGATTTTCCCCCATTGTTTGTCCAGGTTCAAACTTGGTAGGGTCAAGTTGTTTTTGTTTTTGTTTTTGTTTTTCCTACAAGAACATTAAGAATGTTTTGTGAAATCCCCAGAGACTTTGCACTCTCCTGACTGCCCACATTTCGCTTTTAACATGTTGTAACAATTGTTACCTGTATCATCCTACTGACTTTTATAGCAGCCAGTGGCACCTGCCCCAGGAAAGCAGTCGTGTAGCTCCCATTTCTCTCTCACTTGATTCGTTATCCCAAGATTCCCCACTGCAATACTTTGGTAAATTCAAGAAAAGTTGTTAATTTTCATGTTGTCCTGCAATTTTCTTTTTGTAACGTTCTTTCTGAGCCGCTCCATTTCTAAGCTGACATAGAAAGTGAACTGGCTATAGAATGACACAGTGGTAATTCTTTTTTCATTACTTTACAAATGTTCCATTGTCTTATTTGCATTGCTTAAAACAAGAAATATTGCTGCCATATTTATTGTTGGTCTTTTCTACACAATGTGTGTTTTTACTTGCTTTTAAGATTTTTCACTTGATCCTTTTCTTTTCTTTCTTTCTTTTTTTCTTGTGGTGCTAGGAATTGAATCCAGGGGCATTCTACCTCCAAGCTACTCCCCCAGCCCTATATTTTATTCTTTATTTTGAAACAGGGTCTCACTAAGCTGTGGAGGGCCTAAGTAGCTGCAGCTAGACGTGAACCTCTGATCAGCCTGTCTCCGTCTCCCAAGTACTGAAATTAGAAGCATATCCCACCATACCCAGCTTGATGGCACTTTTTGAGTAGATTATTTGATGTTTTGATTTTTTTCAATTGGGGTTTTTCAGCTGCTTGTATTCATAGGTATATAGTTTTCATCCAATTTGAAAAGTTTTGGTTCCTTCTCTTATGTCTCCTTTGAGGATTCTGAGTGCATATATTATAAAATTATCCCACAAATCCCTAATGATGTGTTTTGTTTCTTATTTTATGTATTTTCCTCTTCCGTTTCCATTTTGGATAATTTCTATAGCTACATCTTAAGCTTCAACAATCTTTCTGTCTAATCTGTCATTAATCCCATCTACCTACCTAGGATATTTCTGATATCCAAATATTACAACTTTTACTTTCGACAGAAGTTTGATCTTGATTTTTTATCTTCCATGTCTCTGTATAACATTTTCAGCCTTTCCTCTAGACTTTCAAATATATGGAGTACAGTTATAATAAGTGTTTTAATGTCTTTGTTAATTTTAACATCTGCTTCTGAGCTGGGTACATTTCAATTGATTAATTTTTCTCTTCATTATGGATTTCATTTTTTCTGCTTCTTTTAATTCCTAGTAATTTGTTAATTGCATGCCAGAGATTATGAATCATACCTTTTTGGATGTTGGATATTTTTATATTTCTCTAAAATTCCTGAGCTTTATTCTGATACTCTATTAAGTAACTTGGAAACAGTTTGATCCTTTAAGGTCTTGCTTTTAAGATTCATTAGGCTGAAGTAAAACAGTAGCCTATGTCTAATTTTTCTCCTCCACTGAGAAAAGCCCCTTTGAGTATTTCCAATTCTCTACAAATTACATGATTTTCCAGTCTGGCTGGGGAACAAGTAATATTCTCAGCACTATGTAAGCTCTTAGTCACTATTGCTTTTTATACTGTCAGAACTGGTTTCTTTCCTGCCCTCTAGTAGTTTCCTCAGACATATTAGCTAAGAAGTACTTGGCTGATTACTCAAGAGAGACCCCCTACAAATACCTGGAGGTTTTGTTTTTGTTTTTGTTGGTGTAACTCTTTCCAGTACTCTGTGATGTAAACTTAAGCCATGTTGGTCTTCCTAGATTATCAGCAACTTCCAGGCTCCAGAAGTCTTCCAGGCACTGCCAGGCTTTCCTTTCCATGTGCTGTAACCTAGAAATCCTCTTGAGGCAGGAGCCTGGGATGGTTGTGGGGCTTCCCTCATTTGCTTCCTGACTTAAGGATCATTGTCCTGCATTTCCTAATGCCTACTGTCTTAAAAAAAAAAAAAAAAAACTCAAGATAGAGAGAAAATGGGTCATAGGAGGAACTCTAGACAAAGGAGGAGAAAATATAAATGAGCAAATAAGGTGACCTGAGGGGGATGGGAGAGGAGAAAAATTCCCTAATGAACATAATGTATATTAACAAACATATCAATCACTAAGTCAAACATGAGAAGGAGGGAGGGGGGAAGAAAAGGGAGGGAATTGGGTAGGGTTAATTGGGTAACATGTGCATGTATGCCTCTAAAATCTTGTACTCCATTAATATGTATGACTGACAATCCACCAAAAAAATTGAAAGAAAAAATTTAAAGAATAAAAAAATTTTAAACCCCAGTTTAATATATTGTGTTCATTTCTTTTTAGTTGTTTAAAATGGGAGGGTGAATTTCATGCCATGTAACTCAATTTTGATTGAATGCTAAAGTCTTAAAACACAGTTTGAGTACACAAAATATTTTGAATCTTCCCTGAACATTTAACTTCTTCCCTAGATATAATCATGTCAAGATGAAATAATGGCATAATATAGTTTTAGCACTTATGCTAAATAGCTGATTTTTAACTTATCATCATTGCTTGCTACCCTGTACCAATCACTCCTTGTTCAGGCATTAATTCTGAATTTCTTTGAGAAATCTGCCTTCCTGGTTAGTACATGTTGTTTATTTGGGGATCCACTCAGATCACTGAAAAATGGTATTTCCATGTAGTATTTTAGTTTGCATTTTTCTTAATGAGTGAAGTTAGGCAAATCTTCATTTGCTTAAGATTTACTTGTAATTTTCTTTTCAATGAACTGTCAGTTTGTATCCTGGGTTTATTTTTCTTTGGGGGTAATTTGTCCCTCTCTTAATTTTTATGATCTATTTACTTAAGAGAATAACCTGCTTGCTTATCTATTGGTTGAACTGTTTATTCATTCATGTAAGTTTTACTCTTGCTTCAAGCATTCTTTACTCAGCATATGCTTTTTATTTTTATAAAGCAAAATATTTTTTTAGACTTCTAGATTTTTAATCATGATTAGACCTTTTCTAGTGCCAAGGATATGAAGTTTGTTCGATATTTTCTTTTAGTAATTTCATTGTTTTATTCATGTGACCTCATAAAAGGTAAGTATTAACATTTATTAATAATATTTCCATAATATTCCAGCCACAATGACTTGTTTCTGAATTCTCACAGCACTGGTTGGGCCACATCATTTATTATAATTATTTGCCTTCTTAATATTTTCTATGACATTGCACATATCTCATAATCCCTAGCTAAACTATGAGCCCAGGGACAACACAGATCACATATTCTCTCTCTTTATTTCCACAAATTCCTGGTGCAATGCCAAACACAGAGTTTATTCTACTAAGGACTAAAGGTTGACATTCAAGTACAAATGAAAGTATTGTGTTCTCTGTCTCATTAATTCCTCAGCATGTTTTCTGAAGTGGTATGCTTCCAATGATTGTTCAGTTAATTTTTAAAAAGTAATTACTATATGCACAATAACTTAAGTTATGTAATCCTTGCATTACAATAATAACTTGAAAATTTAATAGTACAAATATATTATGATGTATATAAAATAATAAATGCATGGTTTTTTTTATAACAATAGTTCCATAATTTGATAGACTTTGTGTGACTTAAGTTCAACTTTCATGGCTTCCACGATCATTTTTCCAAAACTGTAATCTAGTTTCTTCAAATCATATAACATGATCTTATTTGATGCCAATGGTTTCAAAATCATTTTCCTTTTACTTCCTAAATTCATTTCCTACAGACTTTGTATCTTGGACAAGTAACATAACTTTCTTAAACCTATCTCCTTACTTGTAAAATGGAATTGAATCTTATTCAAAATCCAAATTAAAAACAAACATGTAGCTGGGTATGGTGGCACACACCTGCAATTCCAGCTACTTGGGATGCTGAGATAGAAGTCCAGGCTGAGCAACTTAGAAAGACCCTAAAAAACAAATAAATAAAAAGGCTGGGAGTATAGCTCAGAAGTAGAGCGACCCTGGATTCAATCCCCAGTACCAGAGGGGGAAATGACTAAAATGCCAAGTACATATCTTGGCATGTAGTCCATGGTGATAAAATTGTGTCATCACCATTATTTTCCCCATCATCTTTGCTCTAAGTTCTTTTTGGTTTACTGTTTTTTTCCCACCTCTTTTATATATGTGAATTATTTATTTTTACTGCTTTTTTTCTTCCTTTCTTTTCTAAATGTTTTTCTTGATTTTTAAATATACATGCCACTTGCTTCAACTTTCTATCCTGAGTATAGTTTGCATTACATAGACATCTTGAAATATCTGGATAAAGAATGTCTTTTACTTAAATGCCTAGTTTTAACATTTTTTTCTCTGTTAGATAGGCATCTCCCAAAGGAAGCACAACAATTTGAGACCACCCAACGTAAGCACTGAGGCTCCACTCTATGGATACAAGCGTAACCTTTTCCTCATCCCAAAGCCCATATTTTCTTTTCAATATCCCTCATTCTACCTTGAAATCCATGCCTGGTCTATGCAAAGAACCTTTTTCCCCCATGGAAAGTCACCATAAAAACAGGACAACATCTACATGGTGTTCCATGCTGTCTTGCAGGGTCTTATGTACACCTCTGAAACTCTTTAATGGCTAACCATTCATTTTTAAAAAGCCACAATGTACGAGGTGCTTACTCTTTACCATGCAATATGCTGAAAGCTTTATATGAAAGCTCTCATGGAATCTTGGACAAAACATCAAGTTAGATGTGACCTACCTACAGAGAAGGAAACTAAGACTTAGAGATGTGAAGCAACTCCCCCAGGGCCACATAGTTGTTAAAGTGTCAGGCATAAGATTGGAACTAGTTGTGCCCAACTTCGCAATCTAAGTATAATACATATAAAATCAATTGTATACTCTCAGTAAAGAAAATACATTCACCATGTCACTTGGCTCTCAAACCAAAACCTAGTGAGGCTGGACAGACTACAGCCTCACATGGTTTTCCAAGTTGAAAACCATGGATTGGTTTTCAACTTGGAAAGTGCCTAAGAAATAGTCAATCAAATGACCACAGACAAACACTATAGAACAAATTTAAAAATGTTTCATTGAAACAAAACTTTCAGTGGGATTTGACAAGGCTCTTTGCATCCACCACAATAGTTTACTGAGGTACCTTATATTTTCCCTTCAGTCTTAAAAAGGGAAAAATATCAGCTGTGCTTCATATATATTTTTAAGTTCAGAATGGTCAAATATTAAACTTTGGACCCTCTCCACTGATAGGGTTTCAAAATCTCCTGAACTTCTTTTATGGCATGAAGAAAATGAATTCCTATTGTCTATTGTTTGTTCTAAACTCCTACCCATTTTTTTTACTCTGTTTTTAAATTAGTAATTTTCACTACCTCATGCAATCTTCTAAATTACTTTTTAGAGTGCTAGCTATTAATATTTTAGGTAGCTTTGATGTTTTACTTTATAGTCTTCAATTTTATTTTACATTTCACAGGTTCCTAGTTGCAAATAATCCTACAGGCAATTTTCTCACACTGCAACTATTCCTTGAAAGATATGCTAATGCGCCACGACACTTGCAATACTGGGGGTTAAGTTAATCACCCAAAATGAGTTGTATTACTGTCAGCGGTGTATAAAGACATCCCATAGTGAGTTACAAGGGAGGCTAGCTTTAAAGCTGCATTTCAAAAAACACCCAAAGCTGAAGATGAACGGAAATAAGCATGCATTTCAAAGTCTGTTGCGCTCCAGAATCAAACATTTGTTATTTCTGGTCTCAGAGTTACCCAGTATAAATAAAGGGATTCATATCCTTTAGAAAATTTAATTACCAGAAAAACTCTTACAGATCACACTTTGTCTCTGCATATGACAAACACTGGATTGCAGTTTCTATCTTCATATTTATCTGCAAAAAAGGGAAGAAATCACTATTTTGCTGTCTGTTTAGATGAATCTCATGCCAGTTCTAAAATTCTGAGAACAAATTGCCATCTTGTGCTTCCTAGGTGAAATGGCACACACGCATGGCAGTGTCACAGGCTAAATCAGGAGGCAGCACGCTAACTGTGTATGTAGTCATCTTTCTTTCCATTGTTCAGCTTTTTTCCCCTTGCACTTTAAGTAATGGGTTAAGTAGGAGATTCAGAGACCTGACAGTCGTATGGCCATTTCCAATCTCTGAAGTCCAAGTCACCTATGATACTGTTTTATATCAACCTCATGGACAACGAAGGCACACACCATTAATCCAATTTATGGCCTCTAATATTCCTTACTTTGGTCTGGGGATAAATTAATAGTACCTTACCTCTACGCTCATATGTGGAGCCACACTGCAGCTCTACTTTCTGTATGCTCCTATGCATAGAACGCTGAGAGCAGCCAACACTGCCAGCCCTGGTTCTTACTGGCAGCATCTTATGCATTGCTGTGATGCTTTTTTGTATGGGCAGCAGAATGAGGACTTTCAGAAGGCTTACTCCTTTCTATTAAAGGACACTTCTCCATAGACTGGATGCTCACAGGCAACTGAGGTAGAGCTCGGAGCTGCTTTTGAAATAGCAGCACGTCTGCACTTACAATAATCTAGATTTCTCTTTTCTGTCTTGCAAAAATATTGAAATAAGATTTAGTTATGACGTTGTGATATGCATTTTTATGAGAAAAGAAATATATTGTGAAAAGTCTATTACTTCACTTGAGAAGATCAAGAGAGCGGGGAAGGAATAAAGGTTTACCAGGAACATAGTATTTATTTGCCATGCATATTTGATATGAGTTCATTAAATACGCAATAGAAGTGTCAACATAAAGTGTTGTTTAGATCAAGCTACGAAAACAAACTGCCCTGGAATTAACATTGGAGTATACTAAGCTGTGGTTAAATATAAGGCTTATTTACTGTATGGTGAAGCAATATTTTATTGACGATTGTTAAATAACCATCTACTTAGCCTAATTGAATTTGCCCTTTATTTATAAAGATGGATGCATCGAATGCTCTGACAGTGTGGTTGGCACATTTACATTCCATCTATTTGCCAGTGCATGGATTTTTCTTTTCTCACCCATTGACATTCAATGATTAGCAATTATCACCAGTCCATGCCTAATTTGAGAGCATTTTCTCAGTCTCACTGGACCATTGCCAAAGCGATATCCAGTGCGGAAGCAAAGCACAGAGGTGTCTTTTTAAGGAACACTTGCTGTTGAACTGGAGTGCATCTGACTGCACCACAGCATGAAAATCCACTCAGTGGCACAATGAAGGGTTTCATAAGACAGAGTAGACTCATTGGGGTCTCTTCTGGGAAATGAAATTTGAACAGATATTTTGGATTAAAACGCAGATACCTCCGGCAAAAGGAGAAGGCTGTGGAGTCTTCCTGGCACACTGCCTTCCGAAGGATCATTAACATAATGCAAAAGTATGAAGGTAGGAGACTATTATTATCCTCGTGTCTCATGCAATATGCAGGAAAGCTAAACCTCCTGTAATTAATACTGACCCTTTTTTTTTTTTTTTTTTTTTACTGGTAGCTAGCTCTCCTGGCATTTTTTAGGGAAGAATATCAGGAGAGCAAATGCATAGTTGAAAATTTTTAAATCAAGGCTTATGCCTTACAAATGATTTCTGCCACTGTTTGACCTTAATCCTTCAGAGTGGTGGAAGTTCAGGCATTGGATATAGATGTTGCCATCAGTATATATAAACACCAGACAAACATATGGAAAACAATAGTATTTATTTCAGCTCATTTCTAAAAGGTTTAAACCTTGTACTCAAAGGTTAATTTCTTAACTAAACTTGATCATAAAATAGAGATTTATTAAATAGTTTACTGTAATATATTTGGTTATTCGTTGTTTTGTGATTTTTAAAGTACCTATCAATGGTATAAAGTCAGAGATATTGATTTTTCATTTTTCAGTCTTCTTTAGTCTTCTACTCAGCTTTTCAGGCTAAAGGGGTTGAGTGAATATTTTTTAAGTCCAAATTCCAAAGAAAAAGGTATAAATGCTAAAGGAAACTACTAATGGTACCAATGAAATAATAGATTCAAAGTATACCATTTTATCTTTCATTCTTCTTTAATTACTTTCTGCAATTTTTTAATTGCCATCTCTACTCACTCCAGGTAAGTAGTTTCCTATCATAGTTGGACTCTGACAAACATATAGATTAAAATATGAAGATTCTCTCTCTAAAGAAAAAGACAGGTTTTTGTAACTAGAAAAACTAGGCAATGTACAACTTTTTCTCGTGGTTTTGATAAAGCCACTCCATACATTGCACAAATTTCTCTTTCAGTAAATGTATATGAAAAAAATACTTCTAGGACTACTGACCATTGAAAAACCTTAGCTAATAAGTAATTCCAATGATCATCCAAGTTGCCTTCAAATTAGGCAGTTTCTATTACATTTAGTTTTTCACTCAGATTTTAGTTGATATACTACTAAATACAGAAATTCTTCTCATTAATAAAAATTTGGGTCATGTATCACAAAATTCTGTTTCTTTTTAGTATCTGTTAAGAATATCAAGACTTCAGTATGCCAAGAAACTAAGTTTTTATTACCACAATCTCCACCCATTCTTTTCTTCTTCCATTCCAATATATAATAGTCTTTCCCTTTTAATGGCACCACCCACCGTTAACTCAGTCCACTGTTAGTCAATTCAGTCCAACCCCAAAGTCACCTTTAATAATTCTCCTCCTTCTACTTTACTGTGCTTCTTCCCTTTCAACCCAGCCTTTCCTTGTTACCATATTATCTTGCTAAAATAAGATCCAGTCCAATGTGGTATGAGGGGAGGCACAGAATATTAAGATAATGATATTATTGCTCATTTTCTTATTGGTCCTCAGTGTATCTATTTGGTTTTAAATGACAATAGGTTTCCAAGTTCAAAATTATGACCTTGAGCGTAACACAGTCAGGATCCTTGAACTAATTACCTGACCTTTCTAAGCTCTAGTTTCCTCATCCATAAAATGCTCATAAATTGAAATCCCTCTAACCCAAACTCAATTTCCTGTAACTTCCCATTAACCATACTCTTAAAAGAGTAGTCTGCATTAATCTTTTTGTCCAGTTTCATGTCTCATTATAACCACCACACTTCCACCTCCACCCCACAGCTGAGATTCCCCTCCCCATGCCATCCACAAATCCTCATCCCAGATTCGATAGATACATTTCAGTCCACATTTTTAGTGAGACTACTCATGGGATTTAGCATTACCAGCTTCTTAATGAATAATTACAGGTTTGATTCCTTCTTGTGGTTTGCTATCTCAACTTTGTAATTGCTTCTTTATATCCTTCATTGACTTTTATTTTATTCAAACCCTCATTTCCATAGAAATCAAGATTAGATTAAGTTTAAAAAAATAAAATATTGGAAGAAATTCAATTTGAAATTTTAAAATAATTGTTTTAGGTAAAAATACATGAAAATGGTAATAGGGTAATAAATTTGAATTGTTTTCTGTTTAAAATTTCCATGCTGAAAGCTATTATATAGACCTTCGGCTTTAATCAGAGAATTAATAGAATCCTGTTCTATTCTTGACAATTACTTCTCTTTGTCTCTGACAATCCACTCCAGTGATTTTGAAGACCATCCCTATTCTGATGACTCTGGTTACAATATCCTTCACTTTACCTTTAAGTTTTGGATTTGCCTGTTCACCTGACTATGATATATAGTTGATGCTGGCTATCTCCTGGCCCTTATTAAACCAAAATATTCTAACCAGAACTCATCTTATCTCTAAAATAAGCAAGCAAAATGCCTGTTCTCTTCCCAGAAGTTAGCCTAATAGTCTTTTCCACCTCCAAAACAAGAACTTGTCTAACTCCTTCTCATCTCTTGGCATGTGATTAATCACCTGATACTTAGAACATTATCTCTTGCTTACTTCTTGTATCTATCACCTGCGTTCTATTCCTTATTATTCCTTCATTAGCTCAGTACCTCTGTTTACTAAAGCCATAGCATTCTCGTTCTTTTTTCTCCAGTCTTTACTTCCACCTATGTCCTTCAGACAACTGTATCTAAACTCCAGTCTGACCATGTAGTCTGCTACCTAAAATTTTCCATACTTCACTATTACTTAGAGCTTCTTAGTACAGTATGTAAGTCTCACTATGAACTTTTCCTCATCTACCATCTAAATTCATATTCCATTCTAACCACTTATTCATTATATTTATTGTGTTTTATAATATTATTATACAAATGGCTCATACCACTCTTGCTGTGATTACTTTCTATGCTTAATATAGTCTTCCTACTTTACAACTTTGAAATTCATCCTTCAATATCCAATATGAATATTTTTCAAAAAAATACAATCTCATCAAAAAGGCCATTTTTCTCTATATAACACTGACCATAATAAATTACAATTACAATTTTGTATCAATGTTTCCTTTTATATATAACTAACTCAAGGTCAGGATCTTTATCTGAGTCACCTTTTTACTCTCTATTACCTTACACATAGACATGACTATGTGATGACACCAAGTTCTGTCTTGGGCAATTGACAAAAAATAAAGGATGCTCTAGGTGTGTTGAGGCCTCTTTTGTGTTTGAGATGCCACAGGACAACTACATGAAATTGTCTAGGAGGAAAAGGAGTATCTAAGTCTGAGTTAGACATTCAGTAAAGATCTTGGCTAGAGATAAGGTTATAAATGGTAAATGGGCAATAAGGAAATCTGTATTGTTTTCTGTTTAAACTTCTATGCTGAAAGCTAATTATTTGGACCTACTGCTTTAATTAGAGTTGTTACTACAGAAAATCATTTTAATTAACTCAAATATTCAAGAATCTGGATGCTTGCAACAACCCTTGGTACATATCAAGGAGTAAAGGTTTGATTTCAACTAGACTCTTATGCTATTATGTTGAAAATGAGGATTTACCCACATGAAGCTATTAAACAATCATGACAAAGCCTATGAAGTTGAATTAAACATCACTGAGCTCTAGAAGGCATGACACCAAAGAACAAATTCTGCTTTGTGGTGTTAAAGGTGGACAATGTGTCTGTAATTCTAATGTAATTATGACTTCTAAACCCATACTACTAAGGATTATAATGAAACACTAGTATTTCTTTTACTTGTATATGCAACAACACTATAATATTATTCATCTAGATCATAAAATAGATTCAGGGAATAAACTAGATGAGTATTTTTTTCTAGTCCCAAGAACTGTGAACAAGGTGTAGAGAACCTGTAACAAATATAATGTAATGCATTTATTTTTTAATATTCCACAAATATTTGAGTGCCTACTATAATTAATTATTGTTATGTATGCTGTGAACAGAAAAGTGAAAACATGGAAAAATTCTATCTTTATTGATCTTATAGACTAATGAGGAAGACAAGCATGAAAATAATTAAAATATAATACACTAAATGATAAGTACTATGAAGTCAAACAAAAAAAGGAGAATATGGAATACAGGTAGAGAAGGAAATTAATTTGGTTTGTGTGTGTGTGTGTGTGTGTGTGTGTGTGTGTGTGGTACTGGGGTTCCTAGAAGCCCTTCTACCTCCGGGCTACACTCCCAGACCTATTTTTACATTTTTATTTGGAAACAAGGTCTCCTAAGCCAGCACCCACGGCTGGCTTCGAACCTGCGCGATCCTCCTGTCTCTGCCTCCCAAGCACGGGGATTACAAGCATGTGCCACCATGCCCGGTGAGAAGGAAATTAATTTGAAACAAGGTGGATGGAAAGATTCTATACTATGTGTATGGGGGTACAGTAGTAATCAGGATTGAACTACATTCCCAGCCTTTTTTATTGTTTTTTTATTTTAAAACAAGGTCTTGATGAATTGCTGAGACTAGCCTTGAACCTGAGATCCTCCTTTTTTCACCTCCAAAATACTGAGATTACAGACATGTGCCACCATGCCTGTCATAAGGTTCTACATTTTAACAACAATTCAAAACGAATTCAAGGATAAGCACTGTGAATAAAAGAAGAAATTTTCAAGCAAAGACAAAGATACAAAGTGGAAAACACCTCAGGGTATTCAAGAAACAGCAAAGCAACTTTGTACCAGAGTAAAAAAAAATGACAAAAGTGGTCAGAGACATAAACACTTCTATCATGTTAAACTCTTACAACTTTTTAAGAATTTGACTTTATAAATTATTATTCTATGTGAAAGCCATTGAAGAGATTTGAGCAAAAGAAAGTCATGATAAAACTTGTTCTTTATCCTCCTGGAGTGGAACTATGGCATCTATGCCAAGAACAGACCATTGGAGCATAAAGACTGAGGCAGAGCGACCAGTTAGGAGACACTTAGAATAATCCAGGCCAGAGAAGGTGGTGTTTAGACTGCAGTTATATCAAAAGGCATAATGAGAAGTCAGATTCTGGATAGATTTTGAGGTTAAAGCCATAGCATATGCTAATAGGTGAAATGTGAATTATAGGCAAACATAAGGTTTTAAGAATAATGCTTTTGGTATAATGAACTGGAATATTGAAGTTGCCATTAACTAAACTGGAGGACAAGAGCAGAAGATTTGATCCAAGATGAAAGAAAAATTAATTTCATACTGGGCCTGAGTTGCCTGTTAAACTTCTAACCCAGATGGTCAGTAGACCATTAGATAACAAAGTCCAGAGTTTAGGAATAAGGTCTGGACTAGAGATATAAATTTGATAGTCATCAATATATAGATGGTAAAAGAAAATAGGATATGAAATAAAGGTCTAGATGAGTCAGATAGTAAATGGACTAAGAAAATTTAGCATTGTTGCCTGGCAACACAAATGACCTACTTCATTTATTTGATCATAAGTGTAAAGTGATACCAGAAAGTAATGTCCAAGTGTAGATACAAAATAGGCAGAGAGACAGAGAGACTTAGCCAGTGTTGTACTTTTGCCAGCCCTGCCAGCTGTTAGATGGAATTTGGAATGAGAAAGATTTATTAGGGAGTAATGCCTCTGAAATGGAAGGTGTGAGAGCCAACAGACCATGATGCCAGCTGACAAACTCCTCCAAGGGGGCAGGAAACCCATTAGAGGAGTCCTGCTTTGGGTAAACATGGCCACACCTTGGTAGCAGTGTCTTGCTCAGTCATTGGCTACAATCATTCAAGCAGACCCAAAACTGCTTAAAAGCTGGATGCTCTTGGCTAACCATATCTGTGTTCATTTTTTTTTCATTGCTGTGTTCAAAAACACATAACACAACTTAGAGAAGAAATGGTGTATTTGAGTTCAAGATTTCAGAGGTGTGGCTACTCCCTGGTCATCTGGCTCCAAGGCAAAAACATTAGGGTGGCAGCAGGCAGAAGAAAACAAAGCATGAGAGAAAAGGATGAAGGACAGACGTAATCCTCAAGGTCTTAACCCAGCAACCCCATCTTCCTAAAATTCTTGTTCCAGTACTTTCCCTACTAAAATAGTTGAGGGCAAATTATAGGAAATTATTTCGTTATTAAACATGAAATTTAGTAAATGAGGGAAAGCAAAAATATAAGGTATGCAAAGGACAGAGTAAGCAGGAGACTCCTTGAATGTAGATTCCGGCAGAACTTAAAGACTGAGGTCAAGATACTAAAAAAGATTTAGCTTAAAATGTGCATAAGAGGTCGTGATCATAGAGTGGGAAACACAAACCTGGAATTATAGAAAGGTTTTTGGTCATGAGAAGGTTGAAGGTGTGACTTTGGGAGTAAGTGACAGGCTGCATTCAGAGGGAAGATACTATCACTGCAGAAGAGGTGAACGAACCGAGGGGCTGCTGGGTAGAAGAATTATCTAGCAAAAACTATTAAAATCACCATAAGTTGCAACAGGATGTTGATTCAGAAGCAATAAACTGGGAGCAAAATCTTCTGGTAGGTGACTGCAACAAAGAGAGTATAGAAGAAAGATAGGTTACAGCCAGGTGTGGTGGAGCAGGCCTTTGATCCTAGTACTTGACAGGCTGAGACAGGAGGACTGCAGGTTTGAGGAAAGCTTCAACTGCAAAAGTAAAAAGAGCTGGGGGTATAGCTCAGAAGTATAATTTCACTGGGTAAAATCTCTGAGTAGGAAGGAAGGAAGGGAAGAAGGAAGGACAAAGGCAAAAGAAAAGAAGAAAGTTTGGCTGGTTTCATAAGAATCATAACTGGGATTATTTATAAAGAAAAGAAAATGGAATAGAAAGAGAAACAAGCCAAACACCCATTATAGCTCTGACATAGATTAGAGTGACAAAAAATTATTTCACACTATAGAGGAAGCAGTACTGGGAGCAAGTTTCCAGTTAAAGGAAAAAGATGAGTTTGTGTTCAGAAAACACCACTTGTTCTTAACTAAACAATGTACTTCATATGGCATGTTCACTGCTGTAATTGTAAACAACTTACCACACAATTTTGAGAAAGGAAGATTTGTTCACAGTTCTGGAAATTTCAGAGGTCAGGTCATATCAGGCTGGGTCTGTGTAGCCCCACGCATGGCAGTGAGAAGCAGAGATAAAAAGCAAAGGTTCTGCTCTCACATCATGAAGGCAGGAAGTAACAGAGAGAAAGCAGTATGAAGAAAAACCTTATATAATCTCAAGGTCACACCCAGAGACCCCTCCTTGGCAACCAAGCCCCACCTCCAACATGACTGGCTACTCTCCATGAGGTCTTGGGGGGATATTAAAAATCAAAAACATTACACAACCATACTGTGTGCATTTGTATTTTTGTTTGCTGAATGTTCAGACGATATTATGAACAACTGCTCATAATTTCTAGATGGCCCTTTGTCAAGATGTTCTGCACAAAAGTCAACTCAAGATGGATCAAAGATTGGAAATCAAACCAGAAACCTTGAAGCTCCTTGAAGAGGGCATAGGTCCAACACTGCAACACATAGGCACAGATAAACACTTTCTCAACAAGACCTCAAAGGCACAACAAATTAAAAGGCGAATCAATACATGGGATTGCATGAAACTGAAGAGCTTCTGTTCAGCAAAGGAAACTTTCAAGAACCTCAATCTAGAGCCAACAGAATGGGAGAAGATTTTTGCCACCTACCCCACCCATAGAGGACTAATATCTAGAATATACAGAGAACTCAAGAAACTCAACACTAAGAAAACAAAGTATCCAATAACAAAATGGGCAAGTGAACTAAATAGATACTTCACAAAAGATGAAATTCAAATGGCCAATAAATGCATGAAAAAATGCTCAACATTACTGGCAATCAGAGAGATGCAAATCAAAACTACCCTGAGATTTCACCTAACTCCAACTAGAATGGCAATCATTCAAAATACAAACAATAGATGCTGGCGAGGATGTGGAGAATTCGGAACTCTAAGACATTGTTGGTGGGATTGCAAATTAGTGCAACCACTTGGGAAAAAAGTATGAAGAATCCTCAGAAGAATGGGAACAAATCTACCATTTGATCCAGCAATACCACTTCTGGGTATCTACTAAGCTACCAAACTAATGCATGTGTATCTATGTTCATAGCTGCACAATTCACCATAGCCAAACTATGGAACCAGCCAAGATGTCCATCAACAGATAAATTGATTACAAATCTGTGGAATATGTACACAGTGGAATTTTACTCAGCCATCAATTAAAAAAAAACCTCAATTACATCATTTTCATGGAAATGGATGGAACTGGAGGACATTATGCTAAGTGAGATTAGTCAGTCACAAAAAATAAGAAATCAGATGCTTTCCCTAATATGTGAGAGTTAGGGAGAACTGGGTCATAGGAGGAACTCTAGATGAAAAAGAAAATCCTATGGAGGAGCAGACAAGACAACCTAAAGGAGGAGAAAGAAGGGGGGAAGAGGAAAATCTCTAAAACACACAATGTACTTAAACATATCAAAGTCAACCACCAAGCTGAGCAATGGAGGGAGGGAATGTGGTGGGAATTGGGTAGGGGTTAAATCAATGATGTGTGCATGTCTCCACACACAAGTTTTTTTTACCCCAATATGATGTATGAATATAATGCACCAGTAAAAAAATAAATAAATAAAAAAGATGTTCTGAAATGATATAAAAATGCTGTGGCATAGGACAAAAAAGGATGACCTAAGGATTCTAGGGATCTTTATGAGGAGAAACAGAAGCAAAAAAAAACATACCATGATTTGATCAGTGGGTCTCAAAGCAGATGATGGTAAAAGGCTGCAATGATGAGGGTTTAGGGAATAAACTGAAGTATCTGGACACCGAAGCCCATAGTGTGGATATAGAATTGCTTCTGGGTATTCTCATTTGAAAAGCCATATTATATGCAGTTGAATTTTTGTTTCTATGTCTGTGTTTGTTATACAGTAATCACTGCACAAAAGTAATTTTCTCAGAATGAGAAAAAGTAATTTTTGATTAGACTACATAAGATATAAAAGTAATGGTATTCACATATTTTCCCTCAGCCAACTGCTCAAAATATGTATGAAGAGAATAGTTTTGAATACATGAGAAAACTAAAGTTTAGAAAGGTAAAGAGACTTAGCTAAGATTATTGCTAATTCACAACAGAGGTAGGATTTTATATTAGGCTTCTCTGGCTGGATGTCTGGATTAGGTCCACTATGCCACTTTTAATATTCATCTTGCACAATACATGCATACCAGGGTGCTTTTGATATTTCATTTTTCTTAAAATAGTTGTCAAAATTTCAAGGCATGATATTACATTTGGTTCTCAACACACACACACACACACACACACACACACACTACATATTATTATATATTATCTCATATAATCATTTTAATCAATTAGTTTACGGCTCTACAAAGACATTTAAATTCTTTATATACCTGTTTTGCAGACTGAAGCCAATATGTGAGGCCCACTGAGTACCTTAAATTTGCAGATTTAGGTAGCAGATTCGATGAGATTGAATAGAAAATGTTGAGTTGAGGGCCAAATCATTCACAGCCCAGTTTTCCATTATGAACTGAAAAGGAACTCCACATCATAAAAACTGAAGATCTGGAACCAATAAGCAATGGTAAAAGCGAACACCCAAATTCCATATAAGCTTGTCTGTTCATAGCAAAATATTCTCTTATAAGTCTACGTATGCCAGACATAGTGCTGTAGGCCTGTAATCCCAGTACTTGGAAATCTGAGACAGGAGGATCACAGGTTCAAGGACAGCCTCAGCAATGTACTAAGACTCATAAGACTCAGCAACCTAACAACATTCTGTTTCAAAACAAAAAATTTGTAAAAAGGCAAGGGGTGTAGCTCAGAAGTAAGAGGCCCTTGGTTTCAATTCTTGGTACTACAAAAAAAAAAAAAAAACTATGTACTCCAATTTAGGGATTTGCTAAGAGATGGCATACATGTTAAATTCACTATATACTTTATTAAAATTATAAGAGACAACAGATTTTAATAGTAACATAATAGCTAACAGTCCAAGTTAATGACAAATCAAATCAAAAGGTTTTATACACAAGCAGTATGTCTATTTTATCAAATGTATAACTTGTTAATTATTAAAAGCCATTCTCTATCCTCCAACATAATAAAATGATTGCATTTCATTATATTTAATAAAAGATTATTATGCAATCCTTTTTTAAAAAAGGAAAAATATTTTAATGTCATATTAAAATAGCTGTCTTGGAAAAGATGTGAAGGTTTTAGCTTGGCCAAGAAAGGCATTCAAAAATATTTGTCAAAGCTTGTTTCCTAGGCCTCCTCATCCTTGTAAGTGCCATTCAGCCCATTAGGCCAGTGATGAGGAGGAAACTTGAATCACAAAGCATGTTCAGTCCCCAAAGATAATGATCACTTGAAGACTGATATTTTCCATATTTCATGGAGCCTGCAATGCACATTTTCAGAAACTGGACGTCTTCTCACAATCAAAGGTATCACAGATTTGATAAAAAATTTTAAGTTGTATTAAATGTATTTTAATCTACCTGGCATGGCAAAGCAATTCATATTGGCTAAAACACTCCCTCTTCATCTCCTAGGCATATCTGTAGAACAACAATGGCAGACAAAACAGCAAAGAATCCTGCACAAAAGTCTCTCAGTAGCTACTGCAACCTTAATCTCCTTTATCTAAAGCAGGTGCATGGAAGCAGAAATGTCACACATATCAAGTTTGAATGAGCACAAAAAAAAAGTTGAAAAGCATTTACCTATAAGGAAAAATCAAAAGGTTTTCTCTCTAGTAAAATCTTAGAAAGATAATTCATCAACAGACTCAGTAACATATATATATATATATATATATATATATATATATATATATATTTTACATTTAACTGATATTGGCTAAGTACTTATTGTTGCTGAATATGGTTCTCACCAATCTTACATATAGTACCTAATTCAGTTCTAACACCACCATGCAGCATTATTATTCTTTGAGCTACATATGAAGAAATTGAGGCTTCAAGAGGTAAATCACTTACTCAAAAATTCCTCACTGAGTGTGATTAGATGGAATTTGAATTTAACCCAATTATACCTTCACTTCCCCAAAACCCTTCCCCATTACCAGAAGATGATTTATTGCAGACTTATGAGCCAAAATACTCTCAGAAGCCCCTGCTCATCCTTTTCAGTAGATGAAATACTAATTACAGAATTCAAATTAGAATTTTTTTCCTAGAAAACAAAACAACAACAACAAAAAAAACCAGAAACAAACATCCAGGAAGCCCATGCGTATTCATTCCCTCAAGGAGCCCTCAGCTATCTTTTCATCCAGTGAACTTGTGCACATGCAGTGGTACAGTCGGATTTCCACATTCTGTTGCAGAAATTCTTTGGAATAACTGACACAATGCTAATTAGGGTGGAAAAGAAGAAGTTTATTACACCAGCGGGTCAAAGTTAAGATAGCTCTGAAAGACTCTCCAAGCTCCATGTGAGCGCTCATTTTATAGAAGAAGGGCAGAAGTAGGCAGGTGGGTTTACAGAAGTTGAAATACGGCAGTTAGTGACTGCAGGAAATTCCCGAGCAAGCCACAACTTACGTGACTTACGATCTACATGATTTACAACCTACATGAAATATGACCTGTGTGACTTATGACCTTTTCTTCAGGTGGTGGACTGGATACATAGCCTTCCATTTTAGTAGCTTTTCTACCACAATTCCAAGTGAAAAACACTGAGATCAGATGAACACTAACTCAATTATGAAATCATTTAAAATGACTATTCTAAAATAATAAATTCTACTGGGAAAAATAAATGTGTCCAAAGAAATTTCCACTATTGGACAGGATCTCTAGCACTTTTTTAGTGAAAAGGTGTCACCTTATTAATATCTAACATTTAGTGTCTGGGTCTTATTATGTGACACATGTTCCTTATAATATCTTCATTAATCCTTATAGCAATAAGATTAATATTATCATTATCTTCCTTTTTACCGATGACAAAATAAGAGAGACATTAAGTAATTTTCCTAAAGTGAACTGACCATAATTTCTAGGTTTGTGTTTCAAACCTCAAAATCTACATTCTTCATCATATACTTTACTCCCTTTTAGTCTTTATCACTTGTCACAAAGTAATTTAAAGCTAGAAAGACAGAAGTGGGCCTGGTGGCACACACCTGAGATCTCAGCTACTGGGGAGGCTGAGAAATGATCACAAGTTTAAGATCAGCCTGGGCAACTTAACAAGACCCTGTCTCAAAATGAAAATAAAAAGTTCTGAGGACATTAGCTCACTGGTAGAACAACTCTGGGTTCAATACCTTGTACCCCAAAAGCAAACAAAACATAAAGATATGAAGGCAGTGACACTGAAGAGCCAGGAACCGCAGGTGAGGGAGACAGGAATCCCTGTAAGCAACTGTTTCTGTCTGAACCAAACTTTTGAAATGGCATGTTTCATACGCTGCAGGCAAATTGTGTGTCAGTAGAAATTAGTCCATAAAAGATAAAGGTATTATGAAAAAGAAGGGGTATTCTTCTGGGGAAATGAGTTTTTAAAAAGTAGCTTAAGCAACTTAATTTTTCAATTCCTGAGTTTTATAGTGAAGATTTAAATCAGCATTATAACAGTCAATGTTCAGAGGTTTTGAAGAACAAAATTACTTTTTAAATTCCTTCAGAAGACATGAAAGATTGTAGTGGATTAATATTTTTAATGATACTGAACAGATTTCTCTAGGAAATTTAACAAGTCTAGAATAAAAATTTCTCAATACCAAACACTTGGGCGAATTTCAACCCTGCTTTCTTTGATGAGAATGATGATTTTAGCACCAAAATATTTGGCTTTTTATGGGCAAAGAAAAAAATTATCTTTAAATTTATTCATAAAAATTAGAAAAACAGTGCAATCATGAGTGAATGAATAATATAAACTTGTGCCCATATAAGTAGAATAAGAGAGAAGGAGTCAGACGTGGTGGTGCACGGCTGTAATTCTAGTACTTTAGAGGCTGAGGCAGAGGATTTTAGGTTCTAAGCCAGCACACAATAACTTAGTTAAAAAGTAGTAATAATTTAACCAGTTGGGGTGTGGCTCAGTGATAGAAGACCCTTGGGTTTAATCCCCAGTATCACTAAATTTATTAACTAATTAATAATAAAGAAAGAAAAAGATGTGTGAGGATGATATCTCTACCCACAGATCACCTGTAAACTTGGTAAGAGGCCCATGAATTTACAACATTTGTACATGGAAGTCAGTATAAAAATAACACCTTCAAAATGAATGTGACCTTAAAGTATAGTTGTTGGTACAAAAGAGCCTGCAATATTGAAGATCAAATTTCAATGATATAATATTCTTGTAGAATAATAATATAAACTTGTAATTATGACAACCCAAAAAGATTCCATTAGTGAAAAATCAGATATCTGGCAAAGTTCAGATCCCCATAAGCCAACTGGGTTGTGTGTGTGTGTGTGTGTTACTGTTGTTGTTGTTTATTTGTTTGGTTTTGGGGGGGATTTTTATGGTACTGAGGATTAAACCCAGGGGTATTCTAACTCCAAGCTATACTCACAGCCCTTATTTTTTTTTATTATTTTAAAATAGGGTTTTGCTAAATTGCTGAGGCTGCTGTCAAACCTGCCAACCTCCTGTCTCAGCCTCCCAAGTACTAGGATTACAGACATGCCTTAGGAGCCAACTGTTAATTTCATCTTTTTCCCCTCTAATCTCCTTTTTTATGATTAAAGTGAATACTTATCTTCAAATCTATTTATCTGAGCATTCAATAATTGAAAACTGTCAGAAGCAATCAGAAGATAATGACACAAACAGACGTGTCCTAGAAAAATATGCACAAACAAACATACGATTAAATAGGAAGGATCTGGTAGAGGAACACTGGCCTCTTCAAATCCCTTTGCGCCATTCCTTGCAGCAGACATGGGAATGGCATTGCCTGCAACCTCCTCTCCTCTGCATAGGCTCTTGCTGGAATCATTCCTAGTGAGCTTTGGACAGGCTTGGATCATCATTATACCATGCCCTTGCTGCCAATTTGAAGAATTATTTTGACTCTTACTCTTGCCCAATAGACTCTGACCTATGAGGATACAGAGAGTTTATTAGAATTCCAGGTACTATCTCAAATTGCTGGGGAAAGAATGAAGTTAAAAATAACTAGATTTTCTTCTGCATGTATTTTCCCAATTTCAATTAAGGAACAACAGCTGAATATTAAAAAGCCTTTCCCACCTTGTGGCAAATCTATTACTTTCTGCTAACAGCCCACTACCTGTCTCTACAAAATTGCAGCTTGTAAGGGAGGGTATGGTGAAAACAAGAGGCAGGCTCAGAGCTGCCTTAATTTATCACAACCTGTTTTGTACAGACATGCAGAATGGAAGGTGGGCAGAAGGCCGAGCAGGAGGCAGCAAATGCCTCCGAGGAGCTGAAGAGCTGAAACCTCAGTCCTTCTTCCCAGCACAACCAGGTAACCAAAAGGCAATCTTTATTTTTCTTTTCCCCAAACAGATCTAAAATGGGGGAGGGAAAAAGAAAGAGAAAATCTGGACATACTACCTCTAGATTTTCTGTCCAGAAATTTAAGAAAGGTGTCAAAAGAAAATCCAATCCAATGTATCTTAACATACTGCAAAAAAAAAAGAGAAAATTCATCTATCCAGCTTCTTACACAGCAGACAACATCTAAGACACTAGTTTATGAAGACATCACTCTATCAACTGTAACAGCACTAGAGGTAACTGATAATAATTAATATATCTCTTCAATTACAGCCTCTGACAATATTACTGATAGACATGCCACGGGTAATGTTACATAACAAAAAAGATGAGTATTTTGTTATATGACTATCTATCACTTATATTCCTGCATCTGCAGCTCCTTCTCCTACTAATAATGATGTAATAACTGCTTCCAGTGGCATTTGCAAAGGTTCAGTTGTACCTTTAGGACCAAATTTCATGGAGAGCAGTGCTAGGTTTGTCTGCAGAAATCTGTGCTCAGACTTTCAAGAGAAGATGGATTTTTAACTCAAATAAAATTATCACCCAGCATGGCATGTACATGTTATAATTTCTTTAGTGTAGCCTGAAATTAATAGTCTGAATTATGAATCTACCCTCTTTTTTTGAAAGAAAGTCAACTCTGTACTTTTTGGAATTTAGCTCTTTGCGTACATTTCCCTCTCAAGGGGAAACTCAGGCATCACAGTGTATTTCCTAAATTAATCCAATTATAATGATTTCTATATTTAACGATGAGCCACAAATGTTTTTAATCACGCCTAGTTCCCTGTGGTAGAACTTACACAATACCATCGTCTGCATGCTAAAGAAATAGCAAAAAATATTCTTATACACTAATGGAATACCTGGCAGTGTGAGGTATTCATCCTCAAAGCTCAAAGGATTTTCTGAAAGGGCAGAAGCCACAGATTTGGAACCAAATAAAAGAGTTTTTTCACTTTTTTTTTGTTTTTGCTTTCTCTACCCAGCCATACTGGATAATTCCAATAAAAAGTATCCACCTTGGGGCCTAAAATTATGCCCTTAAAATTAACAGGATAATTACCCACTCTGTATTTCTCTTTTGCTCTAAAGATGCAACCTTTGTCTTAGGGTTTAAAGAAAGAATTACTAAGAATTTATTAGAGAGGGGGAAAAAAGTGTCTGGGCTGGGATCTCCCTTCATTACTTTGAGGCATATTTCCAAGATTTTGGGTACTAAGATTGAAAAGTCAGATACAGGAACAGGAGTCTGCCCCCCTAAAAAGAACAGAAGCCATTAAATAAAAAATTTTCCATTTAATTTAAATACACTTGTGTGTGAATGACATTAGAATGCATATTTATCTTAAAGTAGGTAGAAATATGTATAATTAGTTCATTATGCTCAATAAGGTGTTCATTGAGGTTATCTAGGAATTACAGAGGTGAGCTAGGGCAAAGCCTTAGTCATGCATGCTTCCTAGAAGCCTTGGCTCTTAAACTCTTGAAAGTTCTTCAAGGAAAAGCATTAATAGCAACATGGGACTTCCATAACATTGTAACAAAAACTGGATGCTCTGAATTATCTGCAATCTGAGGTCTAGGATTCCAAAATCAAGCTGTCAGCAGAATAAGGTCCTTCTGACAGCTGTGAAGGAATCTGCTGTATGTCTCTCCTGGCTTCTGATGGTATCAGGAGCCCTTGACTTGTAGTTGGTGGTTTTTTGTGTGTGTCTTTACATTATCTCCCCTCTCAACTTACCTGTGTGTGTACACTGCCATCTTTCATAAGTGTACCAGTCATTAGGACTGGTATTATGACCCAGCCTGATGATTTCATCTTAAGTCAATCATCTACAACGGCTATTTCCAAATAACAGACACTTTGGGTTAGGATATTAACAACTGTTGGAGAACACAATTTTACCTATAAGAGGGATTAAACTCTTCTCCAACACATCATTTACTTATTCAAATAGAAGTATGTTTCCTAGAAAAAACTCTTTTTCCACTATGCAACATCACCAATCCTTGATTGAATACTATGTTGTTAGACCAGTAGTTCTTAATTAGCTGAGAGTTGGAACCATGGGAAACGGGTGAAGAAGAGACATTGGAGGAGGGATTAACTATTTCCTGGAAGCGAGCATGACAAATGACAATCGCGATCAATAGAGGCATGTGTGCTTTCAAAAATTATCTGAAGTGTGTGTGTGTGTGTGTGTGTGTGTGTGTGTGTGTGTGTGTGTGTGTTTTACTGGAAATGGAACACAGAAACCTTCTACCTCCAGGCTACCATACCCCCAGACCTATTTTAAATTGTATTTGGAAACAGGTCTCACTAAGTTGCTGTGAGGCTGGCTTCAAACCTGCACAATCCTCCTGCCTCAGCCTCCCAAGTACTGTGATTACAAGCGTGCACCACCATGCCCAGCTCAACTATCTGAAATTTAACAAGACAAATTTGCTAGTCTCTGTCCTAGAAGTTTGCAAGATCTTTGTGTGCCTTGAGAAGTTATGCTAACACACACTCATATACAAGTGTTTACTCATATCCATGTTTCTAGACTCTCAAAATATGTAGATTTTACCTGACACTTCTTCCTTTAATTTGTACTAAAAAAAAAAAGGCAAAAAATCCCCACGAAAGATGTAGTATAATTCTTTGCTTTTCCTTACTCCCACTTTCCCTTTTATTCACCAACACAGGAAGACATAGACTTTCTACTTCCACTTTGTATACCCCATTCTTTTATCTATCCAGACACACTTAAAAATAATAATTCTCTTCTCTAGTAATCCATGTCTGGATCTTAAAAATAAGGACCAAAAGAATTCAAAACAGCATTTTCTCTTTTGAGATTGTCTGGTTTCACTATTATTACCTTGTACTAAAAACAGCCTGCTTTGAGATTCAAAGCACATCAATGACCTATGGGTTCCAGGAAGGAACCACTCTCTCTTTCCCTAAGGCAATAAGCTTCTCTGCTCAGCCTTGTAAATGGAATGCTAAAAGGAAACATGATTTGAGGCTGACAAATACACTGGTTTAATATCACAGAAGTAGTATCACTATTACACTGATGTGCATGATGATGCTTCCTTGCTCCATTGATCCTTTAAGTGTGATCCCAGATTGCAGTGTGCATTCCACTCTTAAAGTCTGGCATCAAAATAGAAACAGATACATAAATCTGACTCTACAGGAAAATAAAAATGACTGTCTTATTCAGTACAGCCTTTCCTCTAGGTATTATTCCAGTTAGGCTCAACTTCAAACATGAATCTGGAAAAACACTGTCAAAACTTGTCCTATTAACCCCTTTCTAACTTTTTATTTTGTGGGTCTGGGGATGGAACCCAGGGGCATTAGACCTCTGAGCTACACCCTGCCCTATTTTATATTCTTTATTTTAAAACAGGGTCTCACTAAGTTGCGGAGGGACTCACTAAGTAGCTAAGGCTGTCCGCAAACCGCGATCCTCCGGTCTCAGCCTCCCAAATGCTGGGAATACAAGCTTGCGCCACCACACCCGGCTCCTTTATAACTTTTATCAAACCAATATAGACAGTCTCCCCTCTACAAGTATTGCAACACCAATGAGAATGGTCTTGCTGCTCTACACCTCTATGGAGAAAATGAGAGCATTATATCATATTTATAAAATAAAATAAATCTTAAGCTACAAAATAAAGTACCATAAACTTTTTTCAGTGTTAAGTAACCAGAATAGTTATAATTTTGTGTTTATGGATATCTGCATACATATAAGACTAATCACAATATTGCTAGCTTCTATTTATTGGCTGCCAGGAATCTCATTAGATTCTCTTTGCTGATACATTTTTTTAATTTTGCTTCACTATCTTATGAAGCAGATATTAACTCTATTTAACAAGAAAAGAAACTGAGGCCCAGTCACCTTAGTAAGTTTAGCCCATTGTCACACTGTAAATGAACAAAGCCAGGATTTGAGCCCAAATCTATTTTTCCCTAAAGCCTAGACTTCCTCTTCTATTCTATGCTGATTTTCTCTTGGTCAGTCTATGAGAACAGTGATAAACTACAATGATGATAGTGTTTAATGTTTAGTAGTAAAATGGTAATATTGTTTTATTAACTACTACTATTAAATAAGAACTTGCCCTATTTTTATATTTTTATTTGGAAACAGGTCACTTCGAACCAGCGCGATCCTCCCATCTCCGCCTCCCATGCGCCACCACGCCCGGCCAGAGTCCTATTTCCAAAATTACTAACCTTATTTCTCATTAATTAAAAATGAATTCTATTATTTAGTAGAGTACAAAAGATATTGTAATAAAATTTGGAAGGGGAAATACAAGCAGATATTTGAGTTGGCCACTTGTACTAATACCTATCTGTGTCCAGTAAAGAGCAAAGTTGGGATCCTTCAATGAGTTTTTATTTCCTAGCTCTTATCAGGAAATCTAATACCACAGAAACATTTCATGTGTTTGTTTTCAGATTTCTTGATTATTTTAAACTCTTTTCAATTTAACTTTCATTCAAGTCAAATTAGGAACATCTTTATGGCATTTTCAGGGACAAAAATGGTCTTTATACCCTAAAATGCCTCATAAAAAAAAAGATTAGTATAGACTAAAATTGCTATCCTCTTCCCTTAAGATATAGCCTAGCATGTAGAATATGTTCTCTGATTTCAAGAGAACATTTATCACTTGAGCTTCACAAACTACTTTGTTAAGATATCATGATCCATATGAGGAACAGGAGCCAAGAAGAGGAATGGGGAGGCATCTATGAGTGGAGCATGAATAAGGAGCAGAAGGCTCTGGACATTTTTAGGAAAATGTAAGGGCACTAGGGATAAGACAAGGGGATATTTTCATTGGAAATGAAAGATGATTTTCACCTATTTCATAAACTTTTCTGAGATGGTTGGCCTCAACATTTTATCTTTCTGTTACTTTATGAAGTTAACTTGTACTTCACGTGCATCAGTTGCTAAACTCATTAGACAATAATGAGATTTAAAATCCTCAGAAGGAAATCTTCATTCACTAACACTAGGGATTTTTTACTGTGTATCCAAGTAGACCAATGGCATACTGGTAAATATTTGGGATACAGGTCTCCAGCAAGAGAAAACAAACTAACCAAAAAAACCTGACTTGTCATGTTTACCATTTTCCATGTGATAAATATGTCCATCTCAACCAATATCCAGCTACTAACTTGATGTGCTTTAATGCAGACTTGAACACACGCACGATCGGCCCCTGCAGAATGGTAGGAAACAGAGTCAGCACTCCATTGACCCACATGGTGTTCTTTTACCTCCACAGAACTTTCCTGCAACCATTTTAGCTCACATTGCTTTTTTTATATCACAAAATACTCCTAGCACAAAATAAAGGGTCATAAATAAAAAATAAAAGTAAAAGGTCAACTGTTTGAAAGTGTTTCACTATTTTATGATTCTATTATATTCAAAGTTGTATTATAGTAAACTCTCGCTATCTCTATCCTTAAGATAGGCAACATCTGATCTATCTTTAGAATCTAAGTGATACTTCATAGACAGTTTATGTTTGTGTCTGGTATAATGAATTAGACTAGGGTTATTTTATAGTTAGTTGTCAAATGTCTTAAGGATGAAGGAAATACTGAATATTTATTTCTCATAGATTAACCACACACACACTGATGGTTAATAAATATTTGATCTATCTTTTCAGGTCACATTTAGAACTTTTTAAAGTAAGATAACCTGAAGCTACTCTATGTGCTCTGGACTCTGCAAGTACCTGGAATGTTTAAAAGTACTACAGGGTTCTTCTCTAGCCCTTTGTTTCTGTCTGTCTGTCTTCCTATTTTATCACTCTCCCTGGACACATGTAAAAGCATAGAAACCCCTAGACTTTTAAGCTTAGGTTCTGAAGAATCCACTTGGAATCAAAAATATCCAGTTCTCCCTCTGAATTAATGTCTGATCACCACTCAGGTCAGATCTCCAGGAGATTTGCCCCCATATTCATTTTCACACTTCTCTAGGAAAAGAGACATAGCTGATTCAGGTTTGTCTGTCCTTGCTATCAAAATAAAACTACAGAACCATTATTTCAAAAATTTAATAGCAGTTTGTTTTTTTCTAAAGGAATATAGGCTTCATGGAATCAGCAAACTTGTCCAGTTTGTTTATCCTTAAATCCCTAGAACCCAAATTTTATTGACACATAATTGATGCTCAAAAATGTTAATGAAAGATAGAGTAGCTTTGAAAGTGAAAAAAAAAAGAAATTGAGTGAAATTAAAAGATGAAATTTTAGGTAGATATTGTAATATAGATAGATGTATGTTTTACTGTTATTCTTTATAAATTTTAATTTATAATATTTACATATGTTGATATGTTATAAATCTACAGCCTTTTCAACAAATGGGGCTGGGAAAACACCATATATCCATATGTAAAAAAAAATGAAAATTGACTCATCTCTTAATTTGTTTAAAACTCAACTCAAGATACATCAAAGACCTAGAAATTAAGCCAGAAACTGAAACTACTAGAAGAGGACACAAGTCCAACTCTTTAAAACATAAACATGATAGAAACTTTCTCAATAAGAGCTCTAAAACTCAGGGAATAAAACTGAAAATTAGTAAAATTTAAAAAAAAACTTTGTAGAGTAATACAATGGAGATTCTGAAGAGAGAGAGCCTACAGACTGGGAGAAAATCTTTATCAAATACTTCTCTGATAGAAGAGTCTAATACTTAGAATACATAAAGAATTTTAAAAAATTTTACACCAGCACCAACAACAAACAACCCAATTAAAAAATGGGCTACTGAAATAAACAGACACTTCTTAAAAGAATAACAAATGTCCAAAAGACAGAAAAAATGTTCAAAATCATTAACAATCAGGGAAATGCAAATCAAAACTACTGTGAGATTACCCCTACCTAACTCCAATTAGAATGGCAATTATCAAGAACACAAATAATAATACATGCTGGTGAGGAAAGAGGAAATAGGAACTTGTATACACTTTTGGTGGGATTGTACACCCACTTTGGAGGTTCCTCAAAAGACTAGGAATGGAACCACCATATGACCCAGTTATACCATTCCTTCACATCTTTCCAAAGGAACGGAAGTTGCAGTATTATAGTGATGCATATATACTCGTGTTTATAGCAGCACAACTCACAAAGACAAATTATGGAACCAACTTAGGTGTCTGTCAATAGATGACTGGATAATGAAAATATGATATACACACACTATGAAATTTTACTCAGCTATGGAGAACAAACTTATGTTATTTGCAGGAAAATGGATGAAACTTGTAATATTGTGCTAAGTGAGATCAGCCAATCTCAGAAAGTCAAAAAACATGTTTTCTCTCATATGTGGGAGCTAGAATGAAAATCAGAAGTAAAAGAGACTTTAGTCAAATGAAGAGAGAAAATAGTAAAATAGTGGAAGGGGGCTGGGGAGAAGAAAAATAAGGATTGAGGAAGGCAACTGTTTAAATAGTTTTGTCTATATGAAGCTTAACTACGAATCTCACTAACATGAGTAGGGAGGGAGAAGAAGAGGGGCAGGTATACAGAGAGAAATACAGCAAGTGATCTCTGCATGTATGTTTGAGTCACTCTGAGTCTCACTATGATGTATAACTACATTGAACCAATTAAAGTAAAAAAATATTAAAAAGTCAATCAACAAAAAGAAAATGAGATTAAGCTATAAATAAAATTTTTAAACCAGGTGCTATGACTAATCATCATGATCAAATTTTAACATAAATATCTTATTTTTATGCATTTGTGTTGGTTGTTTAGAATAGAGAAAATCCTGAATTGCAAAAATGACTAATATTTATCCTTTCACTTTTCAATTCTAAAAGTCTCTAATTAAGCACATTCAGAAACTTTAAATAGTTCAAAAATTTTAGCAATTTAGATAACTAGCAATATTTCAGAATTGTATTTAATAAATTTTTTAATAGATGTCTTTAATAATAAATACATTTGCATATATGAGGCAAATATCCTGAAATATTATGAGATAGCCAATAATATCTCTCAAGAATCTCATATGTCTCATACCTATTTCTATCACATACTCAGAGTTTCATAAGAATTAAATTTACTTTATTTTGCATATTGAATCCAAACTTTAAGTTTCAATTTTATTGCTAACACTACATATGAGTTGCAAATGAGATTAGTGTGACAGGCTAGCATTGCCATATTACATTTCCTCAGTTTATTAAAAAAAAAAAAGTCAGCCAAGAGAAAAAGCAAACACAAGCATGATTGAGTGAGGTTTTTGTGGATGGTCTATTACCAGAAGAGGAAAAAAATTTTTTTTCTTGTCTCATTCGAAAGATTTGTAGCAAGACATGGCATTGGCAGAACCAACTAATTTCGATTGAAAAGTAAATTTCAGAACTCATTTATGTAACCACAAATAATGTTTAAAACTTCAATTTATAGAGTACCCCTTAAATTTTGGCAGTATCTATCACAGAACCAAACAGGTTTTGAAAGATATGCATTAATTTGCTTGTGAGTGGTTGTCTACACAACATACTACAATGATTTAAACTAATTTTGGCAACTGGTTTTATTTGAATCAAAACTCCTATAGTTTTTCCAGCCAGTACTTGCTCAATGCTAATTTCAAACCGATACATTTTTGGCAATTTATCTGATGGCATACTTTAAAAATTAACATAAAACTTAAAACACTTTTCCTGTTGTAGGTACTTAAATGGTTTCATCCAGTTCTAATATATACACACTTGGTATTTACTTGTCTAGTCATATCTTACAAAAACCAACAAATTGATGTAATGCACAGTGTTCATACTTGGAAACAGTTGAATTGCAATGGTTTCACATAATTTTACTTTTTGAAATAAGCAATTCTTCATGAGCAGCTTCTTAATGTGCTTTTCACACAGTATTTCAAAGGCAATGGCGATAAGTGTGCTCATTGCTTGTTCATTTACCATGACTGTTGCAAAATCAATAGCATAGGGTTGAATGAGAATTTTCCTGTATCTTGTGCTTTTTCCTTACCTATAACATGATAGCTTCAAATAGTGCTATAAATGCTTTTTATTGATATATTTACATTTTTAAGTACACCTTTTCAAGAACATTAAGTGGTTCAAATTGTACCAATAGATGCTGGGAGACTTATTTTTATGGTCAAGATTTTATTTCTGGACTGTACAATTTGCCAGAATTCACAGAACAATGAACTTTTCAAGCTTTAATTTCACAAACACAATGAGGACTCTGTGTGGAGAGCACTATAATTGGGCCTGGTATAACTTGGCTTGTGTCATCTGATCCTGATAATATTTATAGTATCTACCATGAAAGGTTATTTTCTTCTGAAACTTCCTGTTTTCAATTAATGGTCAATTGCTAGTTTGCGCAGCAATTACTTCACCTCAATTTTTAACAATTGTATGTATGTGTATATTTAACTTAGTAACATCTGACACTATCTTTAGTACTGTATGGTCATGATACAAGAGTATGGGGTTCACTTGTTCCTGCACAATTGTCTAATAAGCCATGATAAGAGCATGAGCTGAACAGATGTGCCTGGGCCTTGCCTGGCATTTAATTGAGCACAGTACACATGTGCTGAACTAGTGAACTCACTTGTATAATTTTACATGAGCAGACGGGTACAGGCTTGAATTCAAAGAAACACCAGAGCAAAGATACCTCCTTTCTAATCAATTGCACATGGGTAAGGCCATATATATGCGCAAATAAACAGAAGAGACAACTTGAAATTTACATAAAAGTTAAACCCTGTGCACATAATATACTTCATAGTCTCTTAGGTGTGAAAAAAACAACAAATACCACATCTCAGCCTTTGTTTTTTTTTTTCATGGGTTTTCAGAGTTTGTTTCTTTCTTTCTTTTTTTTTTTGTTTTTGTTTTGGTTGTCCCTTTTGAAATAAATGGGCCATTTTTAATTTAATTAAATGCATCTGGTTATAAAGGTGCATTTCTTTAATTCCAGTACTTGGGAGGCTAAGAAAAGAAGATCACAGGTTCAAGGCTTGCTTCATCAAGCCTTCAGCAACTGAGACCTTCAGCAACTTAGAGAGACCCTGTTTCAAAAAAATAAAAATTAAGTGGGCTGGAAGTATAGCTTGAAGGTAGAATGCCCCTGGCTCAATATCCAGTACAATAAATAAATAATTACTTAATTAAATTATATTTTTAAATTTCTATTAAAAAATAAAGTTAAAAATTGAAGATCATAAAAAAAAACTGAGGTTTCAAAGAAGGCATTTTGGAAGTACACAGGAATTGCAAAAATATCCGCTTAATGTTAGACATATTCAAACTCTGGCTTTTGACTTTCCAGATGAAACTGCCTCCTGAAGAAATGGAAAAGAGGAAGAGAAATAGGGAAAGACTGAAAGGAGAGGAAAGGGAAGGGGAGGGAAAGGAAAAGAAAGAGGGTAGACAGGAGCGGAAGAAGTAGTACAGAAAAGACATGAGAAAGGAAGGAAAGAGGGAAAGAGGGAGACAAGTCTTGAGCTGGTGCTTTGCAAGCAAACGGGTTACCATAGTCCTGTCTACTTTCATCTCCCACACAGGCCTGCTCTTTCCACACTATGACATCCCCTCGCACGTTCCCTTCCTCCAATTCTTAGCAGCTTCATGAGGTACAATGTGTCTTTATTTCCAGAAAATGTAAAAGAAGAGCATAATGATGAGCTCACTGGTGGGATCCTCAGAGAATGATCCCTTTTGCGAAGTTAATTAATCATACCAATAATAACATGACACTTTTGGTTCCCTACATCTATGACTATAGGACATGTTAATAAGACAAAAGCTTCTTGGGTCCCTATCATGTGAGAGGAAATGTTAATTTTAATGACAGTTTATTGGGCACCATGTTCCAGCCATTGTGTTAAGTAGGTCCCATTCATCAACCTTTTTTTTCAATTTTCAAAACACTGGGAGCTAGAAAATGCAATCTTCTTTTTCTAACAATTTTGGCTTTAAAAACTTTAATAGACTAAAGTCAAATAGTTGGTAAGAGGGAGAGATTTCAAACTGTATCTGTATGATTCAAAAATCTATGATATTAACTCTTAAATTCTGTCCTCTCTTCCTTCAAACTTATGTACCCTCAAGTTCAACATATCTCTCATCTATTCATTGCTGAGGAGTTAAATTCTCCATCTGATTTGATCTATCATTACAAGCTATAATTTTTAAAGATATTTTCCTGCATCGTTTTAACTTTATATTTTGTCTACACAAAAAGAACAGAGAAACGTAACTGTTTTTTAAAAAGTACATAGATTTCAAACTTTACTTTTAAAAAAATTCAAGATTTTAAAGCCCTGCACTTCCAAAAGTCTTTAATCAACAGGAAGCATGTGCACACACTGCATTCTGCTTCTCTTTACTCACACAGATCCCCTCCTTCCTGCTTTAATCCAGGAAGAGCTCTCTAAGTGACCTCTTCACAGCCAAGGCAAGCCAAATAATTCAAATGCTCCCCACTGTCCTCACATAGCCAGCAGTCAAAGACACCAGGAGCATTTTTTTTTCCTTCTCAGACATCCTTTATACAGCTGTTTGTAAGCACTTTCTTTAAAGCTTCTTGTTAGGTAGAGATTGACCTCTTGAAACTGATCAGCACAAGTAGTCAATCACCAGAGCTCCGGTTAGTAACTGTGCCTCTGCTTTCGTTCAAATATTAATATGATGATTATTTTGAGACTGGGGAAATTTTGTTCAAGCCATTCATTTCACAGGTGCAAAAACTATGGTACATTTTAGCCCAGAGAAGTAAAGAGCTTGGGACAGTCAACATTGCCAATGGAAGAGTCAGTAAATAAATTTCAGTGCTACAGGCAGAGCTAATAGTTCACTGCTCGCTTCACACTGTGGTGCCTGTGGCAGCCACCCGCAAGGTGGAAGCGCCATCCTTACCATTGATACAAATGTCTGCAACCTGACTCTCCTGTATTAGCCAGCGCTTTTATCAGGCAACCAACTGGCAGCTACTTGAGCAAATGCATTCTCTGTCTCATTTTGTAAAATGATTTTATCTTTCCTTTATTAATCTATGATGGATATTTTTTCACACTCATATTACTTTGGCATGATACACTCATGCTGTTTTATGAAAAAAACCCACACTTTAGAATAGACTATTATACAATCTTGATATAACTGATGTCACCTCATATAATGAATGAGTTAATAAAATACACAAAACGATTGCTTCTGTTCCTCACTCTCTGCATACCCTTGTTGAGGCTGCTACAAGTACACGCGACGCAATAATTATTATTGTCAAAATATATTGAAGGCTTAACAACTACTGATGAGCAAATCTCAACAGGATTTGAGTTGGAAGCTCTTTAGTCCAAAGAAAAAAACTCACTAAAGTAGACTTCTCATAAAATCCTTAGGGTTCCTTAGTCTCCACTGCGAGAAAAACTCTATAATAATATTTTTTCCTCCTATAGTCTCTGGCATATATGATTAGGATCACAGCCCAGGCTGAGTTATTACTTAAACTCAGTTCTCTCCTATTCCTCATAGCCAAAATTTGTGCTTCAATCAACCATCCTAATATAGTGTCTGGTCTTTAATCTTTCAGAAGAATCAGACTTTTTCAATACTCAGGCCAATATATTTCTGGCTTATATCCCAGCATTTTATGGCCTATGTCTCTTACCTGGAACAATTTTTTTTCTCCCATCTTTTAATATTGTCTTCCTTAAATCTTGTGAAGATTAATTTATGTTTATTTTACAAACCATTAATGTACATTCAAGTAGAAACATTTTCTAAACTAATTATGGTATATGGAGCAGGAATGAGAAATTATCTTCTAAAGAGTTGAATCCAGGCAGGTCAGGGTTTAATTTCACCCAATTCTTTGGCCAAATACTGAACAATAATAAAATCATGCTCCATGTTTTGAAAATGCAACATCAGGAAATAAACTTAATAGTAAGATCATAAAATATTGTAAATTTGACATGTTGCCCCACCAAAGTCATCTATTTTATTCTTTGTCCTTAGTAGATCTTTCTAGATCCTTTCCTTTGGCATCTCTTCATCATTCCTTCACACTCATTTGCAAATATTTGTGGCCCAGAAATAAACACACACACACACACACACACACACACACACACACACACACACAGAGTTATCTTAGATTCAACTTGAGGTCTGTTCTTTGTGTAATAATAAATATCATATTGCTCCTAGAGATTTCTGCCATCCTCTCTGGGGACTCAGTACATTCACCAGCTGACTGAATCTTGAGAGTCCCTTTAAGGTCTGGCTGCAAGTCCTGTTGAAGATTCTGCTTTAGAGTCTAAGCACAGAGGGAGAAAATAAATATATAATAAGTTAATTAATTAATTAATTAATGGCTCTGCCTGAGAAATCATTTCTTGCCTTGCTGCAACCATCCAACTATACCATCAACATTCCTCAATAGAAAGTATGGAAAATAATGATCCAGGCTTGGTGCCACATGCTTATAATCCCACCATTTGGGAGTCTGAGACAGGAGGATCACAGTTTGTAGACAGCCTCAACTACTCAGTGAGACCCTGTTTCAAAATAAAGAATACATAATATGGCTGGGGATGTAGCTCAGAGGTAAAATGCCCCTGGGTTCAATCCTCAGTACCACAAAATAATAATAATAATAATAATAATAATAATAATAAACAATAATGATGATGATAATGATGGATGGTTCTATTCCACCATCCACCTAAGGAAAATGATGGGATGGTCAAGCCCTATTTTGCCTACACACACACATAAATAAATAAATAAGGTATATATATATATATGTGTGTATATATATGTATATATATGTATGCATGTGTGTGTGTATATATATATATATATATTCTGATTCTTTTAGTGCTCTACCTTTATGTCTTTATGCTTTTCCAGGACTTCAAACAAATCTTTTCTGGTTTTGATTTTTCACCTAGCCTTGATAAAGTATCCATCTTCTTGCTATCTTTCCATCTCCATTCTACAAAGATGGAAAAATCTGTACATGTTCTAACTCTAGCTTTATTACTGCCAAACCTTTCCCTTGCAACTCTCAGCCTGATTCAACTCTTCAGCCTGAAGAACTATTTCATAGGTGGTGGAAATGCTTTTTACATCATGTCTAAATTCTTTGACTCAAGGCTTAAAAAACAATCCTATGCTTAGACCTATTCCAATCTGTATTTAATTGTCTCTAGGACTCCCGTTTAGCCACGATTTCACCTAGTAAATCTCCTGTGTTGCATGATAGTCAGCTTTTTGTCACTGTGACAGATACCTAAGAAAATCAACTTAGAGGAAGAAAAATCTGTTTTGGTTTATGGTTTCAAAGTTCAGTCCATGGTCAGTGCCCCCATTGTGGATCTAAAGTGAGACAAAACAGGAGGGTGTAGTGGAGGAAAATTACTCAGGTCATGGCAGTCAGAAAGCAGAGAGAAGGGGAGAAGAAGGATGGAGAGAGAAAGAGAGGACACAAGAATTGGGGCCAGGGACAAGAACCAGTCCCCAAGGACACACCTCCAGGAACCTACTTCCTCCAAATATGTCCCATCTACCTGGTTTCTACCACTTCACAGTACTCTATTGAGCTATTTTAAATTTGTTTTTTATTGGTGCATTATAGTCATATATTTTAATGGAATACAAGATGGAGGCAATATGCACCAATTCCCACCCCATTCCCTCCCACTCCCTCCTTCTCTTGTTTGGCTTTGTGATTGACATTGATATGTTTGTGAATGTACATCATGTACAGTAAGAAATTTTCCTCTTTCCCCATGACATCCTCCTCAGTTAGGTCACCTTATTTGCTCATCTATAGTATCTCCTTCTTTGTCTAGAGTTCCTTCTATCACACATTTTCTCCCTATCTTCCGCATATTAGGGAGAGCATTTGATTTCTTATTTTTTGTGACTGACTAATCTCACTTAGCATAATGTTCTCCAGTTCCATTCATTTTCCTGTAAATGACATAATTTTACTTTTCTTTATGGCTGAGTAAAATTCCATTGTGTACATATCCCATAGTTTTATAATCCATTCATCTATGAACATCTAGGCTGGTTCCATAGTTTGGCAATTGTAAATTATGCAGCTATCTATTGAGCTATTGATGGATTTATCTACTGCTGAAGTCGGGCCCTCATGATCCAGTCACTTCTCCAAATCCTCAACTTTGAACTTTGCCTTTTTGGAGACCAGGCCTTCAACACCTAAGTCTTTAGGGGATATTCCAGATTAAGACCCTAGTACTCTACTTTGAAATCCAGTGCCTTCCTTTTTTAAAAATTTCAGTCTATCTTGTGTTAGATCTTGTCATAGCTTTTAGTACGTATCTAAGAAAGAATGAATTTAAAGACAGCTTGTTTCTGAGGCTTTGCAGAGAGAAAAATGTCATTATTTCAACCATTTATACTTTATTCAGAGGCAACTGAATAAATGCAGAAATCCTGGCATAGACCTAAAGAAAAAGGGAGATGGCCTCACTTTCCTTTTCTCTTCCTTCTGGCTGCCATGTGATTGTGATGGCAGAAGTCATCCTAAGCCAAGAGAGTATGCAACATATTACTGGTGACAATGCAACAAGACAAATGTAACATAGGGTCTCAAAACCATGAATTAGCGATGTTCTTTGTGTTTGAACAGAGACAATATAAAAAATATGCAAAAGATGATATATAGAAAATAAATAAACTTATATCCTCTTCCAACTAGTATTTTCTGACTTTTGTTACAGCAAGCAAAACTATCTTAAACAATATTATGTCCTCAGTTTTATTTATGATCATTGTTGTGAGCATTTGGTAGTCCCTTTTAAAAGAGAGACATGTCTTTAAGTAAAGGTTGCTTCTGGATAACTTCTTTGATAGTTTTTCTCTCTTCTATATTCTATTTTAACTTTTCTGGAACTTCTTGTAAGATCCCCTTAATTGGTCATTTAATTTTCTACTTTTAAAAACTTTTATTGGTGCATTACAGTCTCACATCATAATGAAGTTCATAGTGATATATGCACTTGGGGGCTTTCCCCTGGCTCCCTCCCAATTCCTCGCTTCCCTATACAGGGTACTGAGATTGACATTGGTATTCTCGCCTATATCCAAAATGTCAATGGAAGTGATTTCTTCACTGATCTTCCCTCCTGGCCACCTCCCCCACCTTCCCCTAGAACACCTTCCTGGCTCAACAGAAGATTTTCCTCCATTATCTAGAGTCCTGTGGTATCTCAATTACTCCCTAGCTTCTACATATGAGAGAAAACATATCTCCCCTCACTTTCTGTGACTGGATAATCTTATGTAACATAATGTTCTCTGGGTCCATCCATTTTCCTGCAAATGACATAATTTGGTTCTTTATTATTGCTGAGTAGAATTCCATTGTGTGTACATCGAGTAATTTTGTAATAGATTCATTTGTTGATAGAAACCTATTTTGATTCCATAATTTTTTTTTTTTTTTGGTGGTACTGGGGTTCCTGGAAGCCCTTCTTCCTCCGGGCTACACTCCCAGACCTATTTTATATTTTTGAAACAGGGTCTCTTACGCCAGCATGGCTGGCTTCGAACCTGCGCGATCCTCCTGTCTCCGCCTCCCAAGCGCGGGGATTACAAGCGTGCGCCACCACGCCCGGCTTGATTCCATAATTTGGCTACTGTGAATTGCACTCCTATAAACATGGATATGCATAATTATTATAATATTCTGATTTTGGAAAGATGCCCAAGAGTTTGATATGATGGATCCATTCCCAATTTTCTGAAAAATCTCCACAATGATCTCCATAATGTCTGTACTAATTTGCAATTCCCCCAACATTGTAGAAGAGTTCCTATTTCCCCACATTCTTGCCAACATTTATTGTTGTTTGACTTCCTGATGATTGCCATTCTGAGTGGGCTTACGTCGAATCTCAGTGTAGTTTTGATTTGCATCCCCCTTATTGCTAATGATGTTGAATATTTTTTCATGTATTTATTGGCCATTTGTATCTCTTCTTTTGTGAAGTGTCTATTTAGCTCAATTGCACATTTCTTGATATTTTTAGTGTTAAGTCTTTTGGGTTCTTTGTATAGTCTAGATATTAGTCCACTGTTAGAGGAATAGCTGGCAAAGATCTTCTCTCATTCTGTAGGCTTTCTCTTTAAACTCTTGATGGTTTCCTTTGATGGACAGAAACTTTATAGTTTAATGCCATTCCATTTATTAATTCCTGTTTTAATTTTCTAAAATTTGGAGGTCTTATTGAGGAAGTTTCTACCATTTCTACCTGTGCCTATATGTTGGAGTGTTAAACCTATGCCCTCCTCTAGTCACTTCAAATCTCTGGTATAATTTCTGGGTTTTAGGGGTTTTTTTGTTTTTTTGGTGGTACTGGGGTTCCTGGAAACCCTTCTACTTCGGGGCTACACTCTGAGACCTATTTTTATACTTTATTTGGAAACAGGGTCTCTTAAGCCAGTACGGCTGGCTTCGAACCTGCATGATCCTCCTGTCTCTGCCTCCCAAGCCCTGGGATTACAAGCGTGTGCCATCGCACCTGGCTAATTTCTGGGTTTTTGGTCCATGTTGTGTTGACTCTTGTGCAGGGTGAGAAGAAAATTAATTTCATTTTTCTACAAATGGATAACCAGTTTTCACAACACCATTTGTTGAAAAAGCTTTCTTTTCTCCAACATATGTGTTTGGCACATATGTTGTGCCAAAATAAATTGGCTGTAAGTGTATGAATTTGTTTCTGTATTTTCTATTTGTTCCATTGGTCTATGTCTCTCTTTTTGTGCCAATATCATGTTGTTTTTATTGCTATAGCTTTGTTGTATAATTTGAAGTCAGGTATTATGATACTTTCTATATAGTTCTTATTGCTGAGAATTGCTTTGGATATTCTTGGTCTTTTGTTACTCTATTCAAAACTTAGACTGATTTTTCTAGGTCTGTAAAGAAGAATGGCATTGGTATTTTGATAGGGATTTCAATGACTCTGTAGATCACTTTTGATAGAATGGCCACTTTGATTATATTTATTTTGCAAGAATAAAGAACAAGAAAGATTTTTCCATTCCCTTCGCTCTTCCTCAATTTCTTTCTTTAACGTTTTATCATTTTCATTGGAGAACTCTTTTACCTACTTGGTTAGATTTATTTCTAAGTATTTTCGGGGTTTTAAGGTTATTGTACATAAAAATGTTTTCTGCATTTCTTTTTCATTTGATTCATGGTTGGCATATAAGAAAACTGCTGATTATTTTTAGACTGATTATTGTATCTTGCTACTTTGCTGAAGTAATCAGTTATGGAAGCCTTTTAAATTTCTTTGGATCTTCTAAGTATAGAACCATGTTATCTACAAATAGAGATAATTCCAGTTTCTCTTTTCCTATTTGAATTCCTTCAATGTCCTTCTCTTTTCTTATCACTCTGGCAAAAAGTCTCAAGGACTACTATATAAAATAGAAGTGGTGATAGTAGACATCATTGTCTCACTTCTGATCTTCAAAGGAATTCCTGCAGTTTTTCCCCCACTTAATATGATGCTGGATTTGGGTTTATTTTGTAGTGTCTTGAGGTTAAATTTCTTCTTATTTTTCTGCAGTGTTTTTTTTTTAAACATGGATGGGTGCTGGATTTTGTAAGCATCTATTGAGATGATCATATGATATATGTCCTTAGTTCTATTTATGTGGTAAATAACATGTACTGATTTACATATGCTGCATCAGCCTTGCATCCCTGGAATGAAACCAATTTGGTCATTGTGTACAATTTTCTTGATATAGTTTTGAATGCATACTGCTAGCATTCTATTTATAATTTTTCTATGTTTATTTATAATATTGCTCTATAATTTCTTTTTCCTTTCCTGTGGATTGAACCCAGGGGCATTCTACCACCAAGCTACACCCTCAGCCCTATTTTTATTCTTTATTTTGAAACAAGGTCTCACTAAGTTGTGGAGAGCCTCACTAAGCAGCTGAGGCTAGCTGCAAACCTGGATCCTCCTGTCTTAATCTCCCAAGTACTGGGATTACAAGTGCCTGCCACAAAACCTGGCTTATAATTTTCTTTACTTGAGAGATCTTTATTTGGTTTTGGTATTAAGGTGATACTCACCTGAGAGAAGAAGTTTGAAAGGATCCCATCTCATTAAGGAATAACCTGTGAAGTATTGGATTTCTAGTTCTTCTGTAAAGTTTTATAGAATTCAACTAGAAATCTGTCTTTACCCTGGGCTTTTTTTGATGAAAGGCTTTTTATTGCTGTTTCTATTTCTTTACTTGCTATTGGTCAGTTGATTTATTCTATTCAGTTGATGTATTATTTGTTGATTTGTTCTATGTTTTATAGTTTATTAAAGGATAAGTTTCAAAATAGTTTTTGATGATCCTCTGGATTTCCCCCAGTCTGTGGCGATGACTCTTTTTTCATTTCTGATTTTAATAATTTGGTTTGAGTCTCTCTTTTGCTTAGGTTGGCTAAGGGCTTCTCAATCTTGCTAATCTTTTCAAAGAACCTGCTTTTTTGTTTTGTTGATCCTTTGTATTTTTGTTGTTGTGGTTGTTCTATATTTTATCAAATTCTTCTCTGATACTAATTATCTTCTGCCTTCTACAAGCTTTGGGATTAGATTGTTCCTGTTTTTCCAGATCCTTAAGATGTATCATTTGGTGTCTGTTTTTCTAATGTGGACATTCAGTGCTATAAATTTTCCTCTTAAAACTGCCTTCAAATTGTCCCATAGGTTTTAATATGTTGTGTCTCTTTATAATTTTCATTGAATTATAGAAATTGTTTTATATCTCCTTTTTTGTCATCTATGATCCAGTCCTTATTCAAAAGTATAACTTTCACTCTTCATTTATTTATGTAATTTCTTCTGGTCTTCCTGTTGTTGATTTCTACTTTCATTCCATTATGATCTAAAAAGATACAGGGAATTATATTAATTTTTTTAATTCACTGGTACTTGCTTTGTGTCCACCATGAGGTCTATTGTGATAATGTTCCATGAGCAGCTGAGAAGAATGTGTATTCCATTTTTGTTGGTTAGAATATTCTGTATATGTCTATTAGAGACATTTGGTTTATAGTGTTTGTTAGGTCTGAAGAGTCTTTACTCATTTTTGTCTGGAAAATCAATATAGTTGTATGAGCAGTGTGTTGAAGTCTCCCAATATTATTGTATTTGGGTCTATTTGAGACCTAATGTCTTGAAGAGTTTATTTTATAAAAGTGGGTATACCCATATTTTGGGCATAATGTTTACCATCATTATATCTCTTTGTTGAATTGTTCCTTTAATTAATAAGAAGTGACCCATTTTGTCTCTTCTGATAACTTTTAGCTTAAAATCTTTTTTTCTTAGATATAAGTATTGCTATCCCTGCTTGATTTTGGTCTCCATTTGCATGGTATATCTTTTTTCATTCTTTCACCTTTAGCCTGTGGATATTTTTACATATAAGATGAGTTTCTAGCAAGTAACATATAGTTGAATGATGTTATTTAATCCACTTTGTGAAATCTGCCTTTTAATTGGGAAGTTTAAACCTTTGACATTCAATGTTATTATTGCGACATGATTTTTTATCATTTTCAGTTATATTGTCTATTTGATATAGTGTTATTTCTCTTTCACTTAGTTGCCCATCTGGTAGAGTTAATCTCTTCTTTGATTTTGGTAATTACTTCTTGTTTTCTTTGTTTTATTTCTTTAAGTATTTTCTCTAGTGCCAATGAGTTCTTTCGGTTCCTGTTTGTCTTGAGAGTTTCTGGTTTCTCCATCAAATTTTAATGATATCTTTGCTGGATACAGTAGTCTTAATTGGAAGTTCTTTTATTAATATCTGGAGTACATTACACCAATTCCTCTTGCATTTCATAATGTGTGTTGAGAAGTCTGGAATGATTCTTACTGTTTTTCCCTTGAATGTCACCTGTTACTTTGCTTTCAATGCATTTAAGATTCTTTCCTTGACCTCTATGTTAGTCACTTTGATTATTAGATAGCATGGAGTTCTTTTATCTTGTCTTGTTGATTTTCTGAATGTCTTTTGCTTTTGTGTTTATAAGTCTTTTTCTAAGTTTAGAAAATTTTCTGATATTATCTTAAGAGGTTTCTAATATCCTTGACTTGTGCTTCTAGGCCTTCTTCAATGCCTATTATCCATAAGTTAGGTCATTTCATATCACATATTTCTTAGATATTTTGGTCATGTCATCATATTATCTTCTCAATACTGTTGACTCTGTGGTCAGTTTCAAATGGGTTCTCTTCCAAGAATGAAATTATTTTCCATGTAGTCTAGCCTGCTGGAGGTGGTTTCTTTAATTCATTAAAGCCTCTTCTTAGTTCTTACTTAGAGTCTCAATTCCTCTGTTCTTATATTTTTCATTTTTGTACATTTTCTCTGATTTCATTTCTGAGGCCTTTGATCACACTAAAAACAAAAATTATGAATTTTCCTGGCATTTTCTGTAGCTTGGTATTGATGATCTCTGTTGTTGTTGAGTTGTGAGAGTTTGCTGTTTCCTCATTGATCTAAATTCTCATGATTTTAGAGTTCTCAGGTATTTAATATAATATATTTAATAAATAAATAAATAAATAAATAAATATATTTCTTTGTCAGTGCAGGCAAATTAGGAGTCTTTGAATGGCTACAGACTACCATGTTCTCTGGGCCCAAACTTGCAGGGCCAGGTTCTGTTCATAGGCTGCAGCCTACTAGTTCAGATTCAATGCCCCACAGACACCACTGCTACTACTCTACTTGTTCCAACCTCATAAAACTCTGTAGAATACTGACCTCTGTCCTTTGTGGTAACTTGTTATAAGCTCAGAAAGGCCAGAGATTACTGTGTTTTGAGCTTGTGACCCACCTGGCTGAGATTTGATGGCCTAGAAACACCACTACTTATCAGCTGGTTGCAATCACATGGCACTCTATTAGCCCTTTGCTTGCTTGCACAGTAGACATAAACTCTGCTGGCAGAGTGTTGCATTCTCAAACTATAACAACAATCTCATAAAATCCTGCTGGCCCCTGGTCTCCCTACTTTCAGGGCCCAAGTTCTGGCAGGGAGAATTTGTAGAATAATGTGCCTGAGGCTCTGGTGGCTCTGGGCAGCTATGATCACATAAGACCTTGTTGGCCTCTGGCCTTGGTGCTTATAATGCCCAAACACCACCAGGCATAATTTTATAGCTTTCTGAGCCTGCAACACAGTTGGTTGAGTTATTTCAACCCATAGGCACCACCGATTCTGGGCTTAGGATAATTTCTAAAGACCCTGCAGGACACAGCAAACTGTAGTCACTGCATCCCACCCACACAGTTCCTAGAGACTATGTATGCATTCATATTTCTGCTTTGTCTGACTTTACCCCACACCCCACCTCTTTAAGGATAATTTACCAACTCACAGACTCTGTACAAGTCCCTGTAGCTATTCAGGTAAACTCACAGTCTTGATGAGCATAGCTAGGGTCCATGCAGAAAAAAAACAAGTTCAGCCTCAGCGACAGTTTTCTGGGCTATTTGGATAGTCTGTAGATTCACAGTTGTCTTGACAAGGTAGAATGATCCCTGCAGGCAGGACCTGTCATTTCTCAGTCCGATTTCATGTGTTACCACAGGATTTTGCTGGGAAATTTTGCTGGGCAGTCTGGGGAGTAAAATCTTGAGGTATTCAAGCATAGAGAGAAGAATGTGATTGCTTTTGATGAGCATTTTCTACAAAAAAAAAAAAAAACAAGGTTCTGCTGCTTCTTTGATGGAGTTGGTCTCTAAGAGCCACTATCCCCAGCCATCAGCCCAGAGTGGGCTCACCTAGATGGTGCTTCCTCCATTCTCCACTCACCAGATGAGGCATACAGAGATCTTTTCTGCTCTCTGCTCCCTGTACTGCATCATTCACTTCCACATTTCCATTGTCTTTCTCCTGTTGAGTTCTATTTTCTTCTTTTACTAAGAAGCATTCTTCCTGGTGGTTAAATTATGAGTCTTAGAGCAACCAAAATGCAGTCTTCCTATATTCTGCCATTTTTAATCTCCTAATTTCTTCTTCTTTTTCTTTTTTAAACCCCTTTTTCAAGTCTATCGTTTTGTTTTTCTTTTTTCTTTTTTTCTTTTTTCTTTTTTTTTTTTTTTTCTGCAAGTCTGGGTATGGAACCCATAGGCATTCAACCTCCAAGCTACAGCCCCTGCCCTATTTTTTTTATTATTTATTTTGAAACTGGGTCTCACTGAGTTGCAGAGGGCCTCACTAAGTAGCTGAAGCTGTCCATGAACCGAAATCCTCTGTTCTCAGCCTTCCGAATGCTGGGATTACAAGCGTGTGCCACCATGCCCGGCTCTATCATTTTTTTTAAATTCCAGAGATATATCCTCAACTTTACCTATTTAAGCTACTGAATTTTATTTTGTTATATATCTAAAGCTTTCTTTTATTGTTTATACTTTTAAAATTTTGTTTTACTTTGTATAGTATTTTGGTTAGTTTTTATATTAATTGATCAATTTAATAATTTTAAATTAAAATATTTATTGTGTACCCCAAATTATTTGAAAATATGTGTAAATTGTGGAAAGGATAGATTGAGTTAATTAACATATGCATTACATTACATAATTATCTCTTTTTTATGGTGAGAAAACAAACTCTATTCTTTCCAATTTTAGGAATATACTACATTGTTATTAGCTATAGTCACTATATTTTACCATGAATTTCTTGAACATATTCTTCTTATCTAAAATTTTATATAATTTAACCAACATTCCCTCATCCTCAATTCACCCCTGCCCCTGGTGATAAGTACTCTACATCTATGAGTTCAACTATTTGAGATTCAACATAAAAGTGAGATCATGTAGTGCTTATCTAAGTCTGGCTAAATTCACTTGACATAACATCCTCTAGGTTCATCCATACTGTTGTAAATAATAAAATTTCTCTTTTTACACTTTTTTAAAGCTGAAGAGATCTCCATTCTGCTACCTGGCATTAGAAAGTATAACCAGAGGGCATCCTACTGGTTCTCTGCGTTCCACTCTTCAGTATGGCAATGTCAATCCAATCCATCATCCTAATTTCAGCACTGAACCAGACCTTATTATCACGAGGAGAGACCTAGAAACTTCAGGCCATGAGGAAAGAGTTGTCTGGTCCAGGAGGATGCAACAGAGTAGAGCTGTGATTGAGAATCAGAGAAACTCAGCTAGGCTTTTAGAAAAAGGAATCTCATTGTTCCCCCAGCATGTCTATTGTATTCATTCCCATGCCTTGCAAGCTGTCAAGGTGTCTGGGCACCACTTCTCTGAGTTTCTACAGAGTACATTTAATGCTTTATTTTGTATTCTCCTCTTACGGGTTCCTAGTTCATGTCTCTCATCTTGCTTAAGTCATATTCAATTCTCATGTTTCGTTCTCATCAAATTTGTTGTCTTCTATTGCATTATCTATTTTTTTCCTCATAAGTTTTCTTGTTTTCTGAAAAACTATGTTCTTTTTGCTGAGCTTTTCAGAGGAAACTTAGAAAAAAAGTGTGTATACTCACACATATGACCTTGTGCACACTGAATTTAGCTTTGTGGAAAATATGTTGTCTCTATTCTATCCCCATTTTATTTCAAATTGAAAATTTCCCAATTTATTATAATAATGCCTTACTAGCATCAAATACACCACTATGAAATTAAATATAAATAGATGACTCATGGCTTCTTATGATAGTCATGAGTGGACAAATCCTACTTCTATCATAAGCTTCAGATATTTATTTTTTAAAAAAACATATAATTTTTTCTCCATGAATAACCAATTTTACATGCATGACTTTGTTTGCAAATTCACTTACAAGTGAAGATAATGTTGGCCAAAGAGCCACACTAAATTAAATCCAGAAAAACAAATTTACCAAGAAAACTTCCTGTTAAATTACCTATGCTGCTCCAGGTCAAGCCTCCTGAGTAGTAGAAGAAAGTAAGTAGGTAGCTACTGTTTGAAAAGAATTCTAAGATACAAATCCAGTGGGGCCTCCAGGATAAGATATGCTTGGCCTTTCAGTTAACTATGTTCCTGAAGTTGAGGAAATTTTTACTTAGACCAAAATGTTGGTAGAAATGTGTCTGCCTCTCTGTTGTGTTCTAAAAAGACTTCCAAAAAACAGACTTTGTAAAGTTTGTGTTCTCTAGTGAACATAAGGTAGGTCTAGAAAATGATATTTCAGGGTTAGTGGTTAAATGGAGTTGGAAGGTCTCAAACATTTAATCTTGATATTGATGCTTTGCTGAGACAGGAGGATCCGGGTTTGCAGACAGTCTCAGCTACTTAGTGAGGCCCTTTGCAACCCAGTGAGACACTGTTTCAAAATAAAGACTGAAAAATAGGGCTGGGGCAGAGCTCGGAGGTAGAATGCTCCTGGTTTCCAACTCCAGTACTGGCAAAAAATAAATAAGTAAAATTAAATAAGCTGGGCATGGTGGCACACGCTTGTAATCCCCGCGCTTGGGAGGTGGAGACAGGAGGATCGCGTTGGTTCGGACGGAGCCAGCCTCACTGGCTTGAGACCCTGTTTCCAAATAAAAAAATATAAAAATAGGTCTGGGAGTGTAGCCCGGAGGTAGAAGGGCTCCCAGGAACCCCAGTACCACAAAAAAAATTTTAATAAAATATTTTATCTTTGTTTTTTCCAGTTCCTTTTCAAACAACATGTTCTATATTTCCATTTGCTCACTCAGCATATGTTATTGTATTTATCACTATTCTCTCATTCTTTGGTTGTGTTAATATCATTTATACTTATCTTGAACCTCATTCCAGTTTATACAAGCAGCTGGCTTTTACTAGGCTGCAGAACTATTTGTCTAGCCAGACACTTTTCTTTTCAGAAATTATGACTTTCTCTGTTCCTCTAACCTTTCTTTTACAAATTGGCTTCTCATTCCCTGGGAGTTCAGTCATTTTTACATTCCAATTGGAAAAACATCAGGATTATTATTCATCTACTTAGCTGAAAACTCATAAGAGTTTTTCCTGTCAATTTTGAGACAGAAAAGAGAACACTGAGCCTGTCCAAGGCAGCAGTGACAGAGGCAAGGTCCAGTGCCACCATCACCATGTCACTTCTGATGAAATCTGACCTTTCACAATTTGAGAACTGTTTTAACATATAAAGAATCCACCCCAGACCTAAAAATCACCAATGCAAATCAAACATGCCAAATCACAGGTTGGCCAATGAGACTAATAATACCATAGGCCAAGGAGGTGAAAATATCAGAGATGAAGATCAAGAGGAAAGTTGTCAATTACACACACACACACACACACACACACACACACATTGAAAAAAGAAATCAAAGAAGACCTTAGAAGATGGGAAGATCTTCTATGTTCTTGGATAGGCAGAATAAATTTCATCAAAACGGCCATTCTTCCAAAAGTGATCTGCAGATTCAACACAATACCCATTAAATTACAAATGTTATTCCTCACAGACATAGAAAAATCAGTCCTTTAAATTAATTTGTAAAAATCCCAGAATAGCCAAAGTAGTTCTCAGCAACAAAAACCATACAGGAGAAATCATAATACATGACTTCAAACTGTACTACAAAGCCATAGTAATAAAAACAGCATGGTACGGGCACATAAACAGATACATAGACCAATGCAGTATATAGGAGACTCAGAAACACTAGCCTGTTCAACAAATGGTGTTGGCAAAACTGGTTAACCATATGCAGGAAAATGGAAATAAACCTCACTTTCTCAACCTACACAAGAGCCAATTAAGATGGATCAAAGATTTGGAATTTTTTTTTTTACCTCTGGGCTATACTCCAAGACCTATTTTATATTTTAAAACAGGATCTCATTAAGTTGCTGAGAGCCTCACTAAGTAGCTGAGGCTGGCTTCAAACTTGTACAATCCTCCTGTCTCAGCCTCCTAAGCACTGGAATTACAAGTGTGCACCACCACGCCCAGCTCTGAAGACTTGGAAATTAGACCAGAGACCTTGAGGCTCCTTGAAGAGGGCATAGGTCCAACACTGCAACACATAGGCACAAGTAACAACTTTTACAACAAGACCCTAAAGGCACAAGAAACTAAAAGGAGGATTGGTATGTGAGATTGCATTAAACTGAAGAGTTTCTATAAAACAAAGGAAACTATCAAGAACCTCAACAGAGAGCCAACAGAATGGGAGAATATTCTTGTCAGCTATTCCTCTGATAGAAGACTAATGTCTAGAATATATAGAGAACTCAAGAAACTCAGCACTAAGAAAACAAATAACTCAATCAAAAAATGGATAAGTGAACTGAATAGATACTTTATAAAAGAAATTCAAACGGCCAGTAAATGCATAAAAAATGTTCAACATCATTAGCAATCAGAGAAATTCAAATCAAAACTACCCTGAGATTTCAACTAGCTCCAACTAGAATGGGAATCATTCAAAACAAAAACAACAACAGATGCTGGTGAGGATGTGGAGAATTGGGAACTCTAATATATTTTTGGTGGGATTGCAAATTAGTGCAACCACTTTGGAAAAACAGTATGGATCCTCAGAAGAATGGGGACAAACCTACCATGTGATCCAGCAATACTACTTCTGGATATCTACCCCAAAAATGGAAAACAAAGTACCAAACTAATTCATGTGTATCTATGTTCATTGCTGCACAATTCATAATTACCAAACTATAGAACCAGCCAAGATGCTCATCAACAAATAAATGGATTACAAAACCATGGGATATGTACACAATAAAATTTTATTTAGATATAAAGAACAAAATTTCATCATCTACAGGGAAATGGATCGAACTAGAGAACAGTATGCTGAGATTAATCAGTCACAAAAAGTAAGAAATTGTTTCTCCTAATATGTGGAAGCAAAGAGAAAATAAGTCATAGGAGAAATTCTAGGCAAAGGAGGAAAAACCATAGATGAGCAAATAAAGAGGTGACGAGAGGGGGCAAAAGGGAAATTCCCTTATATTCATGATGTACAATCACAAACATCAAATTCAATCATTAAGCCAAACATGAGACATAGGGAGAGGGGAGAAAATGGGGGAGGAATTGGGGAAGGGCTGAATGAGTGATGTGTGCATGTATGCCTCTACCATAGTATACTCCATTAAAATGCATGACTACTACGCACCTATTAAAAACGATCAAGAGGAGGTGGCTTTCTTATGGCTCATTAAAGCTTCAGGCCATTATTCATCTTACCAAATTATGACAAGTTTATCAAACATGCCAAGATGCTTTTCAAGGTCCCTGATTCTAAACTCAAATGTTCCAGAGTTTACTTCTTCATCCTGCCATTATGATATGTGACTCTGAGTGAGATATTTAATCTTAATAAACAGCCATCTCTTCATCTGAAAATTTCTAGAATTGAATGCTGTTTTGAAGCTGATTTTGATAGTTCCCTGAAAAAAATATGTATGAAAAACAATATACTGAGAAAAAAGCCTGATGCAAATTAAGGACTCAATACTCATAGATATTAATATAATATGATAAACACCTTATATCATGATTTTCTCTTTTAATATATAAAGGCTACCAGAAATTATCCTAAGTATCAGTGAAAAAAATGAGTTATCAAAAACAAGATATATTTTGACTCTGGTCTATGATTTTATTTGTATCACTACAACCATTCTTATTCTTTTTAAACTTTTTGTGTATTTTTGGTACCACCAATTGAATTCTGGGGTGTTCTACCTCTGAGCTATATCCTCAGCTATTTTTTTTAATTTCAAAAAAGGGTCTAAGTTACCAAACACTATCCTGGAACTTGTGACCTTCCTGTCTCAGCCTCCCAAGTACTAGTATTATTACAGGCATGCAACATCATGTCAGGGTCAATTTTATTCTTTAAAAATGTTGCATAATAATCACAAAGATATAAAAGTCAAATATGTTTGATTTTTAAAAATTCAAAATTTAAGCAGGGCATGGTGGTGCAGGCTTATAATCCCTGCACTTGGGAGGAGGAGACAGGAGGATCGCGCAGGTTCGAAGCCAGCCATGCTGGCTTAAGAAACCCTGTTTCCAAATAAAAATATTTAAAAAAATTGGTCTGGGAGTGTAGCCCGGAGGTATAAGGGCTTCCAGGAACCCCAGTACCACCAAAAAAAAAAAAAAAATAGCAAAATTTTTAAAAGGATATAGAAGATTTTATAGAAGTCAGGACTGTAACTCAATGCTGCCAAAATTAATTTTTCATTCTTTACCCCTTCCCCAAACCCTTGCCTTGGAAACAATACATAATGGAACCTTATCTTATTTTTTGAGATAAACTTTATCCTCATTATAACTTAGTTATTAATTATCCACTATATTTATATTTACTTAATTGTGTCAACCTTTTAAATGGAAAGGATTTCTGATGTTCTGGATATACATTTTTATCTTCTATGTATTTTATATTAGTAAATATATAATTCAAACATCAGTTTCATATTATTTAATGAATCTGGCCAATATTTTTGGTCTTCTTTGGGACCAAATAAGTTGTCCTTATTCTTAATATGAAATATCCTACCACATTTATTAAAAATATATTTGAGGCCTAACACCAGAATTTATGGATTCTATGTCTGGGATAGAGTTCAGATACTGCTTTTTACAAATGTCCTAAGTGATCTCCATGCGGGTGGGTTTCAAAGCTCACTGGAAGAAACATGGAACTAAAGGAATTGTTGATAACATTGGCTTCATTGCATATCAAGTCCTCAACAAAATTACAAAAATGATTGTAGATAACTTACATTCTCACATCTTCTCCCAACACACACCATTTACAGTTTAAAACATTGTGCCCCCAAGGCATACAGCAAATGTGTCTTTCTATTGTTCCCCATTTTAAAGGCAGTTTCTCAGAATCTTATTTTTAGTATTCTAGAAGACATATGTTAAGAAATTAAAATATATAAAAACACCAAAGCTAGAAATTAGGTACATCAGATTATTTTGTATTTTGTTCTGTTATTGCTTTTTACATTATAAGAATATTTTTCAAAAGGATGTACTTTAGGTTTCTTTGACTAGTGTGTTTTCATGTAATTGTGTATTCAGTTAATGCTACTTCTATAGTGTCTGTTGGAACCGACATAATTAAAGTGAGAGTAGCAACACCACAGCCAATTAAATATCTATCAGAAACAAAGCAGCTCAGAAAATACAATGCAAGTGTACTCATCCTCTCTTTGTATGGACTCATATTTATTAAGTACCCACTGCATATCATGAAATCATGTTTCCATTTATGTTTTTAAAATTGATCTATTGTATAAAGCACAATATACCCACACAGGAAATCAGAATGAGTTTACAGACTCCATGGATATATTGAAATGCATATCTGATCTTCAAGTTTCGTTTTGTTAGTTAGTTAGTTAGTCAGTTAGTGAGGTTGGGGAGGGAAATACAGGTCTTTGAACACACAAAAAAAGCAATGGTGTCAAATTAAAATAACCAACCCAAACCTCACTGAACCTTTCACAAAGTCTGACCATCATTTTTTCAACTTTCATTATTCTTATCATCCAAAGTATGTAGACAATATCATTAATTATGTAATTTGTTTTGGAACTGAGTACATTCAATTTAATAAGGGAACTAGATAAAAATAAATTATAAGTTACTGACATTTCTAATATTTCTGTCCTTCAAATAAATAGGAGTTATCTTTGAAGCAAAATTAAAAATATTTTTAAACATTGAAGAGACACCTAGGGAGGGACATTTTTAAAAATCATTTTATAATCATATCAAAGTAATTCACTAAGCCAAACATGAAAAGGAGGGACAGGGGCCAGGTGTGGTGGAGCACTCTTGTAATCCCAGTGCTTGGGAGACTGAGACAGGAGGATTGCACAGGTTTGAAGCCAGCCTCAGCTCCTTAGTGAGGCTCTCAGCAACTTAGTGACACCCTGTTTCCAAATAAAATATAAAATAGGTCGGGAAGGATAGCCAGGAGGTAGAAAAGCCCCTGGGTTCCATCCCTAGTACCACACACACACACACACACACACACACACACACACACACACACACACACCAAAAAAAAAAAAAAGGAGGGACAAGAGAGGAAATGGGGCAGGAATTGCATAAGAGCTAATTGGGTGATGTGTACATGTCTGCTTATACTCCATTAAGGTATATGACTACAATGCACCAATAAAAATTTTTTAAAAATAAAGTGTCCTCACCATAAAAAATGATTATTAGCCACTGTATAGCGGATAGTGTATTATTATTGTATATACAACATTGGATATATATATTTTCTCAGAGCTGTAAGTTTTCCATGTTCTAAATCCAAGTAATAGTATCTCACAGCAGAACTGATGTGTACAGATTCACTGAAGTAATATATGCAAAACAGCAAATATAGATTCAGGAAAGAATAAGTGATCAATAAGTAGAAATCGGAGGAAGAGATAGCTAGGGAGATGTTCTAGTTGAAATGGTCTGTTTTGTATGTATGGATTGTGTCTATTCTGTTATATGGTGCATTATTTGAGAATAAAAATGGTACCACTTGTTTTCTCAATTGCTAGCCAGCTAGCATAGCATTAGTTAAGAAATATATCCTGTAAAAGTATGCATTTATTTGAATTAGATATAAGCATATAAATTGATATGAATGTAATATTTTTTGCTCTTACTGAAAGTGTAAGCACTATGTTACCTGAGAGCAAATTTGAAATGTTCTGAACACTGGAATAAAGTCTCCTGAAACAAATGATAACAGTGATAGTAGTAATAATAATAATAATAATAATAATAATAATAATAATAGCAAATTGTATGTTGGTGCTTTCCATTTGACAAATGCTGTTAAAATTTAAGCATATGTATCAACTCTGGAAATTCTTTCAGTAAAACACACAAGAAATGAACCATTATCAGTTTGTTTAATGAATAATGGACCTGGAGATGAGATGCAGTGACTTCCCAAGGTCACACCATTATTAAGTGGTAGAAGTCAAGGTCTGCAATCAAGAGCCTTAGCCATGGTCTATGCACCTAACGACCACTGTATACTGCAGCTGTAGTAAATTAAAGAGGAAAATGGAAGATAATATTATAATCTAAGTTACAGAAATAGAACAGATTCAAATCTAATGAAATAGACTATTCACCCTTATGCTTACTTTTTAAATCTCAGATTAGTGAAATGATGGTGAAAATGTTCACTTTCTCCCTGAAGAACAAGTTTGTGCAGAAAAGGACCATAATTATTCACCATTCAGTTCAGGCAAAGAGACACCTATATCATTATGGAAGAAAGCCCTTTGTTGCATTTTGAACCATCTGAATAAAAGTGATGCCAAATTTAACAACAAGCTCCAATATTCCTGGACTTTGAGGGTTTTTTTTGCCTCTAGCAACATTAGTTCTTATTTGCCATAGAGTTTGAGGATGGAGTCTCTTAATTTGTGATTGGTTGCTACTGTTTCATCTTTATTTCCTGCAGGTTTTATAGAAACAGAACTAGAATTTCTCTCACATATCAATCTCTATTTCCAACTTTATGAAATCTGCAAATGACTTGAGAAAGGAATGCCAACCATTTACTTATTAGCAACTTTTATCCTGCAGAGGTTTCCAAACTTTTTCTATAAAAGGTCAGATAGTAAATATTTTAGACTTTGCAGGCCAAGCAGTCTCTCTCACAAGTCCTCAGCAATTCTTCACTAGTGTGAAAGCAGAAAAAGACAGTACATGAATTAAAGGTGTGGCCATGGTCCAATAATACTTTGTTTACCAACTTAGTTGGCGGGTCAGACTGGGCCCCTGGCTACCGTTTGGTGACCCTGGTTTCTAGTAATGCTTACTATTTAACAAGCAAAATTATTCTTTAATCATTGCTATTTGCCTGTCACTTTATCTCAACATAAATAATCTTCATTCTCCCAACAGCCCTTGCATGTGGAAAAAAAAAGTTCAGACAGGTTAAGTGGACAAAGATGAAATATGAGTAGTTCATCGTGAAGTTATGAAGCAAAAAGAAAAAAAAAAAAAAGAAGAAGCCCCGAGTTGTTGTTTACAAGCTTCTTGCTCTTTCTTCTGCATCTTAGTCGGCCTGATGTACAAGGTCAGGGCTCTTGTGGTAATTAACAATAAGATCCAAATGTGTTTCATTTCACTGAGTTGAAACTAGAGATAATTACTTCCAATAACAGTAGCTTTGAGAGAATGGAAGACCAAATTGACCAAAACACTTTGAAAATATAGAACACTGAGATGGCCTTCGACATCTTGTTATAAGAATATAAAGGACAGCTAGAGACGGCGCGCCATTCTGATATCCCAAGACAGTAAGGATAGAAACAGTAGTTCCATGGGTTCAAAGTTGTTTTTCATCAGTTTTATACCTAATCTGTGTCTTTGTCATTTTGAAATTAAATTTGCAATAATTTGTTTATATGACAATTTTCTTATGCCATTCTGACTTGTTAAGCTATAATATTATATATCATTAACCTCAAGACTGATATTAGTTTTACTTGTTTATTGTAGTAAATTATATCTACTCATTATATACTTGGTTTATAATAATAAATTGAATTTACCTGTTACCTCAACTGACTGGATTTTTTTAAATAAACTTACCTGGAATTAAGAAAAATGTCTTTTTTATACTTGTAGAGTTATACAAAGATAAAAGGAAGTTAAAACTAATCCTTTTTCAAGCAAATTAGAATCTTGCCATTTTCATCAACTCTCTCTACTGATTTTTCTTGGTGCAATAATTAAAGCTGACCACTGTTGAGAACAGCCAGTATTGGTCACCTCTGAGGAGCATTTATTTGAAAATATGTACTAGCAGCTAGTTTTGTTTGCTTGCTTTTATTTTTATTTTAATAGTAAGTAAGATGCAACAATATCCCAAAAACTTAACTTATACTCCCGTCTGTGGAAAGGATAGTTTCTAAGTCGAAGTTTGGTTAAGTTTTGATGTTCTTAATCTAAAATCTTTTAAAATATTCAGTTGTATATGCAATAGTAATTAGAAACAATTACTATTTGGAACATCAGACAACACTTTAAAATAGTAGATTAACCATGCTGCTATTACTCTTTAAAAAGTAGTGTATTTTATCAGCCAGATATTAAAAGAATATTATATTACTGCTTTCTGTAACTATAACAAAATACTCAACCTAAAATAAAATATTATTATTTTGGTTCATAATTTTACAGGTTTTAGTCTGTGTTGGGTTAGCTCTGTTGAGTTTAGGTCTGGGGCAAGACAGCACATTATGTGAGAGATCATGGCAGAGTGAGCCTTTTCATGACATGACCAAGCCAAAGAAGAATGAAGAGGGTCTCACACCTACAATAGACATGCCCCAGTGACTAGAAGGTATATTTCCAGTGACCACAGGATCTCCCACTAAGCCCTCAATTTTTAAATTTCCCTGACCTCCGTATAGTGCCAAGGGCTAAGGACCAAGCTTTCAACACACGGATCCTTGGGAAACATTGCAGATCCAAACTACAGCAGGTATCAAGCAGAACAAGAGAATGAAAGGGTTGCTTTAGTTATATAGTGGTGATACGTAGGAGGGGGTCATCATTATAAAAGATGGAAATAATAACAAAACACCAGGTATGAGAGCTTGGTCATTTGTATCCAAATTAGCATAGGGACAACAGCGATTGCAAGGAGGCAGCTACTGTTCTTTACTTTCTTTAGGGTTTTATTCAAACACGACCTTTTCAATGAGACCTGTGTGACTGCCCAAGTTTAGACTGTCATCTCCCTCTTCACAACCACAAATACCTCCTTCTCTGCTTCATATTCTTGAGAGCTCACTTACTGCTATTGGCTTTAGGTTTTTGTGAGGATGACCTCTCCTTCGGAATATAAACCTAAGGAGAAAACAAAATTTCATCTATTCTCCTCTCTTGCAGGATCCTTAGGGCCTAGAACAATATACTTTGTGCTGAGTAGGTACTGAACAAATATTTTTTAAATAAGTTAATGAATATATCCAAGAAAAGGTATAGAACTCAGATATATAAATACACACACAAAGGACAATATTGTTTAAGAATTCCTGATGATTACTTCTCAAGGATTAGGACATCCACATCTTTCAAGGTTCTGGTCACACGAAGGCAATGTGGCCGCCCAGGAAATACTTCTTTGTGGCACTCTAAGAAACAAAATACAAAGCTAAACAGTCCGTCTGTTCGGTACAGAGAGTTCTGTGTTCTATGCTGACATCTACTATTAGTAGCCTTACTCATCAATGTTGTTCCTGCCCCACGTTTATCTAAGTTTTGAAGGGTGGTATTTAAGATGATAGGTTCCTTTATGTTTCTTCTCCTCCCTCTCTAATAAAGCAATCAAGGGATAAGCACGCCATGGTATGAAAACAAGCACCATCGTAAATGTTCAAATGACAAGGAAGAATGCCAGGGGGTTTCAAGTTTCTTGAATCACGCCTATTTTTTCCATGGGGGGGGGTTTCATAATCCAAATCCTGTCCTTTTCACATGTCTGCTGCCTGTGTAAATACTGCTTAGATAAATGACTCCTTGTCCCAAGTGTTTGTTCCCCCACAGTTGTTAAGAGTCCTCGGAGCAGTTGCTGCCTCAATCAGTACCAGGGGCTCTCTCTACACTTACCAGAGTCCTCATACCCTACTTTTGTCTCCTGTCCAGATGGCCTTCATTACAGAGAGAAATTCTCCCAACAGGTGCTTCTAGTGCCTGGAAATGCCATCCTGAAATTCAAGGAAGAGATAATCTTGTGTACGTTCATGCTGAGTGTGTGTGTTTTTAATTGTATGCACTCTACTGACCGATTTCTGGACACTCCCATGTTTGCTTCTCACTGTTAAAAAAAAATGTATCAAAATACAGAAAATTGCAAATTCCTTATATTAATTTTATTCCTGCAGAGCTAGAGAGAGAAGTGACTTGCTAAGTCTATACAAATGAGGTACCCAGACAATATAGCCAAAATGGAAAAAATGTTACTGTACAAGCTCCTGAATAGTCTTTAACCAAGTACACTTCACTGGCATCTTCTTAATTGGCAAGCAAGATCTTAACCCTTTTCAAAACTCAAATCTCCCCTCTTTCCCATCAATTCTTTTTGTCAGTTCTCTAATTTGGGGTTAGTTGGTCACACTCTAAATCCACCTCCTAATTCTGTCTCTGAAGGGCTCTGCTTCCCCATGTACAACACAACTGTTTGCCATGGAAAACAACAAACCACACGATCAGTTCATTCTGAGGAGATATCACCGAGGATGGCGGGGAATTCGCTCCCAACAAGAAGAATGACTTGGAGGCCTGGGATGATGCTGATGCAAAACTCTCCGTAGCACACATTAGCGATAATCAGGGTGCGTTGCTATGGTTCAGCAGAAGTCAGTGCTGAAGCTCACAGAACTCTTTCAACCTTTCCTCTCTCGCTGTGTAAATGTGAAAGTAACAATAAATCTTGTTGACAATTACTTCCACGTCTATTGGCAGGAAGTCAGCAGCCATTTGAAGAGTATTGTGAGCAGTATGTGCGGCGGAGCCAACACCCATTAACTATCTCCCTAGTTTCTCCTGTGACTTATAGAACATGTTATTTTTCCCCAGTGAGCAACCCTTCCAAATGTTGAATTAGTAATATTAGCACCAAATACCACTAATTTGTCAGCTAAGCTGTGTTTTTCCGTAGAGCTTGCAGTGGGGTCCGATTACCCCTTTCGCAATACAGCTGAGCAAAGATAAAAATCTGAAGACGTTTTATTTATATAATTTTGCCAGGCTTTATGAAAACACGTTAAAACTGTCACAGAGGTGACTTGAGTCACAGTTCAAAACACTCACTCGAACTGCAAATAGAATCCTGACATTTCAACCTAAGCCTCCAATAAACGGGGCATTCTGGCACCACTGCAACTATTTTTGAATGTTGCAAACTAAATGAAGTTTTAATTCAGTCCGTTGCTTTTATACATTAAATCCCCACGCTCATTCTGAATTGAAAAATAAGTTGTTCATCCTTTTGAGCTTTCTCGGATTCTTATGAAGAACCAGGGACCAAGCAGGGAAGCCAAGAGGAAGGGCAGGAGTAAGGTTCCAGAAAGCTCTACAACTGTTTCCATCTGACACCACTGCCCAGCGCAGGAGGCCGAGGTGGGAATGCATGTTCCCAGCTGCAGCGTCAGCTGCTGTGTGGTAAAGGGTGGAATGTGTCCCTTGCTTGCTTGCTTGCCTGCCTGCCTGCCTGCTTGCTTCTAAGAGTGCAGATGCTGCCGAAGTTTCAAATTCAAAGAGGGGGTTGGCATCAATTTTGAGGCCTGAGAGGTTCCTCAGAAGCTGTGTTTTGAACTTCACCCAATTCAATATCCCACCTTCGCAACAGCAGAGCTTTCACAGCCAAGAGGCGTGCAAGTCCCTGGGGACATGACACGTACTTGTGAAGGGAACAAGCCCCGAATGAGACACATCCAGGGATGGAAGAGAGCCCAGCAGTGTGGACTGCCCAGTGGCCCTGGCTCACAGGAAACTTGATAGGCTTTTATTTTCCCAAAATGATTTTCCAGGAAAAGATAATGTATGGTTAATATTCCGTTACCAGGAAACAGCCAACACAAGTTTCCTATTTCCCATTCATGATGAAAAATACCTAAACTTAAGGCAATCCTATGACTTATTGCTCAAACTGAGACAGTCACAAAAGGACTAGTGGTACTATTAAGAATACACCAAAACAATGGATGTAACTTAATACTACCTGGGGCTCTCTGGTCCTCCTACCCAAAATAATGCTTTGGACTTCAGGAATACAATGCATGTTTGTGGGTGGTTGGAGGTGGGAGAGGAATTGAATATTTTGTTCTGTGGCCAAAGGATTGAGGATAGGAAGGGAGTGATCCTTACTTCCCTGGCCTCTAAGCACTCATTCTCTTCCAGAGTTGAGCACATTACTGGGCTTGAAATCAGCATGTGATTCATTCTTGTCCAGGTCGGATGTTTGCTGAATTTACAACTTACCATAATCATGAGGGCACTAGCCCTCCGGACTTTCTAGGTCTGTTTTCCGGCCATATCTAATCTTTAGCTTTGAGAAAAGATTTGTCATTTGCAGATTTGGGAAGATGGAAGAGAGAAAGAGGCTACAAACCAGACTTTGGGTGAATATCACATGTCTTTGCTCTCTAGGCAACTTTAGCAAGTGACTAAACCTCTGCGAATTTCAGTTTCCATTTATATAATATTAAAAATAGAGAAACTCAGAGTTCTCAGAAGGGTTGCATGAGACATACATGTATATTTAAGTGTTTAACATGGGGGTTGGACATAGAATCCAGCTGGTCCAAAATAGTGGTTATTAATAGTATTATGCTTGTTATTAGTGGAGAGACCGACTGGTCCAAAGTCTACTTTGTAACCCCATATTTCTACTGTCCAGGGTTAGCAGTTCCATCATCCTGTATTTCACTGTACAAAAACTTTAGTGTTGTGGGAGAAGATAAGAGTTTACAAGTGACAAAAGACTGCCTTGTTTAAAGAGCTACTTGTGCGTGGTGGCGCACGTTTATAATCCCCGCGCTTGGGAGGCGGGGACAGGAGGATCGTATAGGTTTGAAGCCAGACGCGCTGGTTTAAGAAACCCTGTTTCCAAATAAAAATATAAAATAGGTCTGGGAGTATAGGCTGGAGAAGGGTTTCCAGGAACCCCAGTACCACCAAAAATAAATAAATATAAATAAATAAATAAATAAATAAATAAATAAATGTGTAAAGAGCTACTTGTACTTTGCCCTTTTTTTTCCCACTGTGCTACAACAGATGAACAGAACAGCCACACAGACATCTCTTAAAATTTACCCATAGACTCAAATCTTCACAGCAACTTTCCCTACATATTTAAGTTCTAAAAGCAATGCATCTATTTGTACAATTCCTTACTAGCATTTTTACAGGTATAATATTTCTCTGTGTCATCTGTAAGGAAGTGCCCTGAGAGAGTTTCGGATGGTCTGTCAGGCTGGGCGCGGCGGGGTTGGGGCAAGGCCCTGCAGGAGCTCTCTATTCCAAAGGGAACAAGAGTGAGTTAACTATGAAAAATCGAATGCGATTTTGCATGGTATGAGGTTTCAACTGGCCACTCACTTCTTCCCCAGATGCTGAAAACCCAGAGACCAATAGATCTTCCCCCAGCTGACAGGTCTTCACACCTTGTAATGCCTTCAGCAAAACTGTTTATAAGTGGTGACAACATCTCCAGACAATTTGTTCATTGTTCTCCCATCTTCCCTTAAAAAAGTGATGTGTCTAAACATAAACTTGAAATAGTAGATCTTTCTTACATGAGCCAAGCCCCGAGTGATGAAAATTCAAATCAGAGAAAAAAATGTATTAAGATTCTAGAACAGCCATCCCCAGACCTGAGGATGGCTTGCTTTTTACGAGAAAGCAAGACACCTCCTTCTTTTTTTGTCCTGTTTCACAGGCAAATGCATACAAAAACATCTGTTTATATACCTTCTGTTAAGTAATCTTCTCAAAGACATAAAGATAAAAATTTATAGGACAAATACATCAAAAAGAATAGCAGTCAGACAATACTTTTTCAGCTAGCCTCAAAGCCAGCCTTTAATTTTCTAGCATCTTATGATCCTAAACAAATTTGGAAGATAATTTCTTTTAAGGGAAGAGCACCACAGAACCCCCAAAGGAAAGAGACAGAGATGCTTCTCACATTGAAATCTGAGGCAGTTTATGTAGAGAGGAAGCAACCCTGGCCTTTGTATGTGAAACCGTGTAGCAGAATAAACCATAGGAACAGCCAAGCTCTGAAATACATCTCAATACACATAGCCTCAGACTGGGCTAGCATCACAGGGCTCGTTAGGATGGGGAGTAGCCTGGTGATTTGAAGGGGAAGGAGTGCTCCAGCTCTGATAATGGATTACTATTGCTAATACCTATTCACTTACCTGAACTGGTCAGATGTAATTTTTATATACGGATGTTGAACAAGATTCAAATTCTACTACGATCTTTGTTTTCAAATAATTCCTCACCCAGAGTAATTTGCTATCTGAGAACAATTTGGACCATTATATCTAGATACAAAGAAGGGGATCATATTTTACCAAAAATATTAACTCTTTCGTTCTCACAGCTAGCACATATTTTAATTTTATTATTATTATTTTTTTTTTTTTTTGCTTAGTAGAGCATCCAGAGGTAAATTTAAGTAAGACACATGAAATGATATCAAGGAAGAGATGTTTTAGCTGAGGAGCCAGATATAGAAGAAATAATTATAATGCAGTGTAATGCCTACTACAAAAGACTTGTGCAGGATGCTATGGTAATCAGAAGACATGACAATTCTTCAGAAAGGAACATTTGTGTGCTGGTTTTAAATCAGTGGGAGTTTATAGAAGCAGGAAAAGATAATTCCTGGCTCCCAAAATTAAATGTAATAATATGATTGCTGTGGTTTGAAAGTGTCCCCATGTATTAAAGAATTGGTCTCCAGTCTGTGTCACTATTGAGAAGCAGAGGAAACTTTCGGGGGGCGGGGTGGTGTTAGCAGACAGAATTCAGGTCATCAGAGTGTGTCTTTTAAGGGATATCGAGTCTTCAGCCTCTCTGTGTCTCACTTTTTGCTTTGCTGTCACTTTGAGGTGAGCAGACCTCCTCCTCTAACCTCCTCACCATGATCCATAATGTACTGTGCTATTACAGGCCAGAAGGGATGGAGCTCAAAACCCATGGATTGAAACCTCTGAAATCATGAGCCAAAAAATAAAAACCCCTTTTCTCCTTAAAGTTGTTTTATTTCAGGTATTTATTGTAGAAATGGAAAGCTGACCAACACAACAATCCAATATTGTCGAATCCCAGCTATGTGTTGAATAGCATAGTCAGTACTTTATGGACATTATTTCAATTAATCATCATAAAAATCCAATGGTATAGGCATCATATATTTATCCTATAGATTAGAAAGTTGAAGGATAGAGAGATTAACCCATTTACCTAAGGTCATAGAGTTGTTAGGTATAATTCTCTCCCCCTAGCTCCACTACCAGGAAAGAATTCCAGAGTAAAACATGCTTTGAACATTGAAGAGTCTGCTATGACTTAACACGTTATCATTTAATTAAACAGGATAAGAGAAAATGTGAATGGCCCAGGAAAGTGGGGAGATGAATGCAGGAGAAACAGCTAACACCATTACTTGACAGAAGCAATAGCCCACTTGATGTTCTTGGTTATAAACTTGAGGTAAAACTTTTCTATGTGATCTGGTGTTTATCTATGTACAGTTGTACAGGTACCAACATAAAGGAGGCAAAGAGTTGGGAAGAAACAAGGCTGCACTTTTCTAAAGTGAAGACATCAAAGCAAGCTGTGGGAGCTGAAGGGCTTGAGATGCTTCACAAGACATGCTTATGATGGCTGATTGACAAAGGGTTTCGATCTGGGTAAGGAGCCCAGAGAGGACACTGGGTTAGTATGGAAAGTGCAAAGGAATCGATCCAATGGATTAGAGGTCACTGTGATGCCAAATCTCTGAGGATGGAAAAGAGAAAGTGGCACCTGGAAAGACAAGAAGTGGTGTTCAGAGAACATGAGATGTGGAATTCAGCCTCTGGGAAGATGCTGTGATAGATAATGATGAGTTCAAGCCTCTAAGAGTCTGACCACAGAAGGGAAAGGCAAAAGTCAATGGCTGTCAAGACTCTCAAAGGAGAGCTGGGATTACTGGCATATATCTGTTATTCCAGTACTTGGGAGGCTGAAATAGGAGGATTGCAGTTCGTGGACAGCCTCAGCTATTTAGTGAGGCTCTTTGCAACTCAGTGAGAGCCTGTTTCAAAATAAAGAATAAAAAATAGGGCTGAGGTAGAATGCCCCTGGGTTCCAATACCAAACTGCAAATAAATAAATACATACAAACAAACAAACATACATACATACTAGAGCTCAGGATGTGGCACAGAAGTAGAGTGCCCTGTGGGTTCAATTTTCAGTATCCTACATGCACATGTGCCTGCACGCGCACATACACACACACTCACACACCATTGTCACAACTGAAATCATTAAGCTAGAGCTGGCACTGGAAAGAGTGGCAATGAGGTGGGAGTGAAAGTCATTAAGAAGGATCACCAAGTCAGCAGACCCCAGAGTCGAGGGGAAGCCTCTGGCAATGCAAGCTCACACTTGCGGTTTCCAGAAAGGAGAAGAAGGAGAATGATCTGGAAAGGGCAAGGGGAGAAAGGGCACCTGTGTCACCTCTAAGACAGCAGAGAGGCTGTGGGAAGAAGTTAGAGGGAGGTCCTAGGGGACTGCAAGAGCTGCTGCTCAAGAAGAATATGAGAAAAAAAAGTCCTCAGAAGAGAATCCGATTTCCTTTCAAAACTCATAATGAGAACATTGAGAGATAAGGCAAAGAGTGTAGAATGTTTTGCTAAAAATGAAACAGAGGTCTTACTGGAACAATGTCAGGTGTTTGGAGAAAGGGTAGGTTACTGTGCTATGGTTTGAATATCTCCTCCAAAACTCACATTGAAATTTAATAATCTAATATCCATTGTGAGGTATGAAGGCTAACGCTTAATGTAACCATCGTTTTTGGAAGTTAGACCTTTGGGAAGTATCTAAACTTAATGAAGCTGGAAGAGTAAAGCCCTAATCCAGTGAGACTATGGCTTTTGGTGGCACTGGGGTTCCTGGAAGCCCTTCTACCTCTGGGCTACACTGCCAGACCTATTTTATACTTTTTTAAATTTGGAAACAGGGTCTCTTAAGCCAGCGTGGCTGGCCTCGAACCTGCATGATCCTCCTGTCTCTGCCTCCCAAGCGTGGGGATTACAAACGTGCACCACCACGCCCGGCGAGACTATGGCTTTATTAGAAGAAAAGGAGAGACTTGAGCTAGGACACCCTCGTACCATGTGAGAACTCTCTGCCTTAGAACTCTGCAGAAAGTCCCCAACAGCAAAAAGAACCAAACTAGATATGGCCACCAGGTCTTAAACTTCCCAGTCATTAGAGGGTGAGCTGAAACTTTTTATCTTTATAAATTACTCAGGCTGTGGTGTTCAGTTATAGCAACAGAAAACCAACTAAGGTATAGCAGTAGCCTTTGTACATTAAAAGTGTGATAGAAAAGGGAAGAACTAGACCCAAGAGGTTCCCTAGGTGACTGTGATAAACAAGAGTAGGATGGACCCCAACAGAAAACAGAGAAGCTACAGGGGAAAGGCAGTTTCCTCAGGCCTCCTCTTCTTCTATCCATGAAGACAGAAAAAGAAAACAAGACTCAAGAACAGACTCAAGAACATTCAAATTTCTTACAGTATTTTAACTTGTTTTCACTGAGCTTGTAATATAGAGAAGCCCATCTAAATTGAAATTTTAAGCAGTAATTCTCTAAACCTAGCAAAAGCAGAGAAGAAAAATGGAAAAGACAGCAGATACTACTCAAAGTTGGATGTGGCAGGAGCCAAGATTCCCACAGGAAGGGCTCACACAGCACTGCCAACACCCTGCATCCTTCTGAACTTTATGTCCCTTTCAACATAGCAATTCCTCCTCTCCGAGGACTCTTTGGCCATAGCCTTTTTTTTTTTTTTTCCCCCTAAAACAGGCCAGACTTTTGCACAAGTACTCAGTTTGCTCTTGTTTTAAATCATCCAAGTGTTGGAGGCTATGCCAAAGGCAAACCAGGGAGATAGAAGAAGAAAGATTAATGACGCTTTCTCTAAGGAACAACAAACCAGATTCTCCTAAGGAAGACAGTGGCCTTGGATGTTTGGTAGGGAGAGAAAAATTAATGTGAATAAAATAAAAAGAAATAATCCAGAGGAAAAGGAAAGGTCAAGCAACTGTCTTATCCTTTCTAATGTTCACAGCCTCTGTTGAACAGGCAAAAATTGAAACAGACATTGCTGTTGTCTCTTACCTCTGCACGTCCCCAATTCAGTTGCTTTATCTCCACCTATAACTTAGAAAGAGCAATTATAAACAAATGGGCCCAGCATGAGGCCCTGGCTGGCAGCCTCTCAGGGTCAATTGTCTCCTCCCAGCTCCTGCACCAGCCGAGTGATACATGGCCTTGGATGTCAGCGTGAGGAGGCACCGAAGAGGCCAGCGGCCTATGATTTAAACCCAGGCCTGTCTTTTTCTGCTCCACATGGGACTGCACCCAGAAGGGAGCCTGGACAAAGCTCGGGTGCTTTAAAATACAGGAATGGATCCAGGACCTATGATGAGCATCCAGAGTGATTCGAGGGGGGAAAAAGCTCTGGAAATCATTTCCCATTATAATCCCCGCGAATTGCCTTACATCTCTAATATAGATCGCCTGGGAAATAATTTAAAAGCATTTAAAAATATCTTCCATTTTCTATTATGAGCCTTTGGATTTCCACAGTTTGAAAGAGTGAAGAGACTGTAGCTTCGAAAACTAATTACAAAACATAAAAATGCTCAAGTCTAATGGTACAGATCAGATTGAAGGACGATTCCAGCAATGGCAGGCAGCAGCACAGATGTAGCCCAAATCAAAGAAAGAGACGCGTGGGAAAGGGAGGCAGCGGCTGCTACCTAAACGTCTCTCTTCTCGACATCTTTGTTTTACATTCTCTTTGTTCCTGTTGGTTTACTAATTAGCTGTGATTTTTTTTAATGCCCCTTACAGTAGGTTAATTTTGTCTAACTCACCAGCAGGGGTTTTTGTAATACATAATTCACAGAGCAATGTCAATGATTAAAATTCTTTCATTAACACGGCACCTTAAAGATAATAAATATGAAGCATTTAGCTCCCAATCTATGGTTGCGGAAAGCCTAATTTTGCATGGGAAGAAGACGCATGCTCTGGCAACTTGGCACTGGAGGAGAAAATGGAATCTGAGTTGTAGGGTTTTGCAAACACAAAGTCAAACAAATCAAAAATCACTTATTTTAAGCACGATGATAGAGCAGGGGGTTTGCAGAGAAGGCATTCCAATAATGCGCTTAAAGAATGCAAAAAGCATGCAGCCAGAAACACTCTCATCTGGCATTTTTGGTGAGCAGTTCTGGGCACCACAGATGATCAATTCAAGAGAGGATCAGTGTGTTTGGGACTGAAAGTCACCAGTGTAATCGAAGTGGCTCTGGCCCCTGCATGCCATTTCTCTTCACTCTCCTCAAGGATTTTAACAGGTTGGACTTGTCAGGATATAAGAAGAGCAAGGCAGTAATTAGAGACGGGGCATGAAATTTCATTTTGAGACATTCTAATAACTCTTACAACATCTGTTCCTCTGAACTCTATCATTTCCTTTCCACCTACATGCAAACGATTCTTATATTTCATTTTGCTAAGTGCAAGCTCTGTTTGCTTCCCTGTATTCATCCCGATACAAAAAAGGATAATAATCGTAGATGCCTTGGCAACAGCAGCCAAGAATACAGAGAATCTGATCACGAAATGTGATTTTTGCTTAGAGCCTTTCCACCTAATGTATTATTTTCTTCTCTTTCTCTTCTCCAAAGATGAATCAGAATTTTTGTTGTGGTTGGATATTTGGGGGTGGAGGGATGAATATAGGTATTTTGGGTAGTAATTACAAATAGCACTTCTTCAATTAGGACCATTTTCCCATATTAAATATATCAATTGAGAGAACCATTGCACAGAAGCAGCTTAAAGTTCAAAGACATGAAAGTGGAATTAAAAACCACAAAATGGTCACCCATTCCAAAGGTTATGGCTCAAATTTAACAAGTCGCCCTGACATCGTGCATTTTCTGCACTCAGCTATGGTTCTAATAGGTTTGTCTCCAGAACCAAAGTGCAGCATCAAACTTCGTCCTCATTTGGCATTTTGTGCTGGAGAGATGTGGAACCAGGGAACCGAAGGAGGTTCTCCAATCTGTCATCCATTCACGTAAATAGCCTGTCCACTTCAAGAGGAGGTCAGCAGCAGGCCAGCAAGAGGAAATGCTCATGAACTTGTCCCTGCTCTGTAATTTGCCTGTGGCTAATTTCATAATTTCTATTTTTAGTGTGTGGTGGCTCCCATCGCTCTCATAAGCACAAATAATTGCTCCCATTTTTTAAGAGAAAGAAAGCAGCAAATAGTCCCTTAGTAAGGAAAGCCACTGAGCTAGCTACTAAAATTAATATTGAAAACCACAAAGTGAAATTCACTACTGATCAACACATTAACAGGAAAGTTGTAACAACTATTTCTATTTAAAAAAAAATGATAGTATAGCAAACATAGTTCTTTTAGCCAAGCCAGAGTTTTTAAACTAGAAGCGTTTTAATTTCACACATATAAACCAAAAAGAATTGATTTTTTTTTCCTTGTTTCCACTTATGGATTCAAGTCTGAATAGCTTGCCAAACTTGGTCAACTGATTTCTGTTATCGGTAACAGATGAGGTGGGTACAGAGTGACTGATACGCGTAACTATTGGGCACTAGATACATATGATTCAAATAAATCAAGAATTTTATATGGATAGATTGAATCATAACTTGAACATCTGAATTCATAGCTCTTCAATGCCACATAAAAGAAGATGGTCAGAGGGTCAGAGTAAAGCCTTTATGTCAAATCAAATTCTTTCCTGCTGAAAAGATTCAGTTTGGGATTTTTTCCCTCTCTTCCTAGAGCAGTCACGGCCATGACTGACCAGATTGGTCTTAATATCAAAATCTATATTGACTGCTTTTCAATCAAATACACGGAGCATTGGATCAGCACAGTTTATTTCCTCTACCACTGTAAGTTGCAACAACAACTTTGATCCTGGCTTTGAAATCCTTATTTTGGGGGGTTGTATACATAAGCCTATAAGTTGTATCCTTTCACCCCTTCCTCTAGCTTTTCCTCTGAGGTGAGTTCCTACTAAAGAGTCTAGAAATGATGCACGCTTGTAATCCCAGCATTGGAGGTCGAATGCCCCTGGGTTCCATCCTAGACCCACACACACAAATAAATAAATAAATAAATAAATAAATAAATAAATAAATAAATAAAATGAACATAAGCAAAATAAGAGCAGCCCATGCAATCAAAAGAGTTTTGACTCCAATACAGGACTATATTCCAAGAATGGTTTAAGATGCTGTAGGGTGAATCCTCAAGAAAAAGATACAAATTCACCAACAGATTTTGCAACACATAGATTAACAGTGAATTAACAAGAGCTATTTCAATGGCTTCAGTGTAAACCAATAGGGAAAGTGGATGGATCTTACCACCCATCTGCTAACACATAGCACATGTTCAAGGGACACATAAATAAGGAAATATTATCATTTTAAGGTATACTTAAAATGAATCATGCATGCCCCACGTTAGTCATGCCTCATTGAAAAAAAATATTTTATACCCTGAAGATGTTAAAACAAATTTATATATACACAAAAATTTACCATAGCATTCATAGAGAAATAGACAAAGATTTAGGTAAAAAAGCTCATGAGATGATTAAGTATAATACCAAAAATTCAATAAACTTGAAAATCAAACTATAATAATTAAATTGTAGTTTATTCATATACTAGAACATCTTACAGCCATTAAAATCTTGAGTAGAGAGCCAGGCATGGTGGCACATGCTTGTAATTTCAGCACTTGGGAGGCTGAGTCAGGAAGATCGCAGATTCACAGCCAGCCTCAGCAACTTGTGAGGGCCTCACAAGCAACTTAGTGAGACCCTGTTTCAAAATAAAAAAATAAAAAAAGAGGGCTGGGATATAGCTCAGAGGTAGAATGCCCCTGGGTTCCATCCCCAATACCACAAAAAAAAAATTCTTAGCAGAAAAGGAAAGTTACATATTTATCTCATAGTATGAGATATTAAATGATATAATTATTATGTAATATACTATGCGGACTTAAATCAAGAAGTATAATTTTATTTATAATAATCTGAGTTATTTAAAATTTTACATGAGTTGATAAAGATGTATTTGTTTGCTTGCTTGCTTGCTTGTTTGTATGTATGTTGAGAAAAGCATAAGGTCAGAGATGGAGAGAAAGAGATATTTTTTAGGGAACATGCCAAAATGTTAACAGAGATGACCACAACATGAATATTCTCTTCCCTTAACATTCTCTTCTTTATACTACATTGTATTTTTCATTTTACTCAAACATGAATGTTTTGCTTCAAAATATCAAAATATTTTTATTTTAATTCAAAACATATAAACTCTATAATGTTATAATTTATTAAGTATATACTTTTGCACAGAAAGTACATATATCATTTAATTTTAAAATTTAATGAATGGCTAGTGAGCACATGATCCAAGCACATCTATGGCAAGTGAAGTGACCCACTATCCAGATGTGATCAAATAGGAGCTCCGTCCACAGTCCACACTGGGCCTCCTCATCACTCTCCTTACTCCCAAGGTCTATATCAAGGGACTAAAATTCAAAATGTTTATCTTGTTTTCCTCTTCCACAGGACATACCCCTAATAAAAGTGATTTTGCCAAAGTAAATTTGCTTTGGAAATAATAAAATGAGAAATAATTAATTCAATAACTTGTGAAGACCTTCTTGGCACAGCATCATCTTCACTCTGTGATATCAACGATAATGTTATGTACCAGCTAATTCTGCACTCAAACAGATTTTACAACTTTCATACGTGATGTAATCTGATTTTTTAAATTCTCCAAATTGTTCACTATCCTAATGGAACTAATTATTTTCCTTACAAAAGAGTCCTGTGAAAAGCTATTAACAGAATCCATTTTAAATAAGTGCATAGCTAGTTCTTTTTCTTTTAGTTGTGTGATTTAATTAGTTTAAAATGAGGTAAAAGAATAGTAAGAATATTATTCCTAAATTATTTCATTACATATAGAACTACACTATAAATGCTTCATTATATGTATTTTAAACTCCAAATACATTTTAGTAGAAGATAAGTATAATTAATAAGAGAATAAATGAATGAGTGGATAAATTAATGCCTTTTAAAACCACTCTTGTTTTCTAGTGCATTGTAATTTAATCATTTGGCATGTATGCTAGATTTTGCATTTATTTAGTTTTCTTAATAAAAGAAATGTCTATTTTCTTGGTGTTCTCAATCTAAAATAAAAGCATCTCTATATAAACAACCAAATTAAAGCTAATTGTTATACCTAAACTTTTTATCTTAACCCATTTAGACATACTAATCTAAAAAAAAAACTTGTGGTTGTTGAAAGATATTAAAATATCTTCAAATATATAAATATATAAAATAACTTAAAATATGTTAATATACATCAGAAATAAGCCAAACATTCTTATAACAAACATTATCAACTATGTACAATCATCTGTTCTCTTGAAGCAGAAAAATAATCCACTTAATAATTATCACACTATTTCTTATCCTTTTAGCTTAGCCTTGCAACTTAGAAAATTATGCTACCAATTAAAGGTACTATTGCTTATATTATAGTTCTAAAAGCAATGTTAAAGTGCATTTTTAAGCTGGGAGTGGTGGCTCACACTGTTATCCCTATCCCATTCCTTGGAAGGCTAAGACAGGAGGATCGCAGGTTCAAGGCCAGCCTCAACTACTTACTGAGGCCCTCCACAATTTAGTCTGATCCTGTTTCAAAATAAAGAATAAAAAATAGGGCTGATGGTGTAACTCGGAGGTGGAATACCCTGAGTTCAATCTTTAGTACTGCAAAAAAATGGATTTTTATAATTACAAAATTAAATTTGACTACTGTTGATAAATCAGAAACACCAAAAGTGACCTAAAAAAAAAAATCAATAAAGTCACCCACAATATCACCCCAAAGAGACAACAGTTTTAAAATGTAAATGTATTACTTTTCTGTGTGGTGGGCGGGGTGGGGGAGTAACTGTGGATTGAACCCAGGGGCATTCTATCTCTGAGCTGCACCTCCAGCCCAAATTTCATTTTTTATTTTGAAACCAGTCCTCACTGGGTTGCTGAGGCTGCCTTCAAACTTAGGATTCTCCTATCTCAGCCTCCCAAGTACTGGGATTACTCTAATTACTCTACCACAGGGGGTACTTGCTATTATTTTAATGTTTATCTAATTTTAATCTTGAAATTAAAATCCTCTAGTAACCCAATTAGGTCTTTTATCTTCAGTGAAACACTAAACATTTCTGGTGACTTTAAGTATGCAGCTCTGAGATATTTTTAGTGGCTATTTAGTACTATATCAAATAGACTTAAGATCATCTGTTTAAGCAATCTTATGTCAAACATGGAGATCATTTCTAATTGTCTCCATTCAGGATAAAACTAAGTAATATTCTTTTAGATAAATATTTGTACATTATTATATCCTTTGTCTAAAGATCCAGATTTGGTTTATTATGGAACATCAGTACATAGTTGGAACTCTAAAAATGAATGGAACATTAATATGTTCTCTGTCTTTCTCAAGTAAGTTTTTGCCAGGTGGGGTGGGACATGCGTGTAATCCCAGTATTTGAGTCTGAGACAAAAGAGTAACAGGTTCAAGACCAGCATCAGCAACTCAGCAATACCCTGTTTCAAAATAAAACATAAAACAGGATTTGTGAAAAGACTCATCTTTTTTTATCATGAAGAAATAAAGGTGGAAAGGAGTTTGAGGTCCACAATGGCAACCTCCCAGCCACCGCAGCGCCCATCCATCTCCTGACTTTGTTATACACCTAGACAGCTTCAGCATATCCTATAAGATTCACTTTATTTGGGGAGATGGGGTGAGGTACTTAATCATATTAACCTATACAAACAGAATCACACAATTTTGCCCAATAGAAAAATAAAAATAAAATAGGGCTGGGAATATAGATGGAGGTAGAATGCCCCAGGGTTCAATCCCCAGTAACACACATACAGAAAGTGGGTTCTTCTTGCCTCCCACTTTATTAGGAGAGACACATTTTGCAGGCAATAGTGTTAGGTAGTTTCATTTATTTTTTATATGTGTATATTTTCTTTATTCATCTTGGCAATAATACTTTAATGTACTTTTCATGGTGCATAGCAGTATCCATCATAATGAAGTTCAGAGTGATAGGGACAATTGGCAAGGTGATTTTATGGCATGGAGTCTTTACATTAACCCAATTGAATAGTACCCATTATCTCTACTTCACAGAAAATGATGAGACTCCAAAAGGTTAAATAACTTGCCCCAGATGACACATCTGGTAAAAGAACAAAACTAGAATTGAAACTTGGGGCTGATTCCAAGACCACTTGCTCTCTTACTTCGAGGAATTTGGGTGCTCCAGCGGGCAGTGAAGGGCTTATTACTTATCGTGTCTCTATTCTTCTCAGAGTACTGAAAGCCTAACCCAAGAGGAAACCAAAAGGGAAAAAAAATCAGACCATAAAATATATGATTTTCTAGGCACCCTTTTCTCTAGAAATAGGATTTTGTTGTTTGTTTCTTTACGATTTGATTGCCTGGCCATTGGGGTGTTTTGTGATTACCATTTTTTTTTCTTCCAAGTGGTTATGATAATTTCCCCCACCACCTTTTCTGACTGTGCCCCTTCCGGGACTTTGAAAGGGGCCAGCCCACAGCATGGTGCTCTGGCTGTCTTGTCTGGGTGGGTTGAATGTGTCCACATCACAATCAAGACAACCTGGCATTGCAATTGGTCACACTTTCCTGTGAGCGCAACCCCACTGGAACACACACTCCCCACCTCGCAGTGCAGAATCCCACTGGTTTGGGCAAAGACCTTATACTTCACAACAAAGGCAAAGTCTGCTAAGAGAAAATGAATGGTTCTCATTCTGTGGCTTCCGTAGGCATGACATCAGATGCAAGAGCCAAAGCTCAATCTATGTGGTCCTAAGCAGACTGTCCTTCCTTTCCAAACCTGGGGGAACCCATGTTATGGAAAATTTAAGTTTAAAAGGAGCACAGCAGCTCTGCTATATTTTTTTTATTTGATATCATTAGTCATTATTATGTCTACAAAATACAAGCTGAAAATGTTATCAGTTGTTTTTTTTTAATCTGAGAATCCCTAAACTATAACTGGATAGTTTTTTTTTTTTTTTTTACCTTTTCTACTCTTGTCATTCAAAGGTTCTCCTTATTTGTGTTTTTGTACATTTGTTTGTTTGCTTGCTTGCCTGGTTTTCTTTTATTTAACAAAGATATTTTCTTGGGACCCTCAATCCAATTGCCAATTTTTCATAGGTTTCAAATCTTCTCACCACACATACCTACAACTTCTTTTTCCAAATTTACCTTCTGAACCTTCTGCAGAAGTTTACTCAGCACCCACTATGGTCCTGATGACATATTAATCTCTTAAAACTATAAACATTTATTGAGGAGGGGTCTCCTTAGAAAGTTATCTATGAGTGACTTTAATTAATGAGATTATATTTGCCTGAAGAGCAAATATAATCAAATATTGTGGTAGACATACATCATGTCTCAAATTTCACTTTCCAAGTCTTGTACAAGCAATTGTACATCATGAAAATATTTGGTTCAATTTATTTTGGTTGGAGTTGGCATTTGTCTGTGTATCTGTCAGTCTGTTCATACATATGCCACTCATATTAAGCTTTTAGACTTTGAGGGATCTGTTTATATTTAATTCAGATGTGCACCAACCAACATGCATTAATATCAATCCAGATGGATGTTTATCGTGTTATTTCAACAATTACAATATTGTCTTAACTTCTTAATATACAAAATGCCTATATTTTGATGCACCACCAACCATGCATTCTCCTTAACACCAGTTGCATCATCATGACATGCTTAAGACACGCATTGTCTAGGAACCAAAATGATGCTGATGAAAGCTACCCCTTTTGGATTGGGACAATTGATTTATCTGTATCTTCAACCATATAGATTTTCACACTGGTCCTCAGCCAGGTTGTAATAAATGAAGAAATTCTTGCCAGTTTCTGTCTGGCAGATCCATGTGACTTGAAGGAGTCTTTGGCCTGGAATCTGATCAATGGATGCCAGAGTCATCTCAAGAATTGGAAACAGACAACTTCCTGGGCTTCCCAATACTGAGGAACTGTGTTTGTTAACAGAATACACTTAATTAACCTAAGCATGTTGAAAATTGTCCCAGTATCAATTTTCTTTCTTGCCATTTCTTTATTGGTATGTATAGTATGAATAATTCAAATCATGTTGTTGGACATGGGAATGATATAAACGTTGGTTCCCTAAAGACTAAACTATTTTACTAATATTCTAGTCAACATAATCTCTGATGTGTCTATTTTGTTGTTGTTGTCATTGCTGTATTCTTTTAGGGGAAAGGTTGTTTGTTTCTTGGATCTAGACCTCTTTAAATTGCTTTTAAAAATATGTAGTTGGTCATATACCATATAAACCAAGTAGAAAAATAACCTAGTATGGTTTATAAGAGAAGAGGAAGAGTCTATCAATGTTGTTGTTAATTAGCCAGTTATACTTCCAATAAAATATATGTAAATCAAAATGGAAACCATTACTTTAAGTTGAAAAAGGGATGGCAGTTTATCTTTTGACTGAATGATGATTCTTACTTGTTTCATTTTGAGTGTTCTTTTCTTGCCAGCCCTCTGTGGGTGAGGAATAATATTAGCCTGTCATTCACATAATACACGCGACACTGATGGGGACCATCCTTCAACTGTGGCATCATCTCTCAATTTAGTGGTCTGAGTCCCCCTGGGTGGTTACCTGGGTAGCAGTTAAACAGCTGCTGCAACCCTGTGCTTCAGGGCTCCTAATACAATCGGCCTAGGTTTTGAGTAATGACTCTCAGTACATCATAGTGAAGGTGGCCCTGGACAGTACGGCCATCAAAGTCAAATATTCCCAAGTTCTGCACTTCCTCCAAGATAAAATGCCTTCTCTATATCAGACTATCAAAACATGAATGTGGATATGGGAAGAGCCTTAAGAAATCAACTGGCAAATGTAATGCTGAGTATTTGCTTTCGTCTATTGTAGAAAATCATTGGATATACAGACAAAAAATAAAATGATATCAGAATAGTTGTAAAGGGGTCATTGTGCACTCATGTATTTTATCACTGCTGTTACTAACTACATATCTCTTTTGTTTTGTTTTTGTTCTTTGGTGGAGAGATGATATTTGGTTTTTTGTTTTGTTAGTTTTGGTTTGAAGTGCTAGAAATCAAACCTAGGGCCTTAGACATGCTCAGTAAGTGCTCAACCACTGCCCTATGACTCCAGCCCTATATACTTAACTGAAACAGAATGTTTAATACTGTTAACTTGTGTTATAACCAAAAGTTTTAACATTATCAACAAAAGTGTGTGTATATATATATATGTGTGTGTGTATATATATATATGTATATATATGTGTGTGTATATATATATATGTGTGTGTGTGTTTGTGTGTGTATACACACATATATAGCATGTATAACATACATATATATATAGTATATATGTATATATATGTATGCTCTTCACAAACAAGTTTGAAAAGGAGATATAATGGGAAAATATTTGCAATACGTAAAACAAAGTGCTAACCTCCATGATAGAACAGTTAACATTAATGAGTGCTTCCTACATAACAGACACTGTTCCCATAGGGCTTATGGGTACAACTTTGTAACAACCCCTGGGGTAGTTGTATTCTAACATTATTCATTTAGGGAAAGGTGGCTAAGTAACTTGCCAAGAGTTCACAAGGGATAAAAAGGAACAGTTCCAGCACATGAACCCAGAAAGTTTAAATCCAGAGCCTGAGGCCTTGGCCACTCTTCATACTTTAAGTCAGCTTTACAAATTAATGTGGAGAAAGTGAATTTCTCTTTAGGGGTTTAAAAAGAATCCCAAATATATGAATTGGGAATTGCAAACAAAAGAAATACAAATAACACACCTCTCCCCCAATAAAACGCAGCAAGAAAGTGCCACCAACAAAGCTGTCCTGCAAAACCCCATCCTGCACCACTGTTCTGCTGAGTGGGCTGCAGGACACCAGCCTTATTGTCACCTTTGGCCACGTGCCCTGGTGCCCAGCATCCTCAGCCACTTTGCCCAGGGGTTCAGAGAAAGGGAATCATTTAGATGACCTTAAGTTAGGATGTTCTGATTAATGTCTTTGATTTCCAACTTCTTCTGTAAACACAGGTAACATAGGAACCACCACACAGTCTCATAAAATTGTAGTGAGATACGGTGTGGGTGGCATTTGGCAAAATATCAAGCACATAGTACCCACTCAAATAACACTAATAATATACATGATATATGTTGTAAATAACATACATGATACATGATATATGATATATGTTGCCCTGCAGCCCACTGTTGGTTATAAGAACAGTTTTCCCCATTTTTCCAACCACCAAATGCAATTGGTCTGTGCTAACCCACAGTTCACTAGAGGGCTTTATTTGTGTGTGTACTGGGAATTGAACCCAGGGGTATTCTACTTCCAAGCTATACTTTCAGCCCTTTTTTATTATTATTCTTTATTTGAAACTGGGTTTCACTAGGTTGAAAGTTGTGGAAGGCCTCACAAGTTGCTGAAGCTGGCCACAAACCTGTGATCTTCCTCTCTCACCCTCCCAATACTGGGATTACAAGCCATATCTGGCTAACTAGAGGACTTTTATAAAACTGACGCAAAGGCTGGTGATTATCTCAGTGGTAGAGCATTTACCTAGCATGTGCAGGGACCTGAATTCAATATTCAGCACCACAAAAAAAGAAAATATATAATAAAATTAATACAAGGCAGGCATTATAAAATAGTGGAAGAACTAGTATAGCCCCCTCTCTGCCCAACTCTGAGTCACACACTGGCTCCTGTTACTATCTTCCAGGTCATGGCAAAGTCAGTTCTCTCCCATCTCATACTCTACAAAAGAGAAATTTACATATTACACAGCAAAAGTGTGAAAGCTAATTACTGGATCCTAAAATATCAGAATGCACCAAGAAGCAGACACCATCACAAAGACCTTATCAAAGTGTATACATGTTTATGTAGTCTGCTATTTTAAAAACAGATTTACACAATCTACCGGAGAGCTCACGCTGAGCCTTATTCGTTGATCACCCCCTGCTCCCCAAAAAGAAGAGAAATGATGGACAGTAACAAGGGGAGAGAATGGGAGACGTGAAGTCTTATCTTATCCAGAAGAACAAATGCATGAAGATTTGATAGCAACAATTTGTGAGTCAACAGGGAGGCTTAGCACAGTGAAGCGCAGTGAATCAAAATGATCAAATGATTTTATTAGTTTGGTTTTATTAGTCAGATCTATTACCCTTTTTTATGACCAGAGAAAAACAAAGTAATTATAATCAGTTTATCAAGGCAGACCCTCCTGGAAAGGATGCCCTTGTTTCCCAGATTTGACTCTAGCCAAGATATGCCCACTACCCTTTGACTAAGAATTCTCAGCCTGCCAACTCCTGCGCTCCCCATAAGGAGTACGTTGGACACAACAAACAAACATCTTTCATAAAAGGCTTCACAACATCAAGAGTGTGGGTGGGGCTATTGTATTTAAAAAGCATTGAAGATGGACACTGCTCAAAGCCAAGAGGGAGAAAAATCTTAATTTATCTTCAAGCCCCAGACTGCGTATTCTGCCGGTACTCACAGTAGAAGCCTGCCTCATGCCACTGCCCTCGCCTGCAAGCCCATGAACCTTACCTGGAGTAATCACATTCTCCGTGGGAGAGAGGGGATTCGGTTACCAGGATAGCTAATTCCTGGCCTCTCCTAAGCAGTCATTATAAGCCATTCCGAATTACAGATGGGCGCTGTGTGATGTACACGGCTGTAGATGGGGCCGAGACAATTACCCAATGAAAGAAATATTATTATTTTAAGAAATCTAACATTTTAATACAATGTGAAAAATGATGAGGGAATAATAAATGGAGTACATAAAAAGAGCTAATAATAAAAAAGAGCTTGGTGAGAAATCCCGCTGTCATATTTGCATTTACCCTGAAACTAATGCCATGCACATTTCTGAATGCAAATAATTCACGAGAGGAAGCAAAATGAGGATGTTAATAATCATTTTTCCTTAATGAGAAGATGTTCTGTGACTGGAAGGTGTTTTAAGGTGGACTAAGTGAGTCTTAACAAAAGAGTTCCCTTCTTCAGGAATGCCTAAATGAAGGCAGTTGAGTCTTGTTCTGGGATTAGAATGCAGCAGCATTAACACAAACATCACAAATATTATTTTTACCTTTTGAAACAATAGAAATTTCCCTTGTCAATGTAAAATTTCTCCTTTAGTGACTTTTATCTCAAAGTGATATTTTTATGGGGTTTCCAGGTGTTAAAGCATCTTTCAGTATTACCTTTACCTATGTAAGATTTCTGCTACTTTTGATTATTAGTAACTAATGTTAGCTGATTGCTTATTATTTGACAGGTACTGTGTTGTGAGTTTCATGAGGGTCATCCGCACTGCAGAACTAGTGAAACCCCCAGAAATGGGGACAAAATTCACCCAAGGATGTCATCAAGGAGGCAGAACTTATTCAAACTCTGAAGACCAAAGAAGAAAGGCCTTTCTCTTTCTGTCTTGGTGGCTCTCATCTCATTTTAGATTGTGAACAGTCAGATCCAAGTGACATCAGCAATATTGTGAAGACTGGCACTTCCTCCATGACTGTAAGGCCTTGAGACCCTGCTTTCTTTAAACTGTGCTTGGGGGTCTCTTCTCTCTTATTTCTTCCTTTGTCAAGTAAGCTTCTAGTAGTTTTAGAAAATCAGCCCCAATTACACACCCATGGCCCCAGGTGCTCCTCACTTAGGATGTGTTGAGCTCTGTGCCAATCACATTTCGATGGCAAAAAAAAAAACAACTGTATTATTGAAATGTTTCCATTCCAACATCGTGTTTTCCTGCCAGCTGTGCAGATACTGAGTCAGTGTGGTGTCCTGATTGAGAATATTAAGTTTACAGGCAATGGCTGTTGGGAAACACATTTCTAAGGGTCTTTCACTTTTCTGCATGTCTTACAGGAAGTGGCATTGGCTGGCTTTGTTCTTAATAATGTTTTCAAGGTTATTTAAATAGAAACAGCCTTGGAAGATATAAGTTCTCCCTCTGAGCAAAAAGTGGCCATACCCAGTAAGCTCACTATAAAGATGCCCGTTTCTGGAGCTCAGAGTTCATTTGGGAGATACAGATGTGCAGGTGACACCTGGTCCTCTTCCCACCATTCCACAGGCTTAGAAAAATGCTGATACCAAAGTTTCTCTTATTAAAAAGAATAATAGTGTCTGAACCAAGATTCTAAAGTCTTCTGCTGGCACCCATTAAATAATAAGCAGGCTAAATTGTTAGCTTTCAAGAAGGTAAAAAACCTCAGATACTTCAAGCTCTTGAAAAGACCCATATTGGAATCCTGTTTCTGGTATTTACTAAGTATTTGATGTTAAGAAAGCAAGTTAAACTTTGTAAGCCTCAATGGTGCAAGCCTTCAGAGGTTAAATACTATGTGATAAAATTTATATTATAAAACACAGAATACATGCGTTAGCACAATGCCAGACATCAGTAATTTTACCTACTGTGGTTCTTATCTAATAAAGTAATGAAGAAACAAATTCTAGCACTAGTTCTGTATTGTCTTAAAAGTCAACCAACTTTTTCAGAACTCATTCATTACTCTAAGAAGACCAAAAAATTAAAATGCGATTTCATAGTTCTCGCAATTTTTTTGTGTGTGTGGTATTGAAGATTGAACCCAAAGACATCCTACCTCTGAGCTATACCCCCAGACTTATTTTATTTACTATTTTTAAAGTAGGGTTTAACTAAGTTGCAAAGAGCCTAAGTTGCTGAGGCTGGCCATGAACCTGCAATCCCTCTGTCTAAGCCTCCCAAGGGCTGGGATTACAGGTATACAACACCACACCAGCTTTATTCTCACAATTTTATGTCAGAGAAACCTAAATAAGAAGAAAATGTTTGGCAAAGGTCCGAGAAGAAATAAACAGAATAAGATAGGCCTGACTACAAAAGAAATAAAATTTTAAACTTTACAATAATTCAAATGAAATATGTTTCTTCCTCACTCCCATAAGAGGCTGAGGTAGATGTTCCTAGTTGGCAGGTGGCCTTAGGCACAGTGAGTCAGGGGACAAGGGCCCTTCCGACTGGTAGCTCAGACATCTCCTAGTACCTATTCATGGTCTACTCTTTAAAAGTAGTGGGCACGCGCTCTTCTTACAAGTGATGGCCCAAAAATGGCACACAACACATCACATCTACCACATTCACATTCTATTGGCAGGAACTCAAACATACTGCTCTACAGCCATACAAAGGAGTTTGGAAAATAGAGGTTAGCACAGACAAGAAAAAATATAATTTTCTGATGAATAGCTAGTAGCCTTTCTCATCCTGTATGTCCTTTTCTCCTTCACTTAAGAGTTCAAAGAGAAGGGGAAAACTTGAGAAACTGTCCATTCAGGCTTTTTGGAAATAATGTCCCATGTTCAACAATATTCCCAATAATAATTTACTTGTTGTACATAATACCAGCTAAATAGAATCAAATGTATTTTTATTTTTCTTCCACTCTAATGATTAAGTATCTTTTCTTGGACAATTTTTTTTTTTTTTTTTTGCCAGAGTGCTCTTTTATTTTTACCAGAGTAAAAATACTTAACAATCAAGGGAATTTGAAATGTTATTTAAAAGCTATTTGATCCATTGTCTTACATACAGGAAGGTCAACACCTACACCATTCCATTTTAATGAAAACACTTTTTCAAAGATGTGCAGTGGAGATTCCAGCAAGTCTTTGTATGCTCCCCAACCCTCAAGGTCAGGAAATTCTTTCTTGTTGCTAATTTCAATTTGTTATCCTATAGCTTAAGCCCAGTTCCTTTTGGATTTTTCTTAGACACAGAAAACAGATGTTCTTTTATCCTCCATATATTACATATTCCCACATTTCTGCATTTAGCCTTGTCCTTAGCAAACTGAATAATCTCAGAACCTTTTCCCCACAGGTCCTATACCCAAACCATTTAACTGTATTTACTGCTCTCTTTAGAAACCTCTCCAGCTTTCTACATTCCATTTAAGTTGCCATGGTCAAAAATGAGATCCTTTCTGTTAGTACCTGGTCCATGGCATGGATAGAAAATGAATCTAACTCCAGAGGAAATTATCTTCTATCAACATTTTAAAATTCTTATCGCCATATTTCTTCTTTTCCTTGCCTGTTTCTACTTTCACATTTTTCATCCCCTTGGGCAGAAGTCTTGGCTCACAATCTGAGTTTCCAGTTTAAAAAAAAAAACTGGCATAATCTTACACTCCCTTCTCAGCACATCCTTATCTCAGAAAAATCAGCACTTCGCCTTGTAAGTGTTGGGAATCTTTTGCATGCTCACAACCAAGATACTTGGAACAGCTCATGTTCAAATAGCCCCTTACGGTTTACAAAATCCTCCAGCATGTACTTCCTAACTGCTTCTTCACAAAAGACCAGTTAGGTAAATTACATCCTCATTTGAAAGACAAGGAGCCCCAAGAACTGGAGGTCAAGTGGTTTGCCTACATCCTGTAGGAGTCCTGGCAGCTGTGGGCTACTGACTGATTCCAAACCTGAATACTTTGAAGGGAAACAATGTCCTTCTGTTTTCAGAAGTACTGTCTAAGAAACTTAACAAAAATAAATACACAATTCTTGAATACAAAAGGAAGTCATGCAAGTTATCACAGCATAAAGTATCTGATTTGAAGAATATCTCTTGTGTTATTGAAGGAGGGTCGTGAACCATAACATCAATATCTAAAGAGTGGTTTTCATTCAGTGATTTCATAAAACACTAGTTTATGATCATATGTCAATGAGACATAGCTGTGTTCTTGAAAGGGAGAAAATTTTCTTGGTGCATAGTAAAAAAACATGAAACTAATGTGCAACTGAGAGAAGCACCATCCTATATTCTACTTATGTAATTATTTGCAGAGTATAAAAAGAGCTCTTCCAAACTCAGCTGCAACACTCATTTCACCCTGAGAAGAAAATATCAACTATGCAAATAATGGTGTCTTATTTTTCTAGAAAGTGAGGCCTCAAATTGAGACTTTTTAATCCCAGCATTTGGGAGGCTGAGATAGGAGGACCTTGGTTTGCAGACAGTCTCAGCTACTTAGTGAGCCCTTTGCAACTCAGTGAGATCCTATTTCAAAATAAAAAGTAAAAAGTAGGGCTGGGAGTATGACTTGGAGGTAGAATGCCCCTGGGTTCCATACTCAATACCCCCCCACACAAACACACACACACACAAAAAAAAAAGAAAGATAGAAAAGAAAATTGAGAATTTTTCAGATATTTTTCTACCCCATCAATATTTCCCAATAATACCTTACTTGAACATTAACATTCTACTAAGTGAAAATAATATTAAGAAAGACCAAACCTATTAATATATGTTTTATTGACTACATTCAGAGTCAAAAGGCATATAGCATTTTTAATGACTCTCTTCCTCATTACTTAGTTTAATAAATTCTTCTTTTTGGAAATTTTTTAATGTCAAGTAGTTGTTATCAACACATATTTCTTTTTTTATCACTGTCTTAAAAGATTTACAACCATGGAACTTCCTCTCCAGGCTTTAAATCTTTAACAATTTTAATAGATTTTAATTTTCTCAGGTATACTCTGGGCAATCAATATATGTTTTAATTATGTTTATAGGACTCATCTCAAGATTCTTGTTTAGAAATCAGTCTAAAAATGGGTATTATACATGTACTATTCATTTTGATCTAATCATATGGAAAACTTATTAGCCTACAAGAGAGATATTTAATTTTGCAGCAGAATTCTACATTCTCATTCTAGATTGTTTAATATATTTAGTTTTGCCTTAATTAGAAGTTGAAAGTGATTCTATGAAAAAATGAATTATAAATTTAGATTTTTTTTATATTTCACACAAGAAGAAACTCACAAACTGTACTTATGCCAATATGTTGTTATCACATTATTGCTTCATCTGGTATGCTTTAATTAAAATGCTGCAACTTTAACAATTGTTTAAAATTCTAAATAGGGTGCTTGTCTTTCAAATGTTAATGCTATTTGTTTTTACATAAAATATCCATTCCCCTTGCTAAATACATATACATGTTGCTGTAACCATTTTTAAAACTCAAATGTAATGTTTTATATTAGTAGTTAAAGAATGTAATAAGCATTACAGGTTTTGTTTTCAACTAAAAGAAGGACATATTTTGAGTTTCTCATGATATTCATTTCAGGCCCTAATAATCTTAACTGGACTTTATGGGCAAGATTAATATTTGCAAAGAAAAACTCTACCTTTTAATGAGGAACTTGACTTTTATGGGAATAACGTAGACAGCACTAATAACTAGCTATGCATTTGGTATACTGTAATACTTATAGTGTTACATATACTTTGATATTTTTGCTATATGGAAATCTTCCTCTTTAATTTTAGTTGCCTTCTTTTTGGATACAATCAGCTCATTTTGGGTTACTCACCCAAAGTTAAAGAAGATATTCAAAGGAATAATGCTGAGCCCAAACTCCCGCAGCAAGAGAATTACAGCTCACAGAGATATCATGCTAAATGCCAATTATGTTGTATTTGCTTATGGTAATGCTACAGTGAGCTCACATAAAGAGCAGTTAGGAACATCCCTTGGTGTATGAGCATCTCTATCCTGTAGAAGTATTGGTATCTGAAAACTCAGTAAATCCGTACTATGTTCACTAATTAAGTAACATCATTTCAAATCCTGTCATTTAATAATTGACTTCTAAGCCAAATGTGGTTGCACATGCCTGTAATCCCAGTACTTGGGAGTCTGAGACAGGAAGGTCACAGATTGGAGGCCAGACTTGGTACCTTAGTGAGGCCCCCTGCAATTTAGTGAGACTATTTCAAAATAAAAATTAAACTGGGGCTGGGATGCAGCTCAGAGGTAAAATGTCCCTGGGTTCAATCCCCAGCACCATAATAATAATAATAATAATAATAATAATAATAATGATTATTGATTTTTATACAAGATATAATTTATGAGCCAGAATTATGCTATAAGACAGTTACAGATACAGTTACTGCAGTTTCCTAAAAGTCAGTGTTTAAGCATGGCCAGCTGCTAGTGGGAGAAGAACACCAGCAGAAATGTCTGTCGATTCATTGATTTATTTAAAGAGCTTTTTATCTTTTCATTTCTGACTCAGAGATCTGAGAAACATGGAGATGGAAAGTAGGAAATGCAGGATATGGGAAGAGAAATACCAGAGACCATAGACATGGTGCCTTCCTTTCTAGAAAGAGAAACCATGAGCTTATCTATAAAAATATGTGCATGGAATGAGTAAATAACTTATTATGATAGAACAAAACCGTACATGAGGCAGCAATGGTAATTAAGCTTACTTTCATATCAGTGGGAGAAACTAGAGACCACTCACTTGTTTAAGGATCTTTAGGACGAAACATCCTTATAAAATTTTGTAACTACATTGTATGAGAGGAGGGTCAATCCTATGTTAATTAGGAGGTAGTTGCAAGAATTGATTGCAATGCAAAGTAAGTAAAGTAAAAGGAGAAAAGTTCCGGAATGGGCATCTGGCTATTTAACAAAAGGCAGGCGGGTAGGTAGAAATATAAGGTGAAAAGTATCTTTTGCAGAAGATAGCAAAGTATTTTAGCAGTAAATCATGTACCTTCTCTAGTAAGGAGGTTTAATATTCATTCTTCTCCCAGTTTTTGTTTTGAATTCATAACCTTCTGATTCTGACCAAGTAATTAATGACTCCGTATGCTAACAAATACTGCACTAGGTTTCAGAGACCAAAAGCACCTAGTAAAGCCCCGGATTTCTTAAGGAGAGGGCAGACTTATTAGAAGGCAGCATGCAGGGATTGTATAATGGTGTTATCACCTGAGCGAATCACTGATGTTCTGGGATCTGAAGCCTGATTCCTAGATGAAATTTTACTCGGGATTCACAAGTTAATGAGTTAACAAAGAAGCAGAGAAACTCTGTATGAAAATGAAGGGTTTGGCTTCTTGTCAAAAAGGAAGGGAGAGATAGAAAACCAGTATCAAATCTTCAATTCTGAATTTAAATTGCTGCTTTGGATCTTTTCTCTCTTTTTAGCCTTTTTCTTTCAGTGAAAAACTGAAACTTAAAGCACAAAGGTTTCACCAGCCCAGCAGCAGATTCATGGCCTAAGGAAGTCCCGGACATGTTTCCAGGTGTCTATTCTTCTTTAACACTAGAAGCGCCCAGCCGGACTGAGGGCAGTCGTTCCATGGAAGCCTCAGATCTTTACCACATTACTCACATTGTGTGGGAAAAGAGCCACACCAGATAAAAAGGTTCTCGTTCATTTGTAATGGTGGTTATGTTTTCCATTCAACATGCAAGATGCACACAGATGGGGCCTGTGTTTCTTGATTTCCGCTCTACACGACACTGAGCCCAATGCTTTGCACTGGATTCCTGGTGGGAGATGTAGAAAGGAGATTTTTCATGCTACTTATGGAAGCTAAGGGATAATGACTCAGAAAAAGTCACTTACAAAGTTTAGGGAGCATTGGTGGCTGCTTCATTGTTCTTTTCACAGCAGGCTAGAGGGCAAAAGTTTATCAGAAAGAGAGAGAAAAACCTCAGGGTTAAATGGAACTCAATAGAAATTCAAATATGCTTAAATAAAATTTCCTCTTGGGCTTTAATTCTAGTCTTTGATTTGTATGCTTCTAAAAAATTAAATGATGCTTTAAATATGGCTGTCCTTCTGTATCCTTCATTTAATCACAAACCTTTGACTTGAGGCATTGTTAATAACATTAAATATTGGGCTTACATTGTTAGCTTAATAGTAAGTGGGAAGGATGGCTTTGTAATTGTATGATTTTTCTCACTCAAGTCTTTTCTTTTAATAAGTCAGTTTAAAAATTCAACAGACAGTTCTAATATTAGGAAACTTACTAGTGGAACTGCACATCCTGGAAAGCCAGGGCCAATGCAAATCACTTAAAATTTAGAAATTAATGAGTTCTACTAATGGAGTTTATTCTTAAAAATTTTTTAAATACCACCCAAAATGCGTGTTAATAAGGAACAGAGTCTTAACTTTCCTAAATAGTGCAAGCCAATTTTTAAATGACATTTGAAAATAGAATTAATGGTCACTAACCCTCATAGAACCATCATCCCTTTGTTAAACAAATTTCAAGCTACCTTGTTTATAATATAAAAGTCACTGTGCTGAATGCAGTTAAATTAAACTTGGCAATGTATTTTTTATAATATTTAATAGCTATGAATTTTTTAATGTTTTCTGGCTTTGAAAACTTTTAACTTACAAAATAAATTGGAATCTATAGGCTTCCTCTCATGTACATTTAGTTCTTGGTAACTGACCTAAAGTCAAATTTTTTTCTAGTTTGGGGGCTATTATTTAAATCAATTTCATAACAAATGGCTCAAAGTTAAGAAATGGTTACAAAACAGATGATACCCAGTACTGAAGGATAGTTGGTGGTTTGAACACAATATTGTATAAAGATATTGATATCAGAAAATCAAGTCCATCTGAGAAATATCTATACAGCTTTTCTCTTAGTAAAAGGAAGACATGCCTCTAGTTATGTCTACTTATATTGAATACTCGAGATAGATAAAACTGGCAGCACCATTTCTGTGACAAGGATTATTAGTTATCTACCCATATCCACTCTCTCCTTCAACACAAGGGCTATGTTAAGCTTGGCAAACATTCTCTCAGTTATAGTCCACATACCCTAGCATTAGTATGGCCATGTGCCTAGATCCTAAGTAATAGGATGAGAACAGAAATGATATGTGTGCCAATTAAGGCCTTCTCACTAAATAGGAATGTGCCTGTGTCTCCAGGGGTTTTGCTGCCTCTGGTTGGAAGATGCTAACAGTAAAGCAGCCAACGTGGACCTAGAGAAGACAGCTATGGGAGGGTGAGAGCATCTTATCAGCTTTGCATCACTTAACTTTGGAATACTTAAGAGAAACAGACAATTCGCTTCTTCTAAACCATAAGTTTGAGTTCTCATTGTGGTAGCATTTTAGCATGTTTCAAATTTAATTGAGTTCCCTATTAGAGAAAGAAAAATATGAAAGAAGTGGTATGCAAAGATACTTAGTAAATGAGAAATTGTATGTGGCTACAATGAACAAGAAATGTCATCACAAATTTAACTATAGTTTATATGTGTCGATTTATTTAAACAAAAATGGAAAAATGGCCATTTGCTCTTGGATAAATTCCTTTATAAAAGTTTTTAAAAATCTAAGTCCAATTGCCTGTGATGTTGATCTCAACTATTAAAATTGAGGAACCAGCCTTTTATCTTTATTTATCAACTCATATGATTACAATAATTAAAAGAAAAAACAGATCTGTAAACTTCCTCACCTCTATTATAGCTGCCTCCATTCCAATAGTAAAACATACAAGGTTTTAAGTAAGTTCAGGTGCTGGAGGCAAAAAGCAGTGGTAGAGTACATCCTTACCATGTGTGAGGTCCTGGGTTTCCCAGCACCAAGAATAAATAGATAAAGAAAGCACAGCCAATGGGTTCCCATGATGTATTTAAAATTTTTTAGAAGAATATCAATATAATATGCTATAAAAGTATAACATTGTTATCATTATTATTACCACCATTATTCATCGCTTTTTTCTTTTTCAGATTATGGCACCTACCGAACTGAAGCTTGAGAACTTAGATGGGGAGAGAAGAGGCATGTAAAAGAAGAAAAGGAGAATATTTTTGAAAATATTAATAGATTCATAGGGTAACCTATTAATAGAATAATTATACCTCCCAAAAGCCTGAATTCAGAATGTAGATTTTAAGTGCTATGCCCTCAAAATTCTCTTAGCTATACACATTTATGTCACTTTTAAGAGTACATAAATGAGAACAAGTGAGAACACAAAGCTTTGAAATAAGAATCACTGCATTTGACATTAAGCAATATATAGAGATGTATTTTTTATCTATATTAGCTAATTTTCTAATAGGGAGATTCAATTTAAAAACCTTATACCTTATAACCTTAGAATAATGATTGGTAGCAAATAATCTAAATATAATTTATAGCTAAATAGAGGATTGAACTATGCATATGGTCATCTATCTTGGCTCTTTCAAAAGTAAAGCAAGTTGAATTACATGGTGTCTATTATTTGTTTTATTTAAAACAGCTGTTGGCAAACTTTCTGTAAAAGGACATATATAGTCAATATTCCACGCTTTGTGGGCTATACAGGCTTTGTTGCAACTATGCAACTCTGCCATTTAGAGCAAATATGGAAATGAATGAACCTGGCTATGTTCCAATAAAACTACACATAGTCAGTGAAATTAGAATTTCCTACAATTTTCACATATTATAAACTATTACTCTTCTTTTGATTTTTTTTCAAATATTAAAAATTCAAAGGTTGGGCTCAGTAGGGAACACTTGTAATCCTAGCTACACAGGGGATCAAGGCAGAGGCAGGAAGATCACAAGTTTAAGGTCAGCCTAGGCTACTTTGCATGACCTTGTCTCAAAAAAAAAAAAAACCAAAAAAACAACAACAACAACAACAAAAATAACAGGGCTAGGGATTTCTCTCAGTGGTAGATTCAGTTCTCAATACTGAATCATCATCATTGTCCAGCACATTTCTAATTCTCAAACCTTTACAAAAACAAGCTATAGGATAGATTCTATTTCTAGGTATAGTTTGCCAACCCCAAATTCAAAATAATTCCAAAACAAAACCAATATATACATCTAACCTAAATTCGTTTGTTTAGTGGAGCTGGGGATTAAACCCAGGGGTGTTCTACCTCCCAGCTATACCCCCAGTCTATTTTACTTTTCACAGAGTCTTGCTAAGTTACCTAGGGTATTGCTAAGCTGCTGAAGCTGGCCTCCAAGTAGCAATCTTTCTGTTTCAGCCTCCCAAATACTGGGATTACAGGCATGTGCCGCCATGCCCGGCTTCCCTACCTAAATTCTTTCTATACAAAATAAATGTTAAATATGCAGCTTACTTATATACATTGAAAGCATTATAAAAAGTATTTTAAATTTACTCAACAAATACTAGATCTTATTATATATCAAGCATATGATATAAAGTCTCTGCTTTCATAGAAGCTGTAGTCCAATTTATGAAACAGATATTATATACCTGTACAAATAAATTGATAATGCCTATCAACTACAATGTCTGTTTTAATTCATAAATTAAACTATGTTTCCCAGCAATTTAATTTAGTTTAATTATAATTTTTAAACTTTTATTTTTTGAAGTGTTCTAATGAGCTGGTAAAATTGAGTAAATATAATTATGAATTTTTAGACTAATAACTCAGAGGTGAGTAATAAACTAGAATTAGCTGACAGACAAATGTATATGATTACTCTTTAAGATCTTGTCCTTACTCTAATTGATTGAATTTCACCCTGGTTTTACATTGGCTCCTATGAGACCTAGAAGATTACTACAAAGACATGGAGATATAACCCCACTAAGCTTTTTTAAACTAGGCTAATTCTCTTCAAATTAGAATCTGGCAAATTACCTAGCAATCATTAAACACCTTATGTCCAAAGCACTGTTGATACAGAAATAACAATAATAATCTATTAATAGGCACTATTTGGAAATTTTTAATATGTTCATTAAATACCATAATAATTTCTTAACATATATATCATGTTTAATTCTCCCATACCTCTATTAAAAAGATTTGGGGTTATTCTGCCTATTTCAAACACAGAGTATTAAGTGTCAGAGGTAACAATGTGAATCCAGATCTTTCTATGCCCAAACATGAGCTCTGCACCATTAGCCCATAGAGTGCTCAGGTGCTTACTACATGTAAAAAAATAGGATAAATGATATAATAAAGCATATAAAATTTAATGAGAGAACAAAGCTAATAATATTAAATGTATATAATATTTGCTGAGCAATTATGCTGTACTAAGCACTTTTTAAAGGGTTTTCTCCACCAAATTATAAGATTTAGTTTTTTGCTAATGTAATATGAGGTTGACATTATTATTATCCCCATTTTATAGAGAAGGAAATTCAGGAAGATAAACATGAAGTAACTCAGCAAGCGCTGAACAGCTCATAAGTAATGGAGCCACTATTTAAACCAAAGCAGTCTCTTTCCAGGACTTATATGTTTACAGAGCAGCTGCCAACAACCACACAGGGGGCCCTGAACAACTCATAGAAGCACCATTCATTGATCAAGAAGTACTTTGCATAAGGTAGCAAAGTTTTGGCCTTCACCCATAGCAGGTAGAGGGTCACCAAAGGAACATATTGGAAAGAATAAATTCAGGTTTTGGAATGTTATTCCAAAGATAGGTAGAGAACAAATTCAGCTAGTCTGAAGGTTGTGAGTTATCACAATGGATTACTCACAATCAGTAACAGATTGAAGTCTTTGTTCTATTCGTTTCACTCTTTTCACGACCGTATTGACTAGTCTTTAAAATATATAAAAAATGAGCCGGGCGTGGTGGCGCACGCTTGTAATCCCCGCGATTGGGAGGCGGAGACAGGAGGATCGCGCAGGTTCGAAGCCAGCTGTGCTGGCGTAAGAGACCCTGTTTCAAAAATATAAAATAGGTCTGGGAGTGTAGCCCGGAGGAAGAAGGGCTTCCAGGAACCCCAGTACCACCAAAAAAAAAATAAATAAATAAATAAATAAAATATATAAAAAATGTTTAAAAAGAGGAGGATAGACTTCAGAGATCTGAGTTGCCATTTTAGCAGTTGTATCCAAAAATAAAAGAAATGCTGCAAATATGAACTGTGGTAGCAAAAATGGAAAGGCAATGGATCTTGATTTTGTTGAGATAGGCAAATGGAGGAGGCAAACAGATTTGGGCAGAAAAATGATTGAGGCATACAAATTGTTAAAAGTTTAAGGTTCTATGGCATTTCAAGAAAATATGGTCAGGATATAGGTGAATTGAATCTGTGCCTTATGGTCAGAATTTAGGCTGAACAGATTCATTTGGTTATCAAAAAACAGGTGGTAACATCACAAGTTTTAGTAAACAATTTACAAAATGGCCAAAGACTGAAGAAAAGACAAGACTTGGAAACTGAATTGTTACAGGAAAGAGGTAAGCAATGGAAGAGTTTTCCCTGAAAATTACTAATGGGAAAGGTTGAAGAAGTAGAAAGAAAACCAAGGGGAAAAAAATGGCATGTGCACACTATAATAGATAAACATAATGTTCAACCACTACTTTTTCTTGGGCTAAGTTAATACTTAATGTAAGAGGGGAAAATCATATTGTTATAAAAATATATTGTCCATCTGTTATACAGCATATATTGTACAAAAAATGTGTATCTTCTTTTGTAGATAATTACTTTCACATAAAGTTAATTCGGTAGCTGGCACTGACGAAGATTCTAGGTGCACATTTAATTTTTGAGAGTAGCTTATTTATACAGCTGGCTTTCAAATATTCTCTAGTTGCAGTTATGTGGATACAAAAATATGAGGTTTCATAACTGTTCAATATAAACTATGTTCAAGTTAAGTTTAAAATTCTTCAAAAGAATCAAAGAAGGAAAAGATTCCTCTAAAAATAAGGTCAGACATCAAAATAATCTATACTGAGATCATGTTGAAATAGTAGGAGCAAAGTGCACATTATATGAAGTTAAATAACTTCTAGTACCTAAACTATGGAGAAAAGGGGGAATTGATAGTCCTCTCAAGCAGTGAAGCAGGATTTAGAAACAGACCATCACCAAAGGAAGATATATATTTGAGCATTTCTTAAAGTGTGCTTCACAGATCACGAATCCCAAGAAAAGTCCACAAAGAAAACAGATGATGGTCAAGTCATATGGGTGAATACTAATATCTATCCTCCTAAAAGGGTCAAAATATGCACTAGTATATTAATCACTCTGAGAAATCTTGCAGTAAGAAAAAAATTAAATTTGTTTAACCAAATGTTTCCCTAACTATTTGACCTTTAACTAATCCGACCTCTGAAAATCTCCTTTAACTGCCATCATCTGGAAATATTTAGGGAAACCTTGCACTAGAGCAGGGTCACCAATTTTCTATGTATTTATTTATTTATTTATTTTTTGTAAAGGCCAAATTGGAAACACTTCAGGCTTTATAGTTCATATGGTCTCAGTAGCAGCTACTTTCTCAGCAGGCAAATAGCCACAATTGAATAGTCGTGGGTGATGAGGTGGGGCTGTGATTCAAAACTTTATTTACAAAAACACAGAAAAGCATGGTTAGTTCATGGACCAGTTTGATGACATCCAAAATGGAGGCATAGTGATTCTTCCAGGAAAGAAGCTGATAATCCACCATCCTCCCCCTCCCTACCCAGTAAGGTTTGTCTTCAAGTATTCTTCAATGAGCAATGGCCATGAAAAACTTCTTTGAGCTTTACTGTGACAGGAAAAAAACACATCCAGGCAGTGGTAATCTAGCTTTATCAATGGTCGTGAACAGAGAAAAGACCACCCACTTGCTGAGATCTGTGTGTTAAAACAAGTAGGTATACGCTGGATAAAAGACAGCCTTTTCAACAAGTGGTGCTGGGAGAACTGGCTAACCATTTGTAAAAAGATGAATCTAAACCCCTATATCTCACCAAACACAGGAATCAACTCAAGATGGATCAAAGACTTAGAAATTAGACCTGAGACTGTGAAGTTAGTAGAGGAGAGCATAGGTTCAACACTACAACATATTGGCACAGGCAGTAACTTTCTCAACAAAACCCCCAAAGCTCAGGAAATTAAAGCAAGAATAAACAAGTGGGATAACATCAAACTAAAAAGTTTCTTCTCATCAAAGGAAACTATCAATAACCTAAAGAGGAAGCCGACAGAATGGGAAAGGATCTTTACCAGCCACCATTCTGATAGGGGGCTAATATCCAGAATATACAAAGAGCTCAAAAAACTCTACTCTAGCAAAACAAACAACCCAATCAAGAAATGGGCAAATGAATTAGACACTTCATAAAAGAAGAGATACAAAGGGCCAATAGATACATGAAAAGATGCTCTTCATCACTGGCCATCAGGGAGATGCAAATCAAAACTACACTGAGATTCCATCTAACCCCAGTCAGAGTGGCAAGCATAAAGAAATCAAACAACAAATGCTGGTGAAGATGTGGGGAAAGAGGAACTCTTTTACACTGTTGGTGGGAATGCAAACTAGTTCAACCACTATGGAGATCTGTGTGGAGATTCCTAAGAAAGGTGGGAATAGATCCACCATATGATCCAGCTATACCACTCCCGGGTATCTTTCCAAAGGGGTTGAATTCAGAGAAATACAGCAACATATGCATACCTATGTTCATAGCAGCACAATTTGTAATAGCCAAAATATGGAACCAACCCAGATCACCATCAACAGATGAATGGATAGCAAAACTGTGGGAAATACACACAATGGAATTCTATTCAGCCATAAAGAAGAACAAAATTATATCATTTGCAAGAAGATGGAAAGCCCTGGAGAACATTATGTTAAGTGAGATCAGCCAAGCACAGAAGGAGAAGGTACATATGTTTCCTCTAATATGCCCAAACTAGGAAACACAAAGGATACCAGTGGGACTCCAGATAATGGAGGGGAAATACCAGCAAAGTTTGAATGGAAAGATAGGAGAGGAGGAAGGCCGATCTTGATTAATGAGGGTCTACACCTGAACATGTGTAAAATTATGAATAAGACATGGTTAACCTGGACAACCATTGGTGGGAGGGGGGAAGGGAAAATGGGGGCAGGGGGGAGAGGGCACCAAATATAGTTTAAATGTATACTATGTTCAATAAAAAAATTGTTAATAAAATAAAATAAAATAAAACAAGTAGGTAAAAAATGTATAGAAGAAAAAATGTATAGATTTTAAGAAGGTATACCTTCCCAAGCAGATTCCAAGAATTAAGCTGAACATAGACTTCAAAAACAGAACTAAGGTAAATATACTCATTGAATATGGTGGGAAGTTAAAAAAACAGTACTTGTAGTCTTGATTTTAATTGTTAGATATATAAGTTGCAGAGTTATATTTTCATAAAATGATTAGTACTCTAGTGACTAAATTTGAAGTATAAATTAAAATTATCTCTTCACACATACCTGGTAATAACTATTCTACCAAACTTCCCAGCATGACAACTTATCATCTCAGGGAAATAATCTCAGGTGACTAAAGCAGAAATTGGTCACATAAAGTACAAGATTTTTTTTCCATTACAATCCTTCTTGATTTCATTATGTTGTTTAGAAGCTTATCAAATTAACAAAAAAAAATATTAGCAAGTATTAGAGTCCTGGCTTCCAACATTAGTTTTGATCATTTAGCTCATTTCTTCAATTCTCTGGAGGTTCAAAAGACCTTCAGCGATTCCATTAAATGATCTATTATTTTCCTCAACAAATGTCATTTCCCTAATCTAGTAATTAATAAGAAAAAAAAATCAGTTTCTTCAGTAAATGCCTCTTGCTTTCTTTTTGTGCTGCATGTCAACCATTTGCCATTTTTTTTACCAAAGAAATGAGGTTATTATTACTAAATAACATTTAATTAGGTGGTTTGATCCTTGGTTAAACAAGTTCACATATTCCCATTACCCTACCTAAAAAAACCATCCCAACTGTTAATGAGTATTTATGTCCTCCCATAATAATACAGCCCTGTATTCTCCAGCTACTAAATTACTCAGCAGTGATCACAATAAAACACATGACACTCACCAGACAGGAATTCTTGATTTTTCATAGAAATCAAATTTCTGATGAAAAATTTAGGTCACTGATTTGTATTTGCCACTGTGATTAACATCAAGGCAAAAATGAATACAGAAAAATTGTCTCACTATTCAAAATTTAGTTCAAGTGTTAATAGTTATATTTAACATCTAATTTTTTATAGTATTTAATATTTCAATAGACTGTCCTTTGTCCAGAGACTCTTCTGGTTTGTTTTTTGTGAGGGGTGGTACTAGGGATTGAACCAAGGGACATTTTACTTTCAAGCTACCCCACCCCAGCCCTTTTTATTATTTGTTTTGAAACAGGATCTCACTAGGTTACTGAGATTCTCTCTGTATTGTTGAAGCTGATATTGAACCAGTGATCTTTCGGTTTCAGCCTTCCAAATTATAGACATGCATCACCATGCCAGCTGGCCAGAGAGTCTTTGACTTGGCTCATAAGGCCTTTCCTCATCTGGCCCAAATGCACCATCCTGCTGATGACCCCTCCCCACTCCCCCACCTGCACTACCTGCATCCTTCAGCCATTTCAAGGTACTGAGATAACATGCCGAGCTACTGACTGATATTTAAATATCCGATCTGGACTCATGCTTCTATGACATGGTATAGGCCTTCTCACTTACCTAAAATGATATCATTAGTAACTACCCTTAAAGACCACCTAAACATTATTTCTTCTATTTACTTCTATTAAGTAATGTACTCAAAAGTGCATTAATGCAGGTCATGGCGGCGCACACTTGTAATCCCGGCATTTGAGAGGCTGAGACTGGGGGATCGCGGTTCGCAGACAGCCTCAGCTACTTAGTGAGACCCTCTGCAACTCAGTGAGACCTGATTTCAAAATAAAAAAAATAAAAAATAGGGCAGGGGGTGTAGCTTGGAGGTCGAAGAATGCCCCTGGATTCCATTCCCAAACCCTCAAAAAAAAAAAAAAAAGTACATTGACTAGTACCTCTGTGCCTGGTGTCATTTGTGAACTGGAGAGGCAATGATGAACATTAGTCTCCACTCTCGCAGAGCTTACATCTAGAGAAGAAGCCCCATAAGTAAATGCATAATAAGGACAATAATTATAATTTGTGAAGAAAACAAAAAAAGAAGTAAATGGTTGATATGAGAGAGAACAAAACCTGAGTATAAAGCATAGGCTAGACAAGGTGATCAGGGAAGAACTCTGCAAAGGTAATGTTACAACTGAGGCTTGAGGATATAAAAGAACCAGGTATGTGAGTCCCTGGCACTAGGAGCTTGGCTATTCGCCAATTAAAAGGGCACCAGTAACTGGGTATGGCGGCACATACCTGTAATCCCAATACTTGGAAACTGGGACAAGAAGATCACAGGTTTGAGGCCAGCCTCAGCAATTTAGTGAGACATTTAGCAACTTAAAAAGACCCTGTTTTAAAATAAACTATAAAAAAAAGGCAGAGAGTATAGCTCAAAGATAGAATACCTGGTTCAATACCCAGTACTAAAAGATAAAAAATAAAAGAAGACTAGCATTACTGGAGGATAAATTCCTGGACTAAGGTAGCAGGAGATGAGCTTTCACTCCAAACTTCCATCACCTTAACGTCAGCCAGTCAACTGCCTGTTGCACAATGGCCTATGATAGGAAGCTTTACATGTGTGCTTCCCACGTAGCTCTCAGCTCTTTGAAGACAGATAGACACTTGCTTCTAGCATTCCCAGCATCTATACAGGACCAAGTACAGAGTGTGTGTTTAATAAATAATTGCTCAAAATTAATGCCTGTACCAATATTTCTTATCCTGCCCCCTCCCACTGCCTCCAAACACTCATCATTTATCCACATCTTTTTTCTATCCAATACATAATCATCAATATTTTCATGTAAAAGGATGATAATAGTATTAATAATCATAATAATCCCTTGTACCCTATTCTACCTCCCTTGAGAGAGGACCTTTCTAGTTGTCTTCCTAAACATTTCCTGAGAGGTGTTTGTAATTTCTAATTCCCCATCCTTTTTTAGCTCACTGTAATTTAGATCTACTTTATTTATTAGCTCTTTAGCCTTGACGGAGCTAGCGGCCATGTGTCTGAATTCAGGAGCCAGTCTAATTTGAATGCAATGGTCCCCCATAAGGGATAACCACAGGGGTATGTTCCCAGACCCCAATGGATTTTTGAAACTACAGGTAGCACTGAAGCCTACATATACCATGTTTCTTCCTATTTATACAAACCTGTGATTAAAGTTTAATTTATATATTAGAAATAAGAGATTACCAACACTAATTCATGATAAAAATAGAATAACATAGCAATGATTGTAATAAAGTTTTTTATTTTATAAATTGTTAATGTTGGAATTTTCCATTTAATATTTTCAGACTCCTATTGACTGCAAGCAACTGAAACTGTGACTAAGGGGAGAGTACTCTGCTTTACAATGTAAGACAGGCACATGCCTGCCTGCACCTCAGCAGCCTCATCTGTAACAGGAAGACAACAGCATCTGACCCACTGTGTTTTCAGGAAAATGAAAAGAGCTCTGAAATGGGAGCTGTCTGCCAAAATTAGTTCAATTGTTGTTTTACTCTCAATTTTTATCATCGAATTCCTTATCATGCTACTGTTCCGTACCTCTCCATCTGTCTCCAAAAGATTTCCTTGCATGGCTTCCTCTCTCTGCCTGCTCATTTCCCTTCTCCTTTCCTGGCCTTTATATCTCAATTCATGAATCCCTTTTCTCCAGTCTCTCCTTTTTTTCAACCTATACACATCATCCAATTCTATCACATTCAATTGCCATCTAAATAATGAAGACTCTCAGATTGTCATCCCTAACTCGAATCTTTAAGTTTTAGACCTCCATACAACAGATTTCAAATCCTCCTCAACCAGAGCATTTCCATAAGACACTCAAAGTCAATCCACCACCCTTGAAATCATCTGTTCTTCTGCCCCTCACCTCCTGTGGGGCCCCTTCTTGCAGGAGCTAGCACCGTATCTACCTCAGATCCCCAGTTCAGACATGCTATAAAATCCCTAGGTTCTGTTCTTATTGCTCAAAGCCAGTCATCCATCTCCCACCTGCCAGGTCTCCCCAGACTGTCTGCTCTCAGACCAGCCACTGCAGCGCCTTCCAGCAGGTTCCCATCGTCACTTCTCATCTACTGAAATGCTCCTGCCCAATGTCCGTGCCTTCAGACTCACAGACTTCCAATCCATCCAAAAACAGCAGCCAACAAGACCTTTTTAAAACGCAAATCTGATCATGCTGTTGCCCTGCTTAAAATCCTGCAATGACTCCCCAAAGCTTTGGGGATACAGTTCAAACTAGTCAGTTTAGTTGGAGGCCCACTGCCTGAGCCAGCTCAATGCCCTTAACAGCTCCCTTCCTGCCCATCCAGGAGGCTTCAAGTGCCCTATAAAAATCTGCTGCAGATATGTTTCACTGCTCAGGAAATGCTTTCAAGCCCCACATCACACCCCAGCCAGTCGGTCACAGCCTCAAGCCTCTGCTGTCATCTCCAGTCCCCAGTTTCATCTCAGTCCCCCGCTCTGATAGGAATGGTGCCCAGCCACCTCCTCAGCTTTTATTATCTACTAGCTTTCAAATTTTGTACTCTCCAAATGTTAGTCTCTGAATCACAGATCATGCTCTGCAGAAAATGACCCACAAGCAAGGAAACTTCCCACTCCTACTCCTGCTCCTGCTCCAGGTTCTCCTGATGCTAATCTCCAGCCTCAGCCAGCATGGAACTGTCAATTCACTGATTCTGTGCTTCATCCACAAGGAATACTCAAGCTCCTTAAACAGTGGAGGTCATCTCATACCTTTGTCCCCTCCCACAAGCCGTCCCCTTTGCCTGGTTGTACCTGTTACCCCTGACTAGCCCATACTACAATGCCCAACACAGGCACCCAGAAGCTCACTCAAGCCAACCTCCCAAGATTGAACTCTTGGGAGCCTTTGGTGACACCCACCATGATCTTAATTAGAAACCTCTCTTCTATCTTCTAAATACCTCTGTAAATTTAATATACTAAATGTTGTTTAAAAGTTACTCTAGCCTGGCGTGGTGGTACACACTTGTAATCCCCATGCTTGGGTGGCGGAGACAAGGAGGATTGCACAGGTTCAAAGCCAGCCTTGCTGGCTTAAGAGACCCTGTTTCCAAATAAAATATAAAATAGGTCTGGGAGTGTAGCCCGGAGGTAGAAGGGTTCCATCCCCAGTACCACCAAAAAAAGTTACTCTAATATTCATTTCTTTCCTTTTAAACTGTCAATCTCTATAGTCTGGAAAGTGTAATCAATCTTTGCATCACAGTGCCTAGTAAAGGGCTTAATATGGCATGAGTAACTAATATGTGATTTGGCAATGAATGAATAAATTAATTTCACAATCCTGGAATAAACTGTCATTTTGAAGTAGTTGTAATGTAATAGAAATATCATTTGACAATGATGTGTAAACTTGGCTCCAAATATATGTTAATATTAGTACTCTTACACTAGACATATTCAAAAATGTCTCCAAAAATCACATGATGCTCTTCTGCTTTTAACTTATAATGTATCAACTTCTTAAAAAATAAAATTAATGTTCCTCTATTTACTTCTCCAGAGGCCTGAATGATGGGGCAGAGAGTCTCAGCAGAGGTTGCCCAAGAGCAGAAGTAGGCAGTATGTTTGATGTGGATAGATTCCCACCGGGAAATAAAATAAGATACTCTCATTCTTTCTTATTGTGCATTTAAGGCTCTTAGGAAGGAATATTTGCATTGCAACTTTCTGAGTAACTTAGCTCCTGTAGTGTTTTTAATTGTGGCATTTATACCTGACACTATTATCCCTATGACTAAATGTAATATTACTGAACAGAGACGGTTATTGGATATATTATTAAAACTGGTGAAGATAAATGTATGGAATACAGAATGCTAATATTATTTTGCCTGATTTAGCACTTCGTAGTCCTAAACCCTGAAACAAATGTATGGGTGTGTGTGCATGTGCATGCACACGCGCGCGTGCGCGCGCACCCACACACACTCATTTAGTTTGTGATGTGTATTTGTAATAGCCAACATACTGAATATTTGCTATATTTTGGAAACTGCTCCAAGAATTATATATAAATGTTAGTATTTAGAACTTACAAATAATAAACAGACAATATTATCCTCTTCTTTTCAGTGAAGAAACAAGGACAGAGAAAGGTAAATAACCTAAAGTCATCCATCTAGTGAGTCACAGAGCCCAAACTGAAATTCAGTCTTAATTCCCACACTCTGGTGTTAATCACATTACTATCTTATCTGTGTATGTATTATAATATATAATAAAGATTTGCATGACTCCACCATGAAAAGTACTTTTAGGTAAAAGCATAAAATGCTGTCCTGCCCATAAATGGAACCATATGAATGTAATGAAATTCAATTTGGTCCAGGTATAGACATATTTCATCATAACTATTGATTAACACTTCTTCCTCCCACCCAACAGTGCTCAACTTTATATATGCAACACATAGGAGAGATGCTGGCATATAGTAAAGACTCAGCAGTTACATTCATGAATACATACCTACAGAAATGGAATGTGGCCAATGCATTTTTTAAATCACAATGAAACATGGTGACAAACGCTTAGTTTCTCAGTATTCCATTTAATCCTCAATTGGATGAGTTTGAAATTATCATATCCTTTTTACAGATATTTCCTTTGCTTTGGAGAAATTAAGTAATTTCTTTATATTCACATAGCTGGGACTCAAACACAAGTCTTTGTTACTACAAATCTTAATTCTGTCATATTGGTAGTGAAGCAGTTTTAACTGTACACTCTGTGTGTGTGTGTGTGTGTGTGTGTGTGTGTGTGTGTGCGCGCACACACACGTGTGTGTGTGTGTGTGTGATAACTACTAAAAGAGACAAACATTATTATGGATTTGCCACAGCTCTGTCCAGTGTGGGAATTTTGTACTTTTATTGGTCCCAGGTTTCTGTGTAACTCTAAAACATCAATACTGTCAATTATGTAAGTATGCTAATATGAGACAAATTAATGAACACAGCTTTCCTCTAAATACTTGGTTTTACTCTCATTTTATTTTTCAGTTGCTAATCAAAACCTTTACAAATGGACATGATTTGAGCTCTTCTGTTAGTGAGGAAAAAGGAAGCGGTTTCCAGGTGACCGTTGGGAAGCATTCACATTTCTGTGTGCACACGGGCAATGCTGCACCAGAAGTTAACGGGGGAGGGGAGCCTGATGAATCCTAGGGAACCCAACCAAAACAGATGATGTGATACATCATTCAAAGCTCAAATTTAAAAATCATGGAAACATATCTTAAACAATAGCCTCCTAAAGTGTTCATTTTTTTTAATCTGAGCCTAAAATCAGAAATACATTTAATGGATAACAATGTGATCCATGCCTGTAATCCCAGTACCTGGGAGGCTGAAACAGGAGGATTGCCAGTTCCAGGTAAGCCACAGAAACTTAGTGAGAGCCTGTTTCAAAATAAAAAATAAAATAGAACTGAGGGTATAGATTGGATGTAGAATGCCCCTACATTCAATCCCTGGTACAAGAAAAAAAAAATCCCTAAGTTTTATACCTAGTAAAGGTAAAAGTAGCATAGAAAAATACTCATTATCTAGCCAAGATCTCACCACTGGAAGCACTCAGGAAATATTTATTGAATAAATGAATGAGGTTCATGTTTACCTCTATAAAACAGGCTACATTCTACTAAAAAGTAACTTTCTATAAAATATGTTACAATAAATATATAGCTAAAACCTACAAATGTTAAAGGCTTAAAACAATTCTAATATCTTCAAATAATTTTACCCACCTATGTGCTTATTATCTCTCTGACTAGATGAATAGTAAACCTATTGGGAAGCAATTCTGTTACTTTTCAGTAACTCTGGAATTCATATTATATTATCCTACACTTCAGTGCTGGAGTAGCAATGGAATCCCCTCTAATTAATTATGTGAAAGCATGAAAATCAGAGGTGTTTTCTATTGCTTTTAAGGATATTGTTCATTCAAGAGTTTCTACTGTTATTCTAAAATTCAAGAATAACTTTTAATTTTCTATTAAAGAATATTATATATCAGCTGAGATCCCATCCAGCTATAGTATTTTGCCTGGCTGCAATCCTCTAAAGTTGATAGCAGCTCATTAATTCTTTCTGTAATATTGGGATCACTAGTCAATTGACCAGATTTTACAAGGTAGAATACATGTTGTTCTGAATGTGAAATGATTCTAAGTCAGTCTGACTAGAAACAAGTAATGAAGCTAACCTAAATAATTAGGGTCACTTTTCATTCCAGGAGTAAGGGCTGGCTCTTTCAGAATTCTGCCATAGCATGGCCAATATCACCAATCATTGTTTTTTTTTTCTTTCTATTAGGTCAATTAAACACTAGACATCAAGACCTAGTTTAATAGGATGTTGACCCAACAAGTCATTATTTCCTTTTAATTTGTTGCATTTGTAGTCCTTGCTACAACCTATGTGATATTTTTAAATTTTCTATTAGAAATAGAATTTGTTTTTAATTCATTTATGCTCAAAGAAAATTAAAACAATCATAGAGTTGTTTTAAATACAAACTATATAAATACACTAAACAATTACATGGAGTTCATTTGATTTTTTCCCCATTTAATTGACTAAAGACAATAATAATTGCAGGAAAATACATCATTAGTCAAAGTGCCCTTTTGTATAGCCTTGGTAGTCTCTCATACAGATTAATATTGATACAAATTAATTTCCTAATTCTGAAAATTATTAATTGAAGCAACTTGGCCTGGTTTTCACATCTAAATGTATCTCCTTGAACCATTTTTTGGATCAATTTACAATATCCATCCTAAACATTAGAAATCCTAGTTTATTCTGGCTCTGATTCAATCTTCCAACATTTCCTCTCTGTTTACTTTGGTCTTTTGGAAGAGGTCCAAGTTTGTCTCACTCTTTGAAAGGAGATGAATGAAATTGAAATTACATTTACTGTTCTTTTGACTCTCATGTTTGTGCTCAAAGACAGATCTAATTTCTCTGGTAATTTTCATAAAGAAAAATTACCAAATTAATTTATTTTAGCACTCTCTAAAACACGGTTTATGCAAAGCTTATATAACCTTGTTTCTATTATTTTATTTAAAATCCTTCTTAAAGGATTACTATTTTCTCAGGCATAGTTATTAGAATCTTTATATAATTCCAAACACTTTGGTGTAACCTAAAAGTCAGACCTTTTTAGAATTGAAGTCACTGAGACCTGGAACAGTTGGAGACTCACTCAAGGTCACATGAGTAATTAGTGGCTAACCTAGGCATGGAAACCACGCCTCTATCACTTCTGATCTCTTCTCACTCCTGTGATTGCCTGTAGTTCTGGGATTATTCAACGGCTGATTTGATCTTCAAAGTTTTTTATGGAATGTTAAAGCCAACTATTTCTCTCATTCTTTCCATTATTGTACACTGATGTTATCTTGATCTTTCTCAAAAGAGAAACAGGAACAAATAAACATCAAAAATCATTATGTGCCATAAATATGGAGAAAAGTATGAACCATATATCCTGAGAAAATATGCAGCAAATAGATGATGGGATGATAAACGCTGTAGAAGTAGATGCCAGACTCAGAGATTGATAGATAGAAAATTCACCCGCTATTACAGTTTCAATACATAACACTTAACTTCTCAAAGGTTTTTGTGCACACAAGCAAAAGAACCCTCAGCTTAAGGGCATCTATGAATTTTTAGTAGTCTGGGCAAATATTTCAATTTAAAAATACAACATGTCAAGTATTGTCCTACAGAGACGTAAAATACTTTAAATAGCTGAGAGAAGATATTTCACACAAGTCAAAAAGTTATGTTTTCCTTGTGTCCCACATTTTTTCTGATTATTAGTTTACAAAGGTATCCAAACAACAACAAAAGACAAACATGTGCCTTGCTTAATGCAATAGATGTCTCAGAAAATTTATGAATGAATCAATTTTTGAAAGCCATAACATTATTTAAAATGCACTGCAAAATTTCAATTTAAAGAAACTCTGCAGCAACTCTCACAAAGGATAATTTGAAATACATTATTTTGTTCATAGATCTCATATGCAGGCTGGGTCTCAGAAGTATCCAGCAAGATACTGGAGCAAGCATTCTAAGGAACATCATGCCATGGTCTATACCAGTTCTCCACCTGGCCACTGTTTATAATCACTTGGATATCTTATAAAAAATAATAGGACCTAACACCGACCCAAGAAGAATGAAATCAAAACCTCTTACAAAAGCAGTTCCACTGGAGTGAGACTACCAAATTTTGAAACAAGGTTTCAAGAGAAAATATAAGAGAGGAATTCATGACAGCAGACAGAAGCACCCTTTTCAAAGAGTTTGCCTCTAAAGGGAAATCAGAGAAATTAAGGATTAGTAATCAAAAGTAGATTTGCAAACTAAGGGAACTTTTATTTGTTTGGTTTGGGGTTTTTTAAGATAGTAAATACTACATCTGTGTTGACAAGTTTGATCCAATAGAAAAGAAGTTTATATCATTGGAGAAAGAAGGACCACTTGCTGGCCTGGCCTTGATAAATAAAAGGAAATGGATTACAAAAGAAGGAGCTGGACTTAGATCAGAGCAGGACAGTTCATCCCCAGAAGAGAAGGAAAAGCAATGAATAAGAATTCTGAACAAGGAAGCATACGAAAGCTCCCTTTGATAGCTTTCATTTTCTCAGTGAATAAAAGATATATGGTCATCAAGAGAATGAAGGATGGGGATGGACTCTGCAGAAAGGGCAGATGTGAAATAATCACACAACTAGATGAATGAAATGCATAGAGAAATGATACCCCATTGGTCTGTCATACCAGAGAACCAATGCCATTATTATGCATTAATGCATTATTCTCACATGCTTTGATCCTGGTGAGTCCATACTGAGACCTAACAGCCATCACTTCCTCTTAGAAAGGTGTGAAACCACTCTCCTCTAGCTCATTCTAGTCCTGCTGGAGATAAATAAAGCTTGTCAAATCTCTACTTTGCAAATATCTCTTCCCTTTTTCTTCAAAACGGCAGAATGATACTTGCTTATCTCTAGTTTGCTGATGCCTATTCTCCACAATTCCTTAACAATAAAATCACTGAAAATTGCTCAGCAATCTCATTTTCAAGCACTCTCAACCCCTTTAGTATAATTCTGTTGAATCAGTATATGTGAACTCATTTAAAAATGCTAGGAGCTCCGCCTCTCCACCCTGCGCATAATTCAGCATTTTGAGAAATTCCTAACCTAACCTTGCTGAGTTCTGTTCTATTTTGTCAGACCGGCCTGTTAGATATCCAGTACATTCTGTATTCATTTTGCTTATTTCTCAACTCTTAAATTGTCTGACAGTCTAGATGTACTTATGAATGCCTCTGAAGATTATGAAATTAGGTAAGATGAATTAACCATTTTCTTTCTTGATCAGTATTACACATTCTACTCAGTGCAGAGCATACTTTAGTTTTACTTACATTTTTTTTTTTTTTTTGGTATGGGGATTGAACCCAGGGGTATTCTATCCCCATATATGCTCCTCACCCTCTTCATTTTTAAATTTGAAACAGCCTTACTAAACTGTTGAGGCTGATTTTGAATACTCATCCTCCTTTCTCAGTCTCCCAAGTACTGGGATTACAGGTGTGTATCACCACATCCAGCATAATTTCTTGTACATTAAATTATTAACTCAAAGATAAGTGTATAATAGATGCAAAGAGACAGAGACAATGTGTGCATAAGAATAATTATAGGTAAGCATGTATAGATATGGATATGGTTTTATATATGTTTTTATGTATATAAGATGTAAATATGCATAAGAAATCATATATGCATATGATTTTATATGTACACAATTTAAACTTTTTATTTATTTATTCATTTATTTTTATTATTATTATGGTCATACTGGGGTTCCTGGAAGCCCTTCTACCTCCGGGCTACACTCCCAGACCTATATATTTTTTTTTTTTTTGAAACAGGGTCTCTTAAGCCAGCGTGGCTGGCTTCGAACCTGCGCGATCCTCCTGTCTCCGCCTCCCAAGCACGGGGATTACAAGCGTGCGCCCCCACCCCTGGCTTGTACACAATTTTAAATGTACATCGTGGGAACAGTGACCACGCCCGGCTTGTACACAATTTTAAATGTACATTGTGGGAACAGTGAGAACATAGTGTCAGTCAGACTTCCTTGCCTCCGTCTGCTAAATGCCACCTTATCAAAAGAGTAACTGACCATGTCCTTGCATGCTGCCCCGCATGGTGTCATCTTTGTTAACTCTGCATTCACCACCTTTGTTAACCCTGTGCCCCCATATGGTGCCACCTTTGTTCTACTTTGGTATATCAACTAGACGTGGACTGTACATGGTGAGAACATACGATTATGTGGATATGCAGAGATCCCTCCATTGGATACTGAATACCCAGGCCTTCTATTTCAGTTTGCTGCAGCTGGAACAATTCCATGTCTCATTCTCCCTTCTTTCATGGATAGACCAGATGAAACCCACAACTTCCCAGCCTTGGTCAATTGTGAATGCGCGAATGCGCGCACACACACACACACACACACACACAATTTAACTTTAGGTAGAGGAGCTCAGTGTATGGGAAAAAAAAAAGCAAAGTCTGTTAAGCCAGACAGACAAGACTCCAAGATTTCACTCAGGAATTTCCTCACTATATACATAAAGAAGCAATGCTTTCATTCTCTATGACTCAGTTTTTTTGCATATAAGTAACTTCTTCACTACAGAGCTATATCTTAAAATGCCTATGCATATAAAATTTTGGCACATAGTAGGTTGCCAGTGAATTGTTTTTATTTGTAATACTCTTTTCAAAACCCTTTTTTTTCCTACAGTGCCAGACATTTTTAATAAGAACAATAAATAAATGCCTGCTGGGTTAGATATTGCTATGATTTGATCTTGTTAATAGTAATGAGTAAATTGGCAGGGCTGATGTTTCCAAATTTAAAAAGAAGCTATCTTTAATGAAGTCCTGTAACATCTGTGGTATGCCTGCCATGGGTAAGATGTTTTTAAACTCATATCCAACAAAATGACTATGCAGTATTATATTGCTGAAGTATTCATTGGCAAGTACATGCAGATTTATATGCTGTGGTACCCCAAAACATGAATTTGTAATAAAGGTAGGGTACATCTACAAATAAGTCTAGCTTCTGAGATTTAATTCTTCATTTTATATTTTTTCTCTCTTCTGCCCTCTATCTTCTCTCTCTTTTTCTGTTTTCTTTCTAGTATCCCTTTCTGTATTCTTATCTTTCCTTCGCTCCTTATAGATCTCTAGTGTGTGTAACTATAAACTATAGTTTATAAAATATATAAACTCTTGCTCTTTGGACAATCAGAATCACCTTGAGATACCTTATTATTGACTTTTCTGTATTTTCTCCACTTTTGTAAATGCCACATACAACAAAGTCTGGTGACAGTTAAGCAATCTCTTGTCATTATATCTTTTACTTTTTCATCAATACCATTTTTGCTAAAACAAACACATAATAGAAATATATCTAGTTTGTGTCACAAAAGCTGATTGGGAAGGAATTTCAGGGCCAGGAAAACAAAACAGAGATTATTGGCTTGACAGAGAGACTAGAAGAATCAAAAGTTGCACTAGCTTGAGAAGAATTACCTCTAAATTGATTCCTGAAATAAATCAATTTCCTAGCCATCTTACATGTTGACAGGCTAATGGAAAAAATAGGCTTACTTATTTATTTGCATGATATTCAATCTAATAACATTTTAATGAGTGAATAAAGAATAGTAAATATGAAAAATCCAATGAAACTTAAAGGAAGTAGTTAAATTTGGAAAAGGTGGCTTTTCCTCTTCACAAAAATGTTTACATTTTCAAAACTGATGAAGGCCTGTTTTCACATGTACCTCATCTGTCTTGCATTTCACAGTATGTTGAATGAATTAATATGCTTATCTTAGAGTTGTTGTCAGAAACTAAGAGTCCATAGATGTCATTTTGTGTGTGTGTGTGTGTGTGGTGTGTGGTGTGTGTTTGGTATGTGTGTGGTGTGTATGTGTATGCGTGTGTGCATGTGTGTGTTTCATTCAGACCAAGTTGTGCTTTTTGAAAATGCAACTGAAAAAGCAAGTCAATGTAATACAAAATCAAAACTTTGTATATGGGATGAATTTTAGAATACACAGTTTCTAGCTCTTTGACCTTGGGAAAACACTTGATCTCAATGAGTCTTAATTTTCTCAGCAATAAAAGGGGATAATAATACTCATCTTGTAAAGTCTTGCAAAATTGAAATATGTATTTCATGAAAAGCAGCTGTGGTAATTAATTTTATGTACCAATTTGATAGGGTTTAAAGGATGCCAGGTAGCTCAGCCTGTCTGTGTGCGGGTTTCTGGAAGAAATTAACATTTGAATCAGTAGAGTAAGCAAAGAAAATCTAACCTCACCCAAAGCAGACCTTATCCAATCTTTTGAGAACCTCAAAATATCAACAACAAAAAGTATATGTGTGTATGTATGTGTGTGTGTGTGTGTGTATATATATATATATATATATATATAGAGAGAGAGAGAGAGAGAGAGAGAGAGAGAGAGAGAGAGAATGTGTGTGTATGTGTGTGTTTACGGGTATGTGCATATGTGTGTGTGTGTGTTGTGTATTCATCAGTATTCTCATAGCCATAAACTAAAGACCTAACCACATAAATTACAATAAAAAAGGTTTATTTTCTTATGGTTTCTGGGTTCAGTCCATGTGAGGCCAGGACAGAAAATTTCAGGGTCTGGTGCCAGGAAGTTGAGAAAGGGAGAGCACATGGGATGACCTCTTCACATCATGGAGATGAGAAGTGAGAGAGAAGTGAGAGAGAGAGAAGAGAAGAGAAGAGAAGAGAAGAGAAGAGAAGAGAAGAGAAGAGAAGGCAGAGGAGGAGGAGGAGAAGAAGAAGGAAAAGAAAAGGAGGAGGAGGAGAAGAAGAAAGAGAGGAGGAGGAGGAAGAGGAGGAGGAGGAGGAGGAAGAGGAGGAGGAGGAGGAAGAGGAGGAGAAACAACCATATATAATTTTAAAGGCCAGCATACTCCCCAAGTACCTTATCTCTCCAGTCACACTCTACTGGTCTAGGCTACTGCCCCGATAAATCCATTATAAAGGATATATCTACTGCTAGGATTATAATCCTCATGACTATATGAACCCCAAATACTAATAAATGGGCTCTCTAGGGCTTTGTATTTAATTATAACAATATGCAAGAAAGGCAAACTCCTTCTTTCTTCTCCTCCTCCCTCTCTCTAAAATGAGAAGTCCAGAACTAAGACTAAACTACACCACCATCTTTCCTAATTCTCCAACTTATAGATGGTATACTTTTGAGGGGATAGAGTTCTTGACTTCCATAATTGTGTAAGCCAATTTCCATAAAAGTCTTTTCTGTATATCCTACTGCTTCTGTTTCTCTGAATAAGCCTGGCTAATACAATAGATAGTCTTCTGAGATGGATCATTATTCTGGCACTTAGGCTTTCCAGTAATATAAATTAGTTGTCTTTCTCCCTTTTTGTGCATAAGTGTTTTGAAAACATACATGTCTAAGAGTCTTTAAGTATTTTAAGACTTTCTCAATAGGAACTCTGAAAAAAAAAGATTCATAATAGGTTTACCTTTGAATAAAATGGTATGAATTGGTTTGACCAGTAAATTCTGATAAGATGCTAACAGGCATTGGGAGAAAAAGTAACAAAAAGTAACAATAATAGAAACAAAATGTGTTTACTATATCTAAGTGCTCCATATGCATTATCACACAAATACTAAAAATACATTAGAGATTGCTGTTTAAATTTTTTTTCTAAATAGAAACCTGAAGCCTACACAGATTGGAAAATGTGCCTGAAATTTCCTAGCTAGTGACTGACATATTAGGTACTCAGGACCCAAAGTCCTGAGTCCAGACCTCAGTACTGACCACTGTGTTGTCAACATCACAAGGTCAAAGGTACAAATCACCCCAAAGAATTACTTTCCATCAATGTAGCTAAAGAATATAAGAAGAAAATCTCTTCTTGTATAAACTTCTAAAGAGAATACCATAATTTATACCTCTTCCCAGATTTTTCATATAACTAATAATAAATCCATTCTGGCACATATCTCCTCAACCAAATTTTTATGCTAAGAACTATGCAACCAGTTCTGTATGGCCTCAAAAATCAAAGAAAATATAAGATGACAAGATTAGCATTTGAGTGTAAAAATAGAAGGGGTATAAATTTTCAAATCCGATCTTTTGCAAAAAGCGTTCTTCCAAGTTTTGTATGCCCCACCATAGAGAGATGCAATTCTATAAATTAAGATATTCAATGGTAAAACAAACTATTAAAGTATAATTGAGTTCAAAGGCTACTCCAGACTCCATAGCCTGTGAAACAAGAACAGAAACAATGATTTAATATGAATTGGCATGCCCATTATTAGCAAAATAAAATAAATAAAATAAATTTTCTGTCAGCAGGTCAAAAAACATAGCACATTTAGCTCTATAAAATTAATGGCACAAAGAGATTTGAAAGAATTAAGCTTTAGGCACTTTGGTGAATTAAAATATAAGCAGGGTAAAATGGTATGCCTGCTAGGGAAGTAAACCTTTTCATTTTCAACAGCTCTAGACTTAAAAACCATGGACATTTAAGTGATACTTAGATAATATTTGAGTCTTTCTAGTTGAGCGTGCAAATCAGTAAATTGTATATATAATGGATTAGGTGAGCACAATTAGAGTCTGTGCTCACAATCCAAATTTACATGCTTAACCATCGGACTTGCATTTCACTGAGAATGGCTTACACAGAGAGAAATCATAAATGTTTCATGTGTGTATTTTCTCAGTTATAGTACCTATATCTGAAAAATACAAATAATCCTTTTACATGCTTTTTGAAGTCCACTTTATTTTCTATATTATGTTTATTGTATAAAACTCTTAGGCTGTAGGAGCATACAACTACGATTTGCCAATTTCTTTGGGCATATCTTTGTGCACTGCATGTGATCTGGTAGCACTGTGGAGTATTGTAAGGAAGGAGATAGATTTCCCTGACTCTTAAACTTACTGTCTGCTTTTTCCAATAGTATTTTAAACATCCCAAGAATCCAGAACAGAAACAAAATATTTAAGAGGAAACCAGACAAGAGATAGTATGACATTCTCATGTTTTACCTCTCACTTCAACCCAGTTCATCCTAAAACTCATGCTTTGCATATCCATTTCTGTTTGGGAGGTGGCTCAGAAGGACCGTTCAACATCTGATTTACAGAGGCAGAAACTGAAGTTCAATATGTCTATGTGTTTTTCCAAAAGTAATTTCTCCCCCACAACATACAAATATAACTCTTACAAAAGAAAAGGATGGTGTGCTATGTTTTATTTATTCAAAAGTTCACGGATTTCAATGCATCCTAACTCATGCTTCACCCTCACATCCTACCTTCTTTCTGATACCACTATTCTGCAGGAATTACTGTTCCCTTTGATACACTCCTGATCATCAAGCTTTTTACATTAATTTTTCATTATTTATTTAGGTGCATTGTAGTCATACATCTTAATGGAGTACTAGATGGTAGAGGCATACACGCACACATCACCCATTTAGCTCTTCTTTTGAATCATTACCTTCCACTCACCATCTCCAAACCTTTGAACATCACATCAAACCCATTGCAAAAACAAGCAAAAACTACTAGCCTTGATGCTCCACTTTCTCTCCTCAGCAATATCCCACACAGCACACCATCATTCAAAATCTGCTTTCATTAAGCATTTCCATTAGAAAAGTAAGCTATTAAGGGTCTAATATAATGCCAGATCCTGTGCTAAGTGAGATATATCTCTTCATAGAACTCAGATGGCAATGGATTCTGGCTAATTTTATAGATGGATAAATTTAAGTTTGGGGATATTGATTAATTTGCACCAGGTCACATCATTAGTGGATCTTCTAAAGCACAAGAAATACAATTCTTGTACCCAAAGTTGATTGCTCCCCCAAAGATATTCATATATGTTTCCTGTGAAGCAGAGGTGGCAGAAAAGTAAGCCAGGTGGCAGCCCATGGGAAGTGGCAGGGTTTGAACTGAGAACACGAGATTCGGTCTTCCAGAGTGTTTCCAAGCCACACAACTCAGAGCCCTGACTTGATTTCTATGGGGTTTGTTTTTTTAATTTTGTTTGCCTCTATATTTCTTTTCATTTAAATAGTCAATAGTGATACCGGGCATGGTGGCACATGTTTGTAATCCCCGTTCTTGGGAAGTTGAGACAGGAGGATCACACAGGTTCAAAGCCAGCCTCAGCTACTTAGTAAGGCTCTCAGGAACCTAGTGAGACCCTATTTCCAAATAAAATATAAAATAAGTCAGGGAGTATAACCCGGAGGTAGAAAAGCCCCTGGGTTCCACTCCCAGTACCACCAAATAAATAAATAAATAAATAAATAAATAAATAAATAATAGTCAATACTGTCTATTGGCATAGTAGCAGCAAGGGCAATGTGTTTCTAAATGAACAGTAGTTTAGCTTGTGAAAATTTTAAGAAAATGTTATAATAAATAGAATTACCATAGCACCATAAAAAGAAAATCCCAATTTGTTTTCTTTCCTGTAAGAGGCATTCAAATAGAATAAAGTCAACTATTAATGGCTTTCCTTCTTAGATATTTTATGTATAGTATATTTGGTAATCAATCAAGGAAGAGACTCAATTACCTTTAATTATGGACGGAAGGATAGATGTAAAACTTGCCTTTCAAAATTCTGTTTGGAGATGTAATTTGTGTCAAAACCAAAGCCCATCACAGCAACTAAAAAGCTGGGAGAAATCCAAAGTAAAAGTCAAAACAGTATGTAGGGAGATCTTTTAGTTTTATATTATATATATTTGACAACAGTTGAAAAGTTTAAAGCCCTTTCATGTGGCATGCAGTTAGATGCTGAACTCCTGAAAGTGTCCCTCTATCCACTCCAGTGTTCACTGGCAGAGATGCTGATGGGCTTGGTGGTGAGGGCTAGTACTGGAGACTTAGTGTCTCCCCATACAGATTCCAGCCCTTGCACTTGTTAGGTTTCCTTGACTATAAATATTAAAACCCAATTCTGATTAGCTAAAAAAGGCAGAGAAGTCATTAGATCATCCTTGTGGAACTCAAAATGGACAAAAGGCTTGAGCCAGGCTTAGAAGCAACTGGACACCATTTGAAGGGCCAGACCAAGCTTGGACATGGAGGCTGCAGGACCATCTTGACCATCTCTTCAGGACACTGCACAGGAGTCAGGGAATTTGACAGCCTTTTTCGTCCTTGCAATATTCGGATTCAAATTGGTGTTCTCAAAAAAAAAAAATGATTTTTTTTTTCTAGGAAAACTATCCATTGTTTTTTAGTTACGGGAGTTCAGAAACCTTGATTTGCAGCCCCAGAAAGACTATCCAGGGTGTATACAGGTCATTCTTCAGAAACAAATCAGGGCACTCTTAAAAAGGGGAATGATTTGTAGGCAGCCAAAAAACCAAAAGATATCTTGATGTAAGAGCAGTTGTTACAGGATTGCAATTTTGTTATTTTTGAACACATTAAAGAATTTAAGTTTATTTTTTCTGGAAACTAGAAAGTCATGGAATCCATCAATTACAGTTTTCCAGTATCCGTAAAATTTCTAAGAGGCTGACCAGTCTCCTCCATGCTCAGATAGAAGCTTAACAGGGTTTAGCTATATGAATCCTGGCTAAGTTTAATCCTAAACAAGAGTACATGAGTTTTTCATCAGGTAAAATTCAATTGCGATAAAGTGGACAAAATAATAGACAGTGGTTGAGCTTAAACTTTATCCACTACATTTTTTTAATGTACATAATCCAAGAGTCTGATATTATCTAGGATAAACTTTCTTTTGTAGGGTAGAAAACTGCCATACTCAGAGTTAAAATGACTTGAGCCAGGTCATCCAGGTGCTCAGTATCAAAAATAAAACTCCCACATTAATTTCCTAACTTACAGATACATCCACAATTCCTCAGTATTTTCTTAGACCTCACAAATCCTAGTTGACTTAGGCCCTCGCTAATCTAATTTCTTAGATTTGCTTCTGATTCTATTATCAACAATTTCATGACTGGAGAGAACTTTATATCCCCAACATATAAGTTTCAAACTGAAACAATTCATCAGTTTAAGTTGCCAGTAACTAGAAGATGCACTAGTCTTGTTTTAATTTTCAAGTGATATTTTCTTACTACTTGGGATTTTTTTTGCATACTTTATAAAAGAGTACTTTTCAATGCATTCACACAAATTCTTATTATCTTCATCCACAAGTTCAAAGGAAAATATGAGAAAAGATGCATTTGTTTAAAGCCTTCTAGACCTGTAGAATTCAACATTCCTGAAGTACGTTTCACTTCAGAGCATGATAGCACTTTACTGGGTATCAACCTCCATTCAATAAGGAGCACTGGAGAGGTAGCCTTTCATATAATGGTCCCCAGAATTGTATTTCAATCTGCTGACACACATTCTGCCTTCATATTCCTTCCTCGAATAGCCCTGATGGTTTTTGACTGAAATGTCAAGAGGTGGCTCTTGTCCAGTCATGCCACCTAGAATAACGATTAAGCTCACAGGTGCACACACAATGACACCTTCCTCACCACTGACATCTGGCCACAGCAACCATAAAAATGCCACAAGTGCAGCATACCCTAATTCCATTGTGTTCAAACAGGAAGAAACACAAGCATTAGAACCAGTGAGATGACTTTTTACTTAGTGCTTAAGATGCGTATTAAGAAATCATTGTATTTTATAATAAAATATAAATGTGCTACATCTATACACATGTTTTGTTATGTAAGTAAAGCAAGCTTCCTCTTATGATTTCTAACTGACATTTATGGGAAGAAGGAGAGAAACTACCCTATTCTTCCTCCAAGACTGTGCCACACAATATAGTATTATACATATATCAGCCTCCATTTAATTAGACCAAAGAGTTCCTTTTCAATCTTCTGAAGTTTTACATTTTTCAGAAATATAACAATTTTCTACTTCCTTATTTGCTTCAAAATGTTTTTTTCTTGAGCCATATTTAAAAATTAGTATTTTCCGAGAAAGTAAACTCAGATTACTTCACAAACACACACACACACACACAGAGAGAGAGAGAGAGAGAGAGAGAGAGAGAGAGAGAGAGAGAGAGAGAGAGAGAGAGAGAGAGAGAGAGAGAGAGAGAGAGAGAGAGAGAGAGAGAGAAGAGAGAGAGAGAAGAGTTACCCTACAAGTATAAACAGTTCTTCTAGATCCTAAGAATACCATAGTCCTCCTCTCATTCATCACATAGTCCAAGGGACAGCAGCAGCATCACCTGGGAACTTACTAGAAACAGACTCCACCTCACCTCACACCTACAGAAACAGAATCTTCATTTTACCCAAGCCCCCAAGGGAGACACATGCACAATACAGATGGAGAAGCACTGGGAATAAAGATGGACCATTCAGTTGAAGCTGAACACACCTTTCCCAGAAACATAGGGTCTCAGTAACCATTTTACTACCACATTTAACAGAAGTAGCTATTCAGCTCTGAGGCCTTTCCAGTTGGATGCCAGTCCCCAGCATAGTTTTAATCCTCAGAGGTGAAGAAGGCAAGGGGAGGGGAGGGGAGGAGAGAAGAAGGGAGGGGAGAGAAAGTCAGATGGTGAAGTACTCTAAATCCAAAGTGTCTGAATCTTTCAGTAGTAGAACAGAGGCTGAGAACTTAGCTCGGCCATCCGTTCCATTTTAGCAATATTATTTAGAACTCTCTGCTTGCCTCACATTTATTCTTTCTCCCTACCTTAAAATTCCTCTTCTTCTTAGGCTTTCTCTGCTCTCCCCAGGAAGGCCAGTGTGACTCCAAATCACGCGTGTTTTAACCAGGAGCTCAGGAATCACCTCTGCAGTTCCTATAAATCTAAAATTATATGTTTAAAAAAAAACAGAGCTCTGTTCATGAATATTTTTAACACTTGGAGCCTCGCTATGATGGATAATTGGAACATGCCAGTAAAATATTTTAAAATACAGGTATGAGCACATCTTCATTTTTATAGAGGAAACTTCCCTGTTCTTATCAGAATTTCAAAAGGGACTCCAATCAATCATCCATCAATAGTGAATAGCCACTGGTACTCTCATTTTTGTCCATATCTATTTTTAAGTTGTTGCTATAAACTCTTTACTTGCAAAACTCATCCCCCTTGAGAAGGGGCTCCCTGGGAGGCAACTAATACACCCCAAATCACTTCTCTGCTATGACTTACTTTCTTCTTAAATAAACAAACAAACAAACATGACCATGGGGAGGAATCCCCTGGAGGACTTCCCTTACCTGGGTAACTGTGGTGGAATCTCTTTGCATTCTTCTTTCTGCACTCTCTCCTTCTGTCACCTTTCACTCTTAAAGGATCACTGTGACCATTCTTCCCTCAGCTTTAGCTCCCCTGTGATCTCCCCAGAGTGTGACATAGATGTTAGAAGGTATATTGTTCTACAGTGTATCCTTCCCTCTTTGTCTCTTTTTCAAAATCCCATTCAAGGAACAGCAAAGAAAGGTCAGTATTGGCGTTGGCTGGCTATCATAATATGCACCATCCCTCACCCTTAGCCCCGGCCGTACAAAAGGGTTGGTATCCTTTAATGCCTTTGAAATCATCAAGAGGAATCAAAGAAACCACCTCCAATCCTATCTTTATAACCAGAAGCCCATTGATCAGTGTAGGCAAAGGAATAGCACATCAAGAGGGCAATGGGCATTTAGAGAGAAGTATGATTTGATCCATACAACTTAGTGATCTCTTCAAGCTCAAATTCCATCTGAGCAAGAGAAGAAACCCTGTTAGCTCAGAAACATCTCATTCCTGAGGCACAAGTAAGAAATCACCTCTGGTTGCCATTAATTATCAAAGACAGTTAAGTAACAACTTCACCTACGCAGTGATCCATGTACACAGTTGTACAATTTAGAGAACATAGTCACAAAAATTCAGCACCATAACATGTATCACGTCTCACCTCAAAGCTCAAGCCCTAGCATTACTATTAACTGAATGGATATTTTGGACCCACTTTGCCCCTCAAAGTGGGCACTCAAAACAGGACTTGGTTTCTTAAAAAAAAAAAAAAAAAGAAAGAAAAGAAAAGATTTAGGTGAGCTGATCTCAAAAGATACTAAAGGTGGTAAGTTTGAACTGTAGAATCAGAGATACCTGGATTCAAGTTCAAATTCTAACATTTACCACCTTTGGATTTTAACAAGTTACCCAACTATTCCAAGCCTCAGTTTTTTATATGAAAAAATGAGGACAATAATCGTGCTGACCTTAGTATGTGTGTGTGTGTGTATATACATATACATATATATATGGTAAGACTCATAATATGGTCAGAATTATAATATACTTGAGTTTTCTAATTATAATTTTACATTTACTCTGAAGCCTATTCTATTTATAAGGATTACTGTGACTACCAAATATGGCATTTCAAACACTTTATATAACTATACATGAGTAAATATTATTCACATTATTTCACCTTTATTACTTTTAAAAGGGGTAAAAAAAATAAAAGAATGAGCCGGGCATGGTGGCGCACGTTTGTAATCCCTGCGCTTGGGAGGTGGAGACAGGAGGATCTTGCAGGTTCGAAACCAGCTGTGCTGGCTTAAGATACCTTGTTTCCAAATAAAAATAAAAAATAAATAGAAGGGTTTCCAGGAACCCCAATACCACCAAAAAAATAAAAATAAATAAAAATAAAATAGGTATAGGGGTATAACTAAAAATGTAGAATGACCCAGAGTTCAATTTCCAATACAAAAAATAAAAGTAAAAATGAGCATAAATATCAGAAACTACCATTAAAAATCAGTATTGCTAATTATTAACCATTAGTATGGAAAATTATGTTGGTCCAAAGCACTATTAATTGGGATGGGGCTTGCTTTCCATTTTGAATATTAGGGTGAATTAAATTTTTACTAGACATGAACTTTAATAATTGCTGTTAAGTCACAGGTAAGATGGAGCCATATCAAATAGTGTTCTTGAGTCTGGAAAACATGAAAGTAATGGTTAACAGTCAAGGAAAATACTGCTGAATAACTATTACATCTCAGCATCTCTATCCCTTTTTTATTAATATATTAACTTTCCCCATATTTCTTGTACATATTTATCTCATTTATTTTTGCCTTTTCAAATATGTATACAAAACTCTAGCTGTTTAGAAAACAACAAATTAAACTAAACCTCTGTATGAAGATACTGATGTTGACAAATCTCTATGTTGGTGGATTGCAAAAAAATGCCTTTAAACCTGTTTAAATCATTCCTTATGTTATTAAATTTTTAAAATGATAATTTTATCATGTCAGTTAAAAATGATACTTTTTTGTTTCACTCAATTTCATATTCTTGAAAGTCCTGTTGATAAAGCATGAAGAGAAATGGTAAAAGTAAATCATACTTAAGGCTTTTTCCTTTCATCACTGAGGTACCACTTCACCAAAATGATGTTGACCTGTCAGTTACACCTTCTTGTCTCTGTGGGCATGCCTCCATTTTGCAGGGAATATATACATATTGGCATGTATTAAAATAGTGTGAATCAAATTATCATCTAGTTGAGATGGGGATGTAGCAAGGGGATGTCTCCATGACTCAAAATTCCTCAGAGAGGAACTGCAGTGTCAAACTTGTGATATGGTGTCAAGATGAAATATGCTTTGAATTTTATTAATAGTATGGAGCATATTTCACTCCTCATTCAAGTGTCATGCTAGAACTAGGTGAGTGTTGCCAATATAAGCCGATGGAGATCAACACTTTTTTGACACTCTTGCTACCAAGTGCCTATAAAATGTTTATGCCTATAATTGTGTCAAATTATGTTAATTAAGTACTGGAAAGACACTAGTAAGTTGAAGTATTCAAAAAGTATTTCTCAGAATCTCTTGGGGGCTCTTCAATTTAGGCACTTGGGGGGACCTTTTCCCCTCTACCAAGTACCAACAACATACAATGTCTTAAGGTGTTATCTTGTTCTTAATTTTTAAGTAACAGGAAAGCAAACTCATTTAAATTCTTGATCATACATATACATTAAGGGTTTTACTTGCCAATAGTTTTTTTTTCCAGCTTAGTTGTACCAGTATTAATTAGGAAAGTTTATTTTATATAAAGTTTATTCTTCTTATATAATTCAAGCATAGTTCAGGGTTTTCTGCAACCCGAGCCACTGTTAGATGTTAACAATAAATCAGGTGAGATTGTGAGTCAGGAAGAAATAAAATAAAATACTGGCTCCTGGGAGAGAATTTTTTTTTTCCTAACTCCTCTCTCAGGTCAAAATAAATAGAGATTTTTCTGAATGTCATTACAACTACAATGACTTCTCAATTTTATGTGAGAATATTCTACTTTCAGGAATATAGATAACAATCCTTGAGTTCCCAAATTCTGAACCATATTCTATTAAAATCATTTTTCCACTTTTCTGTTAGACGGTATTTAATCCTTTGTGTCAATGTGCTGAGGAAGATAGTAAAGATATATCTGAACTTTGCCTTAAACTTCTTTAATCTTTTTTTAAGCTCTCATTCATGTAACACAGCTTCAGCAATCTGATTTCAACACCCCGTCTCCCAGGGGAAAAATGCTAAGATTTCCAAGTTCAGAGACCAGTGTGAAACTGGTTCTCCTCAACTAAAAGGTATTTAATTCTAACCACAGATTCTCCACAGTGCCTCCTGGAGGCCTTTCAAGTCTTTTGAATTCCAATGGTAGTAAAGAGGTCTTTTGTAGGGGCTTAAAGGGTCCTAGAGCTGAGGGGATTGGTAATGACATAAGGCACAGGTGGTCACAGAGGATTTTTATCTGGTGTAGGAAAAAAAAAAATATCAACCTTCTTACAAGGGCAGCATAGCCACCAAGAACACATTTTTCCAAACCTTTGTTCTTTGTGCCAACTACAAGTATAACTCTGCAACCATTTTAAATTTTCTTTCATTTTCAAGGCCCTTAATGATGTGGGATTCATCTATAGAAGAAACCAACCGATCCTGCATGTTCTGCCACATCCCTCAGCCTTTGTATAGAGCAAATGGAAGAATAGATCACTTCAGAAATGCTTGCTTACAGGCTTGAGAGCCGATTCCTGGCACTGGTCTCTTCTTCCCCAATTCCAAGAGTGCTCTCTAGTGTCAAGTAGTTCTGAACCATTTTGCCTGTAAACAACGAACCCCACTGTGTTCAACCATTCCTCACTGTTTCCATCCAAAGTCCCTTATCTCAGTTAAAATAAAAGTCATTTTAAATCATGCCCCTTTGATGCACTTCTAATATTTTTTCACAAGAAATGATTTATTTCAATAGCAGTAATATTCCCAGACCTAAGGATATCTGCTGGCAGATGGAGAGTAAGTCAGAGCTCTCTAGGCCTGAACTGACAATTAAAACATCTAGCCCAGATTGGTGGTGATTACTGCCTACCAGTTATCCAAGGGCTTTATGACCCAAGCTGACAGTGACGGTCCATGTGATGGCAACAAAACCAAATCACATTGAAAAGCATTCTTGATAAAGAGCCTTTCATTTATGTGAACAGCTTTAGCAATTAGCTCCTTTGTTCCAGAAAGAGCAAGAGAGAGTGATAAATTGGACTCGTATCTTATGGGGGGAAAAATGGTAGAATGATTTTTTAAAACCTTAGCCCTCTAGAACAAAGAAAAATTATTATCATCCTCCTAAGCAATAAATTGAGTTGAATTACTGATCACCTTTTACAGAAGCTAAGTTAGAAGAATATCGTGCTGCATTGGGGAAAACGCCATGAGTGCATTCGGTGTCTTAATATAGGTTCAGTTCCCTTTTACTTAAAATATGTTAGACCATGGAGATCATTTGATTGTTATTCCTACAACTACTACTGCTGGAAGATAGTCTCTACAGGGCAAAAACAATCACCTTAACCTACTTAGGTCTTTCAACATTGCACATTTTCCCCTTTGGAAGCCTGTAATTTCTCATAAAAAAGAATGTCTGTTGTTCGTTGTACTTCAAGTCAGTAGCAGTTTTGAGGGATCATCTTATCAGAAAGATTCATTCCTATCTGTCTGACAAAGTAAAAACCAGGCAACAACATAGAAAGGGAAATGTTAAATAACAAAGTCAGTTTAATAGATGAAACGCTGGACTGCTCACTCAACTTTCTAGGGGATATTCTCTACAGCCACGTCAGAAGCCAAGGAATTGCCTTTTAAAGGAAATGAGTATCGAGTATCTTAAGGAGACACAGGATATCCCACTGGCCTAAGAGAAAATTTTAAGAGAAAAAATAAATTTAAAAGATAATTAGCATTGGATTATAACCCAAAGCATAAGACAAATATCTATCAGTTCATATTAATATTAATTATTGAATAAATAGTAAATAAAAAGGAGGAAGACAAATCAATGCAGAAGAATTCCAAATAATCTGCATACATACACCATGCTCAAGGACATGGAGTACAACTGTCCACTTGGCAAGTCGGGATGTTCATAGGAATTTCTTTTCTAAATATAAGTGTGAAAAGATAGGAAAAGTCACCTTACATGAGACATGATAAAACCTACCTCAGCCAAGTGACCATGCTGATGATATACACCCTTGATATCATTCCATGAAATGGCACTATCCTGTGTGGTTTTCTTCCCCAAAACCCAAAACCCCAGTCAAATCAGGAGAAAAGCATCAGACAAATCCCATGTGAAGAATATCCCACAAAGTCATCAGAAACAAGGAATACTTTAGAAGCTGTCACTGTCAAGAGCCTAAAGAGATATCACTACTACATGCAATGTGACACCCAGATGGGATCTTGAAACAAAAAAAAGGACACTAAGTAAAATCTAAGAAAATCTTAATGAGGTATAGACTTAATGTCTCAATATCTGGTTATTAATTGCCATACTAATATGATATATAATGCCAGGAGAAACATGGTGTGGGATATACAGAAGCTCTCTGTAAGATCAACATTTTTTTCTATAAATCTAAACCTGTTTTAACATATTTAATTTCTACAGTCCATGGAATTTGTCTGGTTTACTTCTACATTAATGCTAGCTCTATCTTACCCAACTCAGCTTAATTTCTATCACAGATTCATGCTTACACACACATATTCAGGTAGTGTGTTATGATCTGTGGAACTACTCAACATAATTCTTATTCTTCTGCCCCCTGTGAGGTTAGGCACAATCCATTTATTTATTTATTTATTTATTTATTTATTTATGTTGGCCAATGAAACATGAGAGGAAGTGAATGCATCATTTTCAGGTATAAATTTTAATACCTAGTGTCAGTTAACCACATTCCCTTCCCCATGCCACAGTGGTTGGTAGTAGAAACACAGTTGAAATAGCTCCCAGTTTCCTGAGTATCTTCAATGACTAATCACTCCCTCCTGCCTTGCATGAGGAGAAAAATAGACACTGGTGGATTTAGCCAATGAGAATTTGGGATTTTTATTACAGCCTACCTTGACCATCCTGGCCAATAAACCTATGCTCATATATAACCATCACTTGATAACACCGTGACTCTCAAAAATCACAGCAGAAAGTTAATTGTTTAGGGAACATGTATTTAACACAATGGACATTTATTATGGGAGTAAAACAAGCACTCTAGAATTAGAATAGGAATAGAAATAGGTTTTTGTATGTTTGACTTGCTGCCAACTTAGAGTCTTTAAACCCTTTTTAGCAATTCTCATGTTGTAGCCATGCAGAGCTATCACCAATTATGAACAGAAAGATCCTTCCTTCTGGAGTTGGTACTGGGTTCTACAAGCGAATTAAGGATTAAATTCACTGTATCTGGAGATTATTTGGGATCTTGCTTTCTTCTTAAAGTATTTTAATTTCAGGGTTTTTTTCCTATTAATTAGAAAGGACAAGTAAAACAGATAATATTTTTTTTAAGAGAAGATAAATGTTCCCCCCCCCAAAAAAAAAATCTTGAAAGCATGTCCAAAAATAAAGCTGTGGGAAGATTTGCTTTTTTATAACATAATTTTAAGAGGAAAACAATTTTTTATGGTTCTTATAAATAGGTTAGTTAGGTATTCCTTCCACATTGATGTACATTAAAAAACATAACAATAGTTGTAGAGAAATAGCCTAATGATTCTCTCAAGGAGGTATAAAACCTCCAGAATGCATTTGAAATTGCAGTACTCTGGGGATCATGAAAGGACAATTCCTTAATTTCTCCTCCTAGAGCTCAGTTTCTACAGGAAACATTACAATTTTAGGACTCCATGGCCCTCAACCAGACTAGTCATGACCCCAAGTTTCTACCTTCAATGCCTTCTTCTAGCACCAAGTTCTAAAAATCACATTTTATTTAAGTATATTTGGCAATTTAAGCCAGGTACGGTGGCACATACCTGTAATCTCAATACTCGAGAGACTAAGACAGAAGGATCACAGTCTCAAGGCCAGGCCCCAGCAACTTAAGAAGATTCCTCTCAGCAACCTAGTGAGACCCTGTTTCAAAGCAGAAAATAAAAAAAAGGAACAGGGATAGAGCTCTGATATGAAATGTCTCTGAGTTCAATCTTCAGTACCACACACACACACACACACACACACACACACACACACACAAATCACTGGGCCTAGGGAATTTAGTCATTATCGCATAAATTGCTCTTTCTTAAAAAATAGAATACAGAATCTACCATATTCCTTTCTAAAAAAACTTCCTAAAAATTTTATTTTAAATATCTTCTTCAAAAGCAGAATCAAGAGGTGTGACAGCCCCTGATTTTCCACAGGAGTATATTTTCACATATATGTATTTCATATTATATACATACAATGCCCTGTAACACTATCAATCTACTCATTTCAATAATCTTATTTGAATGAGTCTGGAAAAGTATTTTGATTGCCTTTGTAGAAGTGGATTCATCAGCTTCATATTTACTTGAAATAGTGGGAGAAACCGAGAAACTGCTTGCTTATCCACAGACCAGTTTAACCATATAATCATGGCTGACATTGGACAAAGATTGAAGCTAGGATAGAAATTGTTTCCAGACAAAGTAGGAAAAAGATTTTCAGTGGGGTCAAATATTATCAATACCTTTAAAAGATATGAGGTTATTATTATAGCTAAATAAAACCATCCATTGGGCAAAACATTTTAGATAGCATTATAAAAAGAAAGTATGTTTGAATGGTAAGATTATAGAAATATGGCTTAATACTCTACTGATATAGTACTCTAATAAAGATAAATTGATCAACAAGGAAAATAGAAGAAAAAATACAGGAAACAGCAAGAATATTCAAAATTCTAAACATTTCCAAATAAAACTTCTTTTTCTTAGCACCTTAAACTTCTTAAAATAACCAAATAGCTTTTTTTTCCTTCTCAAAAATCCATTTAAAATTGAATACATAACACCCAGGCATCCCACTGAGTTCATCTCTTCTTTTGAAAACTGCCATGTATACTTTAAGTAGTCAGGGTCTTGATGTTATGGTTGGGTTTATAATCTTCAACAACACACTTCTTATTTCTTACAGGAAAATCATTTTCCACAATGGCTCGCTGACACTTCTCCCTCTAATCATCATTTCTGCAGCACTTAGGAACAGAATCCACGGTGTCCTCTCCTCAGATGCTGACAGAATGACAATGAACTAGTCCCCTGAGCTGATAGAGACATCAAGAAAAACCATGTTAGCAAGTCCTGACTGCAGAGATCACTCCCAGGGCCTCCTTCCCAAGCTGGACCCTAGAAGGCCTTGGGCAGCAGAGAGGGCAGGTCACAAGTGTGGTTTATCAAGAATACAAGGATAACCTGAGAGGGAGTTATAACCTAGGAAATATCTGGGGCTGTAGATTTCCAGATATCCCGCTGCTGGGATTTCCATCAAGCAGAACAGTGCCTGTGCTTATCTTTGAGATTCATGGAGAGGAAGGAAGTGAATATGTCACCGTGCATTGTCTCCTCAACTTCTGATGTGATCTGAGCCTTATCACATATTCTGATCCTTAAAGGAGAAAATAAAAAAAATTTTAAAAGCACTCTAGACAATTATTGGGATTAAGTTTCTAATGGTAAAATGTAATATTTTTAAATACCTTAAACTACTTCATCCATTTTGCACTCTGATGGTTATCATGTGTATCAACATAAGGGTGCCTGGCAGTTGATAAAAGGATATTCTATATGTTAGTTTGTGTGAGGGTATTTAGGGATGAGATCACCTTTGATGCTAGAAAACTGAGTAAGGCAGATTGCCCTCCACAATATGAGTGGGCTCCCCGTTCAGTAAGTTGAAAACCTAAATAAAAGGGGTGACCCTCCTACTTAACAGAATTTTCCTTGCCTGACTGTCCCCAAACTTGGAAACTGTCTTATCTTTTGTTTCGACTCTAACAGAAACCTCACTTCTCCACAGGTCATGAGCCTGTCATCCTTGAGTCCAGTCTACATCATCAGCTCCTCTGGTTCTTGGGCCTTCAGAAACAACTATTGTGCCTCATTCATCTCTAGCCTGATGATTTGCCCTACAGATTCTCAGACTTGCCAGCCCCCATAATCACATGAGCCAATTCCTCCAAATAACTCTCTAAAAATATATATTTCCTATTAGTTCCGTTTCTCTGAAGAGTCCAGACTAATACAGATATCTTTGTGAGGGAAAGGTTTGGCTTTCCAGTTTTAGGGAAGTGTTGGGCAGTATCTGGATATAAAATGGGCAAAATCTTGTTTCACCGAAATGAACATCAAATGCTTAGTTTCATGGAATGGGGTAGTTACTTTCAAAGTCAAACAAGCTTTGCTCATTGACAAGTACAGAAGATCTCTTCTAATTTATAAGTTCTTGCATAAATTATAACACAAATCAAAAAATCACAAATTCTCAATTTATACTTAGCCAGTATTACTCATTTCTTTGCCACTTATTCCCTTGAATTACTTATAAATCTGCAGAGAATTACTTAGTAACATTTCTGCAAAAAAGTTCAGGACCATCAAGAACAAAAATCAAACCACTCAAGAGTTATGGGAAGGAGTACTTCTGTTTGAATTAATATTATTCCCAATACTATTTGAGATTATCAGAGGTCACAAACTCTGAATACAATTTATTCACTGCAACTCTTTGATCAGGCTCAAGGAATCCTGAGTTAGGTTCAACCTTCAAAAGTTCTTAAATGATAATTTTTATAACATATTTTTCCAATTCTACCTCAGAAAGGGGAACAGGGGATATTAAAACAAAATAACTGTTAATGATTAAAATTCAATATAAAAGTATATTTATTATGCACACACAGTGGCACACACCTGTAATCCCAATACTTAGGAGGCTGAGATAGGAGGATCCCTGGTTCAAGGACAGCCGCAGAAAGAGACATTCATCAACCCAGAGAGACTGTTTCAAAATAAGCAAAGTAGGGCTGGAGGTGTACCTCAGAGGAAGAATATCCTTGGGTTCAATCTCAAGTACCATAAAGAAGAAAAGTATATTTAACAAAAAATTTTAAGAAATATCATTCTTTCTAAGAGCACTAAAGGACAAGAAACAGTAAGAAAGTCTAAAGTAGAACTTTGCAGCCCTTATATTTGGAAACTGAGACAATCTCCAATAGCTGAGATACATGTCAGAAATATTATGCCCTGAATAAAGGGATCACGAATGAAAGCAGCCTTTAGATAGCTAAAGTTCCCTATACCACGAGTCTGCCAGAGCATCAGAAGCAGAAATGATCTGACCCAGAATCTGTTAGCTGTTCTCAGAAGGATCTTTGTTCCATGGTTGGATGGATTTCACCAATTGCTGGTCCTGAGAATGTCAATAGCACTACACAGACAAAAAAAAAAAAAAAAAAAAAAAAAAAAAAAAAAAAAATACATAACTCAGCAAAGAAAGGAAAAACTAGGCAGAAAGTTATGATTTTTTGATGATCTAGTCTAAAAGGAAGACATTTTTTGTCTATCCTAATAAATTTAACCTTAATTGTAAGAACTACATGATCCAGTGGTTGTAACCTCAAGTGAGAGCTTCCTGTTTCTATAACAACTTAAGCAGGATCTTAAGTAGTTATAATTTCTCCAAATGTATTATTTCTCAGAATTTTTGGCTCAGTTATAACCAATTATAGTAGAATTCATTTCATAATTACCCCATACTTCAGTCCCAATCCAAGTCAGTTCCAAAGCAACCTGTGTATTATTTGAAGTAGCAAAAACGACAAAATTTTATAAGCCTTTACAAGCAAAAATCAGTGTTTCCATTGCCAATGCGTTTATTTTCTCCACTTAAAAATAGTGTTAAGGTCATTTGAACTGGGCATGGTGGTGCAAGCTTGTAATCCCAGTACTTGGGAGGCTAAGAGAGAAGGATCACAGGTTCTAGATCAGCCTCAACAACTTATCAAGCCCTCTCCAAATTAATGAGACTGTGTCTCAAACTAAAAACTAAAATCGAGCTGTGAGTATAGCTCAGAAGTAGAATGCTTCTGGGTTCAATCCCAAGTACCAAGCTGAAAAAAATAAAAAAATATATACATATATAGATGGAATCATGTATATCTATAAATAGATAATAGATATAAATATATAAATATATACAGAACACACTCTAGGGTGAATTTAGAGATTATGAACTTTGAAGATTTTAAAACTATATTTTCCTTTCCTTCCCAATTTGTCTGTTTTCTGCCTAATGTTTTATTTCTTCTATTCTACTTCAATTTAAAAATAAAAAATTTTAATTGTAACTCTGCTTTATCTGGCTATGCAAAATACTTAAACCCACTGATCCTCAGTTTCCACAAGTTAAAAAATGAGAAAATAAAACAAGTCTTATATATAATATGTAAAATACCAAGCAAAAGAATATAGAATGTATCAAATAGTGGAAAAAGGACACAGCCACCTAGTATCCTTTCTGTTATTCACATTACTATTCTCCTACTAACAAAGCTAATCTCATTCAGTTCCTCAGCAAGTATGGTGCGATAGTTAGATATAAATTGTCCCCTCAAGAGTTCATTTACTAATGTTTGGAGCTGATGTAATTGAGTCGTGAGGGTTGTAATCCCAGCAGTGGATTTATCTGGATGGTGACCCAGGCCAGTAAGGTGTGGATGGAGGTGGGTCCCTGGGGATGTACCCTTGGGAATTATATAAATGGCTCCTTTTCCCCTTGCTACCCCTTTCTTGCTACTGGCCTCCAGATATGAGCACAGTCCACGTGCTCTCCTCTCTCCTCTTCCCACTGCCATACCCTGAATCCAGTTTCACAGGGACTGAACCTGAGACCATAAGAAAATAAATCTGTCCTCTAAGTTGTATGGTCAAGTCTTTATATCATAGCTGCAGGAATGTTGCCAGATACATATGCTAAGCCAAATAATTTAAGCTATCCACACATCACTTCCTAGAACCTCTAAACAGGACACTACACATGGTAAGGGGTTTTATAGGATGTATTATGGTTCTGTACTACACTGGATTCATAGTGCAGCTGTTTTTTGTTTGTTTGTTTGTTTGTTTGTTTGTTTTGTTTTTTTTAAATCACAGTATCAGTGGTGAAAAGCAATGAGAATTTATTGACCTACAGTTCTGGAAGCCAGAAGTTCCAAACTAGTCTCTTTGGGTGTAATCAGGGCCTAGTTTCCTTTCTGGCTGTTCTACTGTTGCCCACATTTTCTGGTTTGGCGCCCTTCTATCTTCAATGCCTCAATGGCTGGTGGCACTCACATCTCATTACTCTAATGTTGGGTTTTCTGCACCCTCGTGGTTAAATTTGACCTAAATAGATAATTTAGTCTAGCCTTACTATTTGAAAATAAGCAAATAAGCATACCTAATTTTATCTGTGACCTCAATTCCCCTTTGCTATGCAATTTGATATATTCATTGGTTCCACAGATTAGAACACAGATATCTTTGAGATATGATTATTATTCTGCTTACCATACAGACCATAAAAGGATTATTGGAAGAGGGGCAGGTAATGCAGCCACAAGAGCCTAAAAAGTCAAAGAGAAAGTTAGAGGGTCAGAGATATGCAATGACAGGCAGGCAAGGCAGGAGAGATTCCAGCTCAACTTGCCTTTGCTAGTCTTGAAAAGGTAAGAAAAGACTAAGCACCAATGGTATGGATGAAGAAAGCCTTTAGAAGCTGGAGAAAGTCCTTAACTAGACCTCAGTCCTAGAGTCACAAAGAACTGAATCCTGCCCTTAACCTCACAGTGCCAACACTTTGATTTTAACCCAGTGAGTCTTGAGTTAGACTTTTGACCCATATCACTATAGGGTTAAAATTTGTGCTGTTTTAAGTCACTACATTTGTGGTCATTTATATGACACCAATAGAAAACAAATATAGCTGGGTATGGTGGTGCATGCTTGTAATCCCAGCATTAGGGAGGCTAAGACCAGAAGATCCCAGTTGGCAGACAGCCTCAGCTACTTAGCGAGGTTCTTTGCAAACTCAGTGAGACCCTGTTTCAAAAATAAAAAGACTAAAAAAAATAGGGCTGGGGTGTAGCTCAGAGGTACAATCACCCTGGGTTCCATCTCCAGTACCGCACACACAAAAAAGAAAACGAATATAGTCAAAAGCCATTGGTGCCTAATATGTTCTATGTAGTTGCCTTGGGAACTACAAAAAAAAAAACAACAGGAAACAGTATGTTCATGGTTTTTCCCCCTCAATGAGTTTACAAGATAGGCTCCATATTAATACATATCATAATTATATATCCTTACAACTATCTTATTCTCGTCATGAGCTTCTTTGGCTCCATGCTGGTCCCTCTAATTTCTGCCTTCTTCCTTCTGAGCATACATTCTTCTACTTAATAGACATATATAAATCACCCAGTACATCAGGTATTTTGCCACATATTGGAGGCTTAAAGAGAGATTACACACAATTCTCAAACTCCTGGGGCTCACAGTGCAGTGGGAGAGACGGAAATATGTATATTTTTAATTACACAAATCAGTTGCCTTCGTTTTCTATAGTAAAGTACCACAGACTAGAGAGCTTTATTTCTCAGTTTTTGGAGGGAGGCCTAAGATCAGGGGACCAGCAAGGTTAAGTTCCTGTGAGGTCTCTCTTTGGATATTTGAGGTATCTCTTGGATACACACATGGCAGAAACTGGGTTTCATAAAGCACTAATCCCATTCATGAATACTCCATCCTTCTGACTTAATTATATCCTCAAAGTACCACCATCTATTATCATCACATTAGGGGTAGGATTTTAACATAGGAATTTGGGGATATGTAATGGTTAATTTTATGCATCAACTTGACTAGACGAAGAGATACCAAGATAGCTGGTAAAACATTATTTCTGGCTGTACCTCTAAGAGTATTTCCAGGAAAGGTTAACAGTTAAACAGGTAAAGGAGATCTAGGCCCAACCTGTGGGTATGCATCGTCCTATCTGCTCAAACAGAACAAATAGGTGGAGGAAAGATAAATTCTCTCTCTTCTTGAGCTGATAGCCCATCTTCTCCTGCTCTTGAACATTAGAGTTCTTGGATCTTGGGCCTTCAAACTCTGCGACTTACACCTGCACTGTCCTTGGTACTCAGGCCTTCTGACTCAGACCATCAGCTCCCTTCAGTCTCAGGCTGTTCAATTCAGACTGAATTGTACTGTGGGCTTTCCAGCCTGCAGGCAGCAGCAGAGAATACATCATGTGAGCCAATTCCTATGATTTCTCTCAGTAGATATAGATATATAGCTATATCCTACTGTTTGGGCTCTTGGAAGAACACGAGCAAATAGAAGATACATTCAGTTGGAAACATTAGTGAAATTAAGGTGATCTCAGGAACACAGCTTGAATTTTACTCCAAATTTCACTCATCTGCCTGGCCCAAAAATCAGTGCCACTATCTGTCACTGATCTGGATTCATATTTATCTTGCCTCAAGACTCAGCCCATGAGCTTACATTGTCCTCCTGGTCCACCATTACTGTTCTACTTTAAGATCACAACACCAACAATGATTTTTCAACTAATTTGGCATTTCAAAGGACTGAATGTTTGTGTCTCTTAAAGATTCCTGTCTTTGTGCCAGGCATGGTACTGCATGCCAGTACTTGGGAAGCTAAGAGAGAATGATCACAGGTTCAAGACCAGCCCCAGCAACTTAGTGAGATTCTGTTTCAAAATATTAAGTTCTGGGATGTAGAATGCTCCTGAGTTCAACATCCAGTACCAAAAAGAAAGAAAAAAAAATTCCTATTTTCAAAACCTAATCTTCATAATAATGTTGTTAGAAGATGGGCTTTTGAAGGTTGGGGGATTAGGCCACGAAGGTGGAGCCCTCATGAATGGAACTAGTGCATGTATGAACAAGACACCAGAGTGTTCTCTTATCTTGTTTCTGTCATGTAAAATACAAAGAAAATCTGGAAGTCTGCATCCAGAAAGGGATCTGCAACCAGCCTTCAACCTCGCTGGCCCCTGATCTCAACCTTCCAGACTGTAGAATTGTGAGTAGCTTCTGCTCCTTATAAGCCACCTCATCTATACTTTGTTATAACAGCCTAAACTAAGAAAAGCAACCTTAAAACTTACTGTATAGCAAAATAAAGTTTATTCATTTAATAAATAAATAAATCGACTTATTTAAATGTAAAACTTAGAAGAGTGGCTCTTTTTCTTTCTTGAAATACACAGAAAAAAACAACATAGTTTTTACAATAGCCTTATGATTTCAAATATATGGCTTTTAAAATGACCATATCCAGCTGGGCGTGGTGGCACATGCTTGTAATCCCATTCAGGAGGCTGAGACTGGAGGATCGCGGTTCACAGACAGCCTCAGCTACTTAGTGAGGTCTTCTGTAACTCAGTGAGACCCAGTTTCAAAATAAAGAAGAAAAAATAGGGCAGGAGGTATAGCTCAGAGGTCGAATGCCCTTGGGTTCCATCCTCAGACCCACAAAAAAAATTAAAAATTAAAAAAAATAAAATGACCATATCCAGAAAAATAGTAACTTTCCAGTGGAATAGCCTAGCAGATATCACCTTAACCAAGTGATCACAGTCAACATTGCTGGTAAAAAGACTTCTACATCATGGGCTCTGTGTGATGCACAGAAGACACATCACACCTTTGTAATTGTTGCCAAAAAATGCACAGCCTTAATTCAGTGATAGAAAACTATTAGGCAAACCAAATTTTAGAGATATTTTCAAACCAAGTGACCAGTACTTTGGAAAAGTGATGTAGCACTAGGAAAGATTCTAGGTCTATTACACATCAGAGAACACTAAGAAGGAATAACAATGAAAGGCACTAGAGATTCCAGGTTTGGATCCTGGAATAAAAAAGGACATTTTAAAAAAAAATGGCCAGACACAGTGGCCTGTAATCCCAGCTATTCAGAAGGCCTAGGGAAAAGGATTGCACTTTTATTTTTTCCCCCAGTACTGGGGATGGAACCCAGGGTCATTCTACCTCTGAGCTACACCCCTACTCCTATTTTTTCAGTCTTTATATTTTTTGAAACAGGGTCTGAGTTGCAAAGGGCCTCACTAAGTAGCTGAGGCTGTCCACGAACCGTGATCCTCCGGTCTCAGCCTCCCGAATGCTGGAATTACAACCATGTGCCACCACACCCATCTCTTTTTGGTGTATTATAGTCATACATCTTAATGGAGTACAAGATGGCAGAGGCATACATGCACATATCACTCATTTAGCCCTTCCCCAAATCCCACCTCATTCCCTCACTCCTCCTTCCTTCTTATGTTTGGCTTAGTGATTGACTTTGATATGTTTGTGAATGTACATCATGTACATTAGGGAATTTCCCTCTTCCCAGCTCCCATCACCCTCAGCTAGGCCTTCTTATTTGCTCATCTACGGTTTCTCCTTTTTTATCTAGAGTTCCTCTTATGACCCTCTTTCTCCCTAGCTTCCATATTTTAGGAAGAGCATCAATTTCTTACTTTTTGTGACTGACTAATCTCACTTAGTATAATGTTCTGTAATTCCATCCATTTCCCTGTAAATGAAGTAATTTTGTTCTTTTTTATGGCTGAGTAAAATTCCATTGTATACATATTCCATAGTTTTGTAGTCCATTCATCTGTTGATAGACAGCTGGTTCTATAGTATGGCAATTGTGAATTGCACAGCTATGAATATAGATATGCATGCATTAGTTCAGTATTTTGGTTTCCATCCTTTTGGGTAGATACCCAGAAGTGGTATTGCTGGATCACATGGTAGGTTCATTCCCATTCTTCTGAGGCCTTAGGATTGCATTTTTGAGAACAGCTTGGGCCACTTAACAAGACCTTGTTTCAAAAGGGGTAATGAGATAGGGATGTACCTTAGTGATAGCTCTCCCTCAGATTTAATACCCAGAATGAAAGAAAGCAAGGGAAGGAGGGAGGAAGAAGGAGAAAAGGGTGGGGCTATAGCTTAGTGTTAAAGCCTTGCCTGTCATACCTGAAGCCCTGGGTTCAATCCCCAGTACTACAAAAAATAATAATAATCCCCAGTACTACAAAAAACATAATAAAACCTAGTATAATTTAGTAATCTTGAATTCCAATACATTTTAATATACTAGAATTATTTTTAAATAATCAAGTTTAATTTTCTGGTTTTGATCACTGCACCATAGTTATGCAAATTCAAAGTTAGGGCAAGCTGAGTGATGGGCCTATGTGAACTGCCTATGCAGTTTTTGCAAATGCTATGTAAGTCTAAAATTGCTTAAAAATAAAAGGTTAACAATAAAAAAACAAAACAATCCTATCTGGAGTTAGAGGCTCCCAGGTAGACTTTCGTAAAAGTGATTCTTCTATTGTCATACTGATGTTTGAGTCTCTCAAAATCTGCCCAAAGTGGCCAATTAGGGACGAGTAGGAGGCACGAGCAGGAGGTGAAAGGCTTTGATTGAGTGGACAGGGGGAAGCTGGGAAGTGAATTGAGACAGGCCCACTAATTTCACTCTGACCACCTGCCTGGTCTGATACAAGCCAGTGACCTAAACATGATGGGCCATTACCAGCCTTCTGCTGGCATCCCGAAATGACTACATCGGAGACACATTTGGGGATGCCGAGATTTGCAAATGACATAAGATTGCAAATGGTATGAGAATAGCAGAGGAGTAATGACTTTTCCTGAGCACTCTGACACCTCGCATACATACACACAGTCACCAGGAGCTACACTACATGAATTAACAGGACTGTTCACCCAAAATAAAAACTTTTTCTTAATAAGTTGTGACATACAATGAGATGCATTATTTAAAAAAAAAACACCTTCTCTAAATAGAACCTTTTATCACATTTCCTGAGGCAATAGAATGGAAACTTTAATACAACAATTATTTCCTAGTTTGCTCTTTTTCTGTCAAGCATGCGACTGCTTTTCTTTTCTTCTGAAGCAGCTCATATTATGATGAGTGAAAGGAGAGAAAGAAAAGGGCTGTGATCATGTCAACTACAACTGAACAAATACATTTATTAAGAAGAAATCCCAGGAGCCTCACAAAGTCTCCTACTCTTTTTGTACATTAATACTATTATAAACTGAAACGTCCCTCTTTTATTTTAAATTATTACCATCTTCCCTTGTGCATGTACCAACCAGTGATTTACAGTGTCGCATGATAATACACTAGTAAGTTTGGTATTTTAATGGCTATAATAGCTGTAATAAAGAAATTAAATCAGATGTCATATGCAGAATGTACATTTTTTTGCTGCTAACGATAAACAGTTATAGCAGGCTAAATAGTAGAAAGCAAAATATGTATTCATTTGCAGTTGCAAATGCTAGTGAAACATCTCTAAGATAAGCAGAAGAGAAATTGAACATGGTGATACATACCTGTAATCCTAGTACTTGGGAGGATGAGACAGGAAGATTGCAGTTTCCAGGCTAGCCTTAGCAAGTTTTCAGCAATTTAGCAAGATACTGTTTCAAAACAAAAAGTACAGCTGAGGGTGTAGCTTCTAGATGGAATGTCCCTGTGTTCAATCCCCAGTACCACATACACACACAAGTAAAATAATAAATAAGCAAATAAGTAAATAAATAAATAAATGCAGAAGAGGTTCTGGAGAGAGAAGAGGAGCAAAGTGCTGGTTGACTCTAACAGCAATAATTTTCCCAATTATTTCAACCTCACCCTTTATGGTTCATCACTCTAAACTTTATTCTGAAGGATATTAGTTGTACCCTTCTCCTCCTCTGGTTCAGCCAAAATCCTAGAACCCAAGCCCAAATTGCAATATGCATATAATTTCCCATGGTTGATGAATATAACACACCACGGGGAAACAGCAGGGTGGGGACTAAATGGAAAACCCATTTGTTAGTTTTCCCACTTGGAGGTGGTTATTTTTTAAATTACGGATATTGGACACTGTAGGAGTGCCCCTTTCCTACACACTCAAGCACTCTGCTGGCCCCAGGAGTCAGGAAGACTAGTGGATTTTAATAGTTATAGATCTTAAATGGAGAGTTAGAAATTGTTTCTTTTCATTACAATTACAACAAGGAATTAACCCCAAGGGTATCCACTTAATTTCATAATATATAGACTGGAACGCTAATGTGGCTCTTCTACAGTGTAATAAAGAGGCAACTGGCCCTTTTCTCCCCGGGGTGGGTTTCTGTAAAATGTATCACAGAAAAATGTAAAATGAAGAAGATCTGAAGTTAACAAGCTTCATAATGTCACCCGCCCCGGTGCCTGGTGCGAGTGGGTCCCTCCTCAGCACTGAGCGCTGCTTTTTCTCCTTCCAGTGGGAGCTCAGCCCCAGCACTTTTCCTTGAATCGCTTCATTGACACAAGGAAAATGGAAAGTGAGTGGAGGAAAGATAATTTACAATTAAGCACAGAGAGTCACAAGGATGGTGGGGAGAGGTGGAGCGGGACTTGTTAATTACCTCACTTCTGAGATGGGACTAGCAGTGCGTGAGGGGCAATTCTGGTCCAGTCAAGTTTAACCCTCTGCACTCTGCCAGTGACCTTGGCTCTGTTTTATGGGAAATCTCTCTCTCGACTTGCTGGAACCTCAAATGACACCCAGAGCTGGGTTTTTCCATCTTCAGGCTCCAAGAGCGTCTGAAGGCACTTCCTGGCAAATATTTGAAATTCTACGCCCCTGATGATTAGCCCTCTCAGTTAAAAACATTTCTTTTTATTTCCCAATGCTTTTCAGAGATATTTGATGATGGCTCTGCAAGACGAATGAGAGAAAGGACACTCTTTCAGAAAGAGAGGTTTAGACAGAGGTGGGATGGGGACAGCCCAAGAGGCAAATGGCAATTCAATAAAAACACAACCCTTAGAGAAAAATGTTGTTCTCTGATATTATACATTTCCAACATCTATTGTAACATTTGGCCCACTATAGGCCTCCAGCCAGCCATAACCTGAGACTCACTTCCTCCTCTCCACTCAAAGTGTCAGCTGGGTAGAAGTCTGCAGATTTCCCAGTCAACTAGGGAAAAGCTAATGATTCAAAGAGAAGAAATAGCAGATCGCCCAACTCATTTGTTCACATCTATCATGCAGATCACATCTCCAGAGACAGATAAGGTTGTATAGAAAAGCCACAAAGGAGTGCTGGCTTCAGTACAAAGTGCCCTTTGACAAATCAAAATTCCCAGCTTCTCTCCTGAGATAGGAAGCAGAGGCATGAAGCAGATGTCAAGAGGGCCCGAGAGCACCAGAGATGGGAAATCTCCAGGGAAGAGCAAGGCAGACATTCATCACAAAAGAAAGCTGAGAAAGTTGAGAGTCTTCTTGCTGGCTTCAAGCTACAGAAATAATTTCTATAAGAGTGCAATACTGTGTTCAAACCCATAAGTATCAGAAGGAGGGGAGAGGAAGGCCATGTTGTCCCCAGAAAGCAAACACGGGGAGGAATCTACTGAAATCAATTCAACAATGCACCTGCCTTAGGTGATTCTATTTAGCCAAGTGGCCAATTCTTTTTAAGTAAAATCCATGAACCTTATATCAAGGTTGACATAGCAACTAGAGGTATAGCTCAATGGTAGAGCATTTGCCTAGCATGCCCAAGATCCTGGGTTCAATTCTCGGGATTAAAAAAATGAGCCTTAGTCAGAAAGATTACAGGTTAGAGGAATGAACCCCTATTTCAAATAAAATAGGGGTACACAGGTGTAGCTCAGAAGTAGAACACCCTTGGCTTCGATCCCCAGTAATAACTTCCACATACACACATATAAGTGAAGGAGTAATGCATTTACTGGTCAATGTCACATTTTTTCATTCTCCGTTTTCATCCTCCTAAAACCACATGCCGCTGTAAGCTAAATTTCCTGAATATACCAATTTTGACTTATTAGAAGTTGTGTTCATCTCAAAATAGCTTCTTAAGTGTTTTTTCCCAGTGATTTTAATTGTGTTTGTTCTGGGCTCATCAACTTGGGGAACCTGAAGCATTTAACACACACACACACACACACACACACACACACACACACACACACAATACCAATTGTTTTGGGTTTCCTAAGCTTAGTGCACCCTAATTGGCTCTTTCCTTTAAATATATATATATATAACTAAAAGGAGTAAGCTCGCCTATGTACAACTTTCTCATTGCTTTCTTTAAATCTTTTCATGCAGGGAACCTGTTAATGTTCTTTGTTTTGTGTTAAATAGAAATATAATACAAAACAATTCCCTAATTAGAATTACATGATAAATATACCTTACAAGTTTGTTTTTCTGAATTTCCCCCTGACATCATCAAATTGAATATCATATCAATATCAACATAGCCAATAAAGAGAAATTTAATTTTTATAAGGAACCAAGAGAATATTTAAATTTAGTATATTAGACAGTTTTTGTCTCCCTTGAAATACTTTAGGAGATGTTTTAGCTAAATTGACTTACAGTAGTAAAATTTACATACTTCAAGTCATAGAAGACTGTAGTCTCCTGGCATATTATCATTAGCTAGGGCTGAAATCTATTCACATCAAATGATTCTTGGCAAAGTGTCTGGAATATTTACTACTATTTATTCTGTTTATAAGATTGCTTTATAAATCTTCTTAGAGACTATAATCTTTTGATAAGAGATACATCAGAGTATTTGATATGTTCAATATCACCATGTTAGTGATTATTTAAAGTTAACCCAAAATACCTAACAAGTTAATATTTTTAAATGATATGAATGTATGCTATAGCATAAATAGGTGAGGAAAAACTATTCAACACAAATTGCCTCCCTTGAATGGTAGAAGCTATAAACACAAACACATACACACCCCCAAAATAATTGAAAGATTCTTTCTAGCTTCCTCAGATAACACTGGTAGATGACCAGGGAAAATAAAAAATCATATTTCTGACAGCTGTGCTGCTGTTAAAATCAGAAGAATCCCCCCAATCATCTCTTGAATTTTTGCCCAACATGCCCAATGACCCTGGGGACAGTGATCTAAAACTAAATGTTTCAATTTCTCACAAAACTACTTCTTTCATGATTCTCTTTTGGCCAATAGGCCAAATCATTTTCTAAGACTGCAAGCTTCAAGGACTTTTTTGACACATTTTAAGTTAAATTCTATTAGACAACCATTTAGCCTCCAGGCTAGAAAGATAGGTTAAGAAGCCTCCAATAGAGGTGGAACTTGAATCCATGAGATCACTTAAGGGGTAAATGTCCATGGAGGAGAGTGGAAGTGGAAGTGCTGACCAAAGAGAACTTTAAAATTCAGAGGAGATGAGAAGAAGCTATCCCAGGACAAGAGAAGGATCATTCAGCAAGGTGGCAGGAATCTGGACAAGCCTGATATTCTGTATTTTAATTGAAACAGGTGTCTCAGCCCTGTTTACTATTACTGATAGATCAGGGTTAGATAACTGGCCACTAACTTTACCAACCTTGGCGTTATCAGTGACCTTGACAAGAGAGGCTTCCCTGGGGTGCCGAGGGACAAAGCCTGGTTGGAGTGGCTCCAAGAGAGAATGCAAAGATACAGGGGAAGGATTTTCAGCAATTTCCAGTAAAAGGGAAGGGAGAAGTGAGATGGTAACTGGAGAGGGTCAGAGATTATTTTTCATTACACAGAAAAATTACGTTTATTGTATCGATGGGATTGTTTGAACTCCTAGGAAGTGAAAAAGTGTGGTTTTACAGGTGAGCAAAGAAATAATTGTGTGAGTCTCATAAGTGGGGAGAAGAAGATGGAATCCAGCTGACCAGTGAGGGAGACAAGCAAGGGCAGGGATGAAGGAGGCGGAGTTCCCAAGATGAGTGATGCGGCAGAGACCGCAGATGAAACACCCCACCTGATAACCTGCGTTTCCCCATCGTCCCTGTCTTAGAAGACCTGTCCCTTCCCAGAAAGCCTTCCTCAGCCACTCAGTAAGTAGCTCTCCCTCTCAGAGTCAAATGTGCAACTCTGAGTCAGATGCAACCGTTTTCCTCTCTTTATAGCACGTATAGCCTTTTTTTTTTTTTTTTTTTTTTTTTTTTGATGGTGGTACTAGGGGTGGAACCCAGGCATTTTCTACCTCTGGGCTGTACTCACATACCTATTTTATATTTTTTTTGGAAATAGGGTCTTACTAAGTTGGCGAGAGCATCACTAAGTAGCTGAGGCTGGCTTTGAACCTGGGCGATCCTCCTGTCTCAGCATCCCAAGCGCGGGCTTTATAAGCTTGCACCACCACGCCCAGCACACTTTTAGATTTTTGACAAATACTCTTTCACATATACTCTGTTCACGCACTCATGTATGTGTTTCCCAAAGAAGAACACAGACCTTGCTACTCTTCTTTCCTGAGATAGCCTGATGACCCAAACAGAAAAGCAGGGAATACAACCAATAAGCTTACTATAAAAATGTTGAATGAGTCGGGCATGGTGGCACACGCTTGTAATCCCAGCATTTGGGAGGCTGAGACCAGGGGATCGCGGTTCGCGGACAGCCTCAGCTACTTTGTGAGGCTCTTTGCAACTCAGTGAGACCTGGTTTCAAAATAAAGAATAAAAAATAGGGCAGGAGGTGTAGCTCGGAGGTTGAATGCCCCTGGGTTCCATCCCCAGACCTACAAAAATAAATAAATAAATATAAAAATGTTGAATGAATAGATTAGTGAAAACTTTAGAAACAAGTCTTTTTAAGAATCCAGATATTTTAACATGCCATTGAGCAGGATTCATTTTTTTTTTTTTTCCTAGATCTTTTCATCCAGGTAGCGAAGTCTGAGTAGCTGGGCCTGTACAACTTGCTCTACCAGAAATGCAACTCCTGCGATATTTGTAATAATGAATTGGATCTCTCCCAGGCTATAGCCTGAGAACAGAAAGAGGAGGAGCAAGTAAGTACACACAAAAGGCTCAGCCAGTCTTGCTGAAGCCCTGTGCTTTGTGTACAAAGGATGGTACAGAGAAGGAAAAAGATCATTCAGGAAGTAGTGGAAAGCCCAGGATTCAAAACCATTAAATAGGAGAAAATTATCCTTAACTGTTCATCTAACATCTGCTATTTGTTTTTTGGAATTTTTATTAGTACTCCGCCAAATCGCTTCAGAGGGTCAGCGACTATTGCTGTACTCATTTTTACATTTTTACAGAGCTGTAAACTAAAACTCCAAGATTAAGTGCTCTACACAAAGGAAGTTATCTGCAGCTGCTGAGAAAGAACTGCTCAGGCTGCCTGCTTTCTTCAGTTCACTTGGGCTCATTGATTCTCCAAGACAACAGTGCAACAGGGTTGGTGGTTGAATGATCACCAGCAGCAATAATTGATATGTGTATACATATGCTAATACTGATACATATTAACCTAAATTGAGAATGTATTCATAAACAAACTTTTTCTTCACAAGTAAAGTCAAAATCTGGCTAGGAATGCTTGTTGTGCCTTGATCAAGCTATTTCAGAAAGCAATTAGAAGTTGGGTATAGTAGCACATGCCTATAATCCCAGTACTTTAGAGGCTGAGACAGAAGGATTGCAGGTTCGAAACCAGCCTCAGCAATTTAGTGAGACCCTAGGTGCAATTACCAGTACCCCCACACACACACACACACACACTCACAATAAGACATTATCCAGTGGCCCTGGATTCAACGTGCTATTTATGCCAGTTAGGCAGAGGGATTCCATGAAATTATCTATGGCTAAACACCTTGGAAATTTTACTAGTCTATTTTTCAAAAGTTAACTTTTCACCCTTGCCAAACAGAAATAAAGGAGGAAAAGAAATGGGAACTAAGAAATAGAGATACACACTCTGGGGAGAAAAAAAAAATAGAAAGTTTAGTAGAACGTGAAGGAATTTTGATTAAAAATACAAAAGGAAATCTAAGAGTTTGTCCTTTTTCTTTAGCTTTCTCACTTTAGCAGTGAAGAGGTTTTGTTTTGAAAAGTTGGTTATTCTTCTTTCAAAACTGTGTTCCCAAATGAGAAATAACATTCCATTCTCTTCTGTCTCCAATGAAGGAGAATTTCACACCCTGGTTCCAAACCACATATTAGAATAATAATATTCTGCTCAGAGTGTAGAATGACTTCCATAATCCTCCTCCTTATTCCCCACACAAAGACTTTTGCAAAAATAGAGTTTAAAGCAATATGGCTTGATTATGTTCCCCCCACATGAGGTAAGTGCCATGTAGTTGGAAACAGATCAATTTACAAGATCCATACGTGTGTAAGAATAATTCAGTTTGCTCGTTCTTCTGCACTTGCTTCCTCTCTTCTTTCTTTTCTCTTTGTCTCTCTTTTTTTCTCTGTGGTGTTTACTGCCAACTTTGGACCTTCTAAAAGAATCAAGCTATGATCCTGTCATTAATAAATGTCATCTTCTAACAGATATAGAGAAGAAGGTGGCCCTATTGACAGAACAATATCTTCTCAGGTTTCGTCTCTTCTATTACTCTGGTCTTTCAGTTGCTTTCCTTTAACCTGAAAACCAACCGGATTCATTTTTCACTTCTGGGATTTTATCCTAAGACATAATCCAAATTTGGAGAGAAAGTTGAGGACAACTCTATGTCTGTTAAGCAAAATTTTTTTAAAAATAGAAATAAAAGAATCTCCCAAATTTGAAGTAAATTTTCTATGGGACACAGTATACATAAATTACAAAGAACATTTAATACATGTGGGAGTCCTTTGGATATTCAATGATAGTGAAAAAGACTAGGTGGGGAGGGAGCCGGGGGAAAGCTCACCATGTGTACATGTAAATCACTATTACTATGAATGCATTCTTATGTGAAACTAAAATGCACCAATAAAAGTACAAAAATGAGCATAACTATATGATTATATGAAAAGGTGCAGTTAAATGTTAACATATTTTAAATAACTCATTTTTCTTTTTTCTGTATTCCAAGTTTTCTAAAAAATCAAAATATACTTTTGTTTAATTTTTAAGACAGACTTTGTGATGCAAAAAGACTTACATTAGTTCCTATTCTTCCTTTTCCCTCTTAGGTATTTGATTCCTGGAATAGATGTTTATGGGCAAAAAAAATATATTTGGATTAGGCCAGTTTCTGTTCTCTGAGCCAGTTGATAAGGCAGGGATTTAGAAGGAGAAAGAGTTATATAATCAGAATTTTATTAAAACTGTCTGGGATTTTATAGATCATCTGTTTGAAAACCTGCATTTTATAATGGAGAAACTGAGAAGGATATAAACTGGAAAAATATAGAGAGTGGATATGTGGATGGAACTAATAGATAAGTTGTGAGTTAAATGAAATTTTTGCATTTGTAATTATTCCAGAGAGCTCTGAATATGGCTAAGAGTAGATTTAGGTGATAGAATATTGCCTACTTGCTCTCCCTGCCCCCACCATTTTCTAATACCTTCCAGCTCTCTGCATCAAAATGTTTCTCTCCCTGGGGAATCAACAGAGCCAATGTTTAGAAAACTCAGAGATAGTACTGAAGATGCTTATCAGAACTGTCTGAGTACCATGCACAGTGTGTGCAGAAGGTGTGTGGAGCCCATCCAGGTACCCCTCCCGTGCTGAGGTTCCCATCCACCTGGCTTCTGGGAATGAGAGCTGCTGACTGCTCACTGCAGAGTCCCTCTCTGAATTGTCCTCCGTCAAGGAAACCTCATTCAAGCCTCACTGGAGCTAGACCCCTCCTGCAGAGAGCGATCCACACCTATGGACTGGTCAATGTAAGGCTACAGAGACCTAGTTCGCTTGCCTGGATTTGAGACAACTCTGAGGTCACTTTCAGTTCCAGAAGTCTCTACATGATCAGATGAGACTCCTGCAATTATGTTGCAGGCTTGCAGGTCAACTTCTGCCAATATTGCATCTTGCTTCCCTCATTTCCCAGCAAACCTCCTGCAGACAAACATGCCCCTCAGAGTCTATTTCTCAAAGGACCCAGCCTAAGACCAATACAACTGTTCCATCACATAAGTCTATTACAAAATTTATAGCTCATGTTGATCAAAACTGTGTTATCAACTTCATATTGATAGTAAAACAAAAGCAAAGACCTGATTTCAGAATTACAGACCTTCTTTTCCCAAAACTAGAATCAGAGAGTTGAACAATTATTTATTGAAATTTATCACTTTACACAACTGGTCTAGTTAAGTACTCCTTCCTATAATAAGTCTTTATTCTGAATAATGCCCTTACTTCTACTGTTTCTTGGTTGATGCTTTAAGCACATATGATAGTAAAATGAATCTGTGGCCCATTTCTATCTTTCTTACTTAAAATGTGGTCACTGTGCCAGCAACACGGCATCACCTAGGAGCTTATTAGAAATGCAAAATCTCAGGTCCCACTCTGGACCTACTATCTCATGGTCTGCATTTGATCAGGATTCCCAGGTGTCTTGTATGTACCTTGAAGTCTGATGATCAATTAACTATACCACTGTTGTCAAACTAGCCTGCTCATTAAGACTGGACGTTACACTGAGAAAATAAAAAGCACTGGCATAGAAGTTCCTGCTTTCATCTTACTCGATACATTGGGCAAATTAAGTCTTCATCTGCCCCATGTCTATTGGCTCACTCTTAAAAATACTTATAACAATATGTTCATTTGAGAATGTTTATAGAAACCATATATACTTACCTTGTTTTTGTTTGTTTTTTCTTTTTGCTTTAGTGGAGATGGAACCCAGGGCTCCACACATGTCAGGCAAGAGCTCTGCCACTGAGCTACTCCAACACTTTTTTTTTTTTTTTGGTGGCACTGGGGTTCCTGGAAGCCTTTATACCTCAGACTACACTCCCAGACCTATTTTATACTTTTTTTTTTTTTTTTGGAAATAGGGTCTCTTAAGCCAGCGCAGCGGGCTTCGAACCTGCGCGATCCTCCTGTCTCCACCTCCCAAGCGCGGTGATTACAAGTGTCACCACCACGCCTGGCTTCCAACACTTTTTTAAATTTTAAGTTAGGGTTTCACTTGGCCTCCAACTTATGGTCCTCCTACCTTAGCCTCCTGAGGAGCTGAGATTACAGGCATGTGCTACCCTGCCCCACCAGACTTGCTTTTATTCAAATACTTTTTACTGAGCATTTGTATTGGTCTGGACACTGGGGAGTGTTTATTAGTCCTAGAGATTGAACTCAGGGATATACTACCTATGTGCTATACCACCAGCCCTTTTTATTTTTTATTTTAGAAAATGGTTTCACTGCTGGGCATGGTGGTACATGCTTGTAATCCCTGCGTGCTTGGGAGGCTGAGACAGGAGGATAGTGCAGGTTCGAAGCCAGCCTTGCTGGCTTCAGAAACCTTGTTTCCAAATAAAAAAATATATAAAATAGGTCTGGGAGTGTAGCCTGGAGGTAGAAGGTTTTCCAGGAATCCCAGTACCACCAAAAAAATTAAATTAAAAAAAATGGTTTCACTAAGTTGCTGAGGCTAGCCTTGAACCTGCAATCTTTCTGTGTCGGCCTCCCAAGTACTAGGATTAAAGTCGTGCACAAGCAAGCCTGGTTTGGACACTGTTTTAAAGGCACTAGTACTATGAAGAACAAGACAGATTCAAGCCCTGTCAATCATTCTGCAAATATGCAGAGTATGTACCATATGACTTGGTGCTAGAATTATAGTAATAAACAAGACAGACCAATTTGGAGTCAACAGTTGAAGACATGACAAACACTGAATAAATCATTACTAAAAACTTGTCAGTGCTTCAAAGGAGAACTATAAAGCACGTATTCATATTAAGGGAATTAGTCTATGTTAAAGAAAGTAGTTCTTGGACTATCTCTACCTTTATGGTACTTCCTGGCTAATACAAGTATACAGACAAGTAAGCATGAAACCCTAATACCATGATATAAATGCTGTATTTAAAAGGAGGTATATGGCTGCATAAGAGGCCTTTAATGTAGAGTTTATGAGGAAAGAGGGGGACAGAATAAAGATGAGTGGGCCGGAAAGAGCTTGCCTACAGGAAGTATCATTTGTTGAAACCCTGCAAAATGAATAGGATTTTTTTATACTTTATTTGGAAACAGGGTCTCACTAAGTTGCTGAGAGCCTCACTAAGCAGCTGAGGCTGGCTTCGATCCTGTGTGATCCTCCTGTTTTAGCCTCCCAAGAGCGAGGATTACAAGCGTGCACCACCACGTCTGGCTTTGAATAGGATTTTTTTTAGAGGGGAAGGATATAGAGGATAGAATGAACAAATGGGGAGAAAACTGTGTACTTGAATTTTAAAAAAAGTGTCATAATAAAAATCACATTTTAGAGAAATCTTTTGCATTACAGAGACTAGATTAATAGTATACCCCATAAACACCTCCTAACTGGTCTCTGAGGTAGAATTTTGACATGCTCCAATTCAAATTGTTTTTCAATTAAACTTGGTGGCTACTCTTGGCCAGACTCTCACTTAGATACTTCTCTTACATGTTCTCTTTTGGGCACCATCCCTCCTAGGGCTAGATAATTCCCAGAGATCGTAGAGTGTCCCTCCCATATACAAACCAACCAATGCAGAACCCAGCTCCAATCACTTCCTTGGTCAGCCACCTCTTTGATCACCTCAGAGTTCATGCCAGACAATCAGACAGTTTCTAAAACTCAGAGCCCACTTATATTATTCCATCTAGCCAATCACAAGCCTATGTACCCTGCTTGGCCCATTCCTCCCAAAGAAATCACAAAAACGTGCCCACATTTCCTCTTACTCCTGGTACTTCCCTGGGTGGCCCTGTGCAGTGTTTGTAATCTAACACACGGGTCCACATCTTTGTGAGTGCAAGGTCCAAAAGCACATGGGGAGATACAGGAGTGGAGAAAGATTTATATCTGCAGGAGATAAGAGTGTTTTTCAAAGCAATACTCTCCCAGAGGAGAGAAAACATGAAGATTTTATTCTGAGTCCTATATATATTCATATAGGAAAGCACATTAGGGTAGGCACATTCCTGAGCATGCTCACTTTAAATTATGCATTTCTGCACATGCTCTGTTAAAGGTAATAGGTGTTCAGAAAGGAAAGATGAAGGACCTTAATAGGATTTAAGTTCAAGATAGAGGAATGGCAGATACGTTCTTGAGCAAGTGTTTAGAAAGAAATGATACAGGATGCTGACCGTTCTAGGCATGCTCACTTTAGTATTATAATAAGCCAAGTTTACTCTAGGTCATCTAAAATGATGACTCAGAGAATCTCAGTGGCCTTGTCTACTTCTCTGCAAGTTTCTCCAAAAAGTTATATCTGAAACAAAATAAAAGGACAATTCTAAAAACCTGCAATGCTATACCCAGCAGACCTTACCATTCTTGAGTAAAAATAAACTTTATCCTGTAAAACAATGATCTTATTCGGTTGTGTAACAGCTCTAAAAGTGGGATTGATTTCCCTTCTTTTATGGGATGACAATCTTGAGACACAGCCATATTAGAGCCTTCTTCTTTGCTTAAATCAGTATGATATGTACCCTGCTTGATGATATGGTGGAAACAATACATTTGGAGCATGATAGACTAGCCAGGAATCAACTCCCACCTGGCATGAGTCAAGAGTAACAAAGAACCTCAAGATTCTTAGTGGTTCTACACATAAAAGTTTATGACCTATTCACCATGCCCTCTGCAGATGCTCTCCAGGGCAGCTTGGTTCCAAGCAATGAATCATAAATTCTTCCAGAGTATATTCTGTGGTTTTACCTTCTCAACACAAGGTTCCTGTGGTCTCAATATAGGCCAAAAAGCTAAAGGAACTAACAACTGATCATAAGTATCAGAGTTTAACGTGACTTTGTCACACCCATCTGAAGACCATTGGCCAGAACTCAACCAACCTAACTACAAGGAAAGTTGTAAAATGTAGTGGACTGCATGGATCCATGGTGAGTACTACTTCCTATAACTTATACATTCACCAATTTTTAGCTTTTTTTACCTTGGGAAATAGCCTCAAATTCCATCAACATATTATAGTATCCCAAGTGCAGAGTTCAATAGCTATTGTATTGGAAAACCCAGCTGTGAATGAATCGTGCTTCCATTTTTAACACATGGACATGTTGAAAGCATAATATGTTATTCCTTTTATAACCACTCAGAGCACAAATATATTTACATTGGAGGAATAAGTTATTTGCTTACTTACAGTTTAAGTTACTAAAATTGGATTCTACTCTGTTCTTGTAACCACTTTCAATTTTCATTTGGGTTTTCTTGTATGCTTTTGTTTGTAGTCATTTTGATTTTTTTAAATTTATATTCTAGAGACAGAATCGTGCACAGGTAACTCTCTCAATATTCAAATACTGTAGGTCTAAAAAAAATATAATCTCTTTTAGGCTACTATGGAAATTACATCAACCATATTCCATATTTCGGCCAATTTATTATTTCTCTCTCAGCTGCTTCTTCCTATTTCATTATCAAGTGTCTGTATATTTCAAGAACACAGAAATAGATGATCTAATTGGTTAATGAATCATTTTTCAATTGTGTGCACCTCTTTGGTCTCATATGGGCCCCTTCTTGATTACTGCTTAGTCATATATTTGGTGCTTGGCTCAGTCTCATAGTCCTAACTATTTGACATAGAGCTGTTGAAGCTCACAGGACATGATAAGCCCTATCACTTACCTCTGGCAACCTGTTCAGATGATAACTTTGGGTGTGGCAAAGTCTCAGTTTCATGGATTCCTCTCCCAAATAGCATCATGAAGATTTTTTTTAATAAATAAAACTATATTTGTTATTTTCAGTTTAGTGGCTTGTTATTCTGGAGACTAGGAAAATATTGATCTGAAGGGTTATTCATCCATGGTATTGCTAACAGATGGGGTCTTTGATACCAAGAAAAATGTATAAAAAACATGACTTCTAGCCAATCCTATCTCTGTTGCTCATAGAATATAAGATGGTACCTGCAACCTTTTGGAGATTTTTTTCTCACTTTTTGTTGTAGTATTGGATTTTGTTAATTTGCATTTTGAATTATTATAGAAATGGTACTGTTACCATGACAGAAAAACTGCAAACTAGGTTATGATCTCAAACATATAGGTCATTCAGTGAGCATAACAGAGAAGTATGATAATTGCAAATTTAAACAAGAAGAGAAAACAGATCAATTATGAGCAAAGAGCATGACTAATCTATAAGTAGGCTTTCTACTGTGGAGCATGATGTGAAATATTAAAGGATTTTTCAAAAAGGAACTGGAACACTAAAATTTTATCTCACAAATTCAGTTTTTCACAAACATCAGGAAGATAAATTAAAGAATAAAACCCATCACTTAATTGGTAAGTATATTTTCCCAGCACAGTTCACTGTAGCATCAGTTTTGACTAGAGGAGGGAACACTGGAAGCAATCTGTGCTCCTCACGGGGTCAGTGGATGAGCAAGATGTGCCAGATACTCATCACAGAGCAACATGGGACCATTAGAAACAAGAAAGGATGTTTGTTTACACCAACATGGATATACCTTTAAAAATGATAATAACAAAATGTACTTTATATAACTTACATATATTAAAAACATATATAATTACTAAAATAATAAAATTATTTTTTAATTTTATTTTTTATTGGTGCACTGTATTCATACATCATAGTAGGATACATACTTTTGTAGACATACATGCACACATCACCCAGTCAGCCCCCACCCGATCCCCACCCCATTCTCTCCCTATCCCTCCCTCCCATGCTTGGCTTAGTAGTTGACATCTAGTATTATGGCAATTTATCTAAAATTAAAAATGATAATCTCACATAACAGTTTCATTTGTCTGATACCAAGCTTTTGATGACTTAAAGATAACATTTCAATATTTCTTTTTGCTTTCTTTCTTACCAGAGAATATTTTTTTTCTATTTTTTTAGGTGAAACTATCATATATTTATATATTTATTTTTCAGAAAAAAATCTATCCTAATATGGAATATGGAGTCTAGGTACCCAAAACGATCTTGAAAAAGAACAAAGCTAGAAGATATATATTTTCTAATTTCAAACCATATAAAGCTACAATAATTGAAACAGTGTAGTACTATTCTAAAGGCAGATATATAAACCATTGGAGTTAAATAAAAGCCTAGAGCTAAATTCTTCCCTATATTGTCAAGTTATTTTTGACAATGTTTTCACGAACATTTGGTGGTGGAAATGATAATCTTTTAACTAAATATTGTTAAAAAATAATAATTACATGGAAAATAATAAAATTGGACCCTTACCTAATCCCATATACAAATATTAACTCAAAATAGATAATAGACCTAAATACAAATCTTAAGACTATAAAATTTTAGGAGAAAATCTGGGTCATAAAACCTCACAACATTGAAATTGGCAGTGATTTCTTGGTTATGATTTCAATGACACAGGCAACAGAGGAGTATACAGACTCCATAAAAAATAAAAAAATAAAAAAATTGTATATCCAAAGACAATGTAAACAAAGTTAACAGTTACTAATAGTATGGGATAAAATATTTCCAATTGCTATATCTGAAGGTATATTAATATTCCAACTAGAAATCCTAAAAATTAACAACAATAAAGGCAAACAATACCATTTAGAGATAGGTAAAAGACTAACATAAATAATGAATCTCCACAGATAACCAATCTTAATTGTCTGTTGGATGGAAACTCTTGTTACTCTGGTTCTGGTGTGTGTTACCTATTTCTTCTTTGTAGTTAATCTCTTTGAGTATTTTCTCTAGTGCTGGTTTTGAAGACATAAATTCCTTCAGTTTCTGTTTGTCATGGAAGCTTCTTATTTCTCCATCTAATTTGATAGAAAGTTTTGCTGGGTAGGAAATTTTTGGCTGGAAGTTGTTTTCTTTCAGAGTTTGGAATATGTTACTCCAAGCCCTTCTGGCTCTCATGACTTGGTTTGGGAAGTCTGGAGTGATTCTAATTGGTTTGCCTCTGAATGTCACTTGGCCCTTTGTTTTTGTTGCCTTTAAGATTCTCTGCTTGGCTTCCACATTGGTCATTTTGACAATTATGTGGCATGGGGATCCTCTTCTCCGATCCTGTCTAAAGGGAGTTCTGTAAGTTTCCTGGACCTGCGTATCGACCTCTTGCTCTATGTTTGAAAAATTTTCTGCTATTACTTCTTTGAAGAGATTGTTGATCCCTTTGGTTTCACTTTCTTTTCCCTCCTCTATTCCAATTATTCTTAGGTTAGCTCTCTTAAAATGGGCCCATATTTCTTCAATATCAGATTCCTGTTGTCGGATATTTTTTTCTAGATTAGAAACTATGCGTTCATTTTTGGAATGATCATCTTCTAAGAGCGAGATTCTGTTCTCCATGTGTTCTAATCGGTTGTTTGTGCTTTGAATTGAGGCCTTTACTTCATTAATTGCATCCTTTATCTCTTTTTGGCTCTCTCTGAGTTCTTTTCGAAGCACCTCTATTATTTCTACAGTTATTTTCCTGATTTGATCTTCTAGAAATCTCTGATTTTCTGTTTTATCGGGTTCTGATGTTGTGGGGTTGTGGACATTCATTGCTCCAGTATTATTCCTCTTTCCCATGATTTCGGAAGTTTGTGCCTTCTCTGGGTTCTTCCCTTGGGTCACTATGACTTCCCTTAAGGTGTTCTGGATCTCGAGTCAGTAGTATCTCAGACCCCACTACTCCTTTACTGGGTTGTATCACAGAGTCTCCAACCCAGAGAGTCGATAGAGGCTGCTTTAGACTGTGGGGGGTGCCAGGTTGCACGTTCTCCTATGGTGTGATATCTCTGCCACCGCCCTACCCCCACAGGGTCAAGTCCCAGGGAGTACAGTACTGGGATTTCTCCTCTGTGGCCCGCAATTTGACTCACTGTTCTTGAGTACGCAGATGTAGCTGTACTGGCCTCGCTGAATTCGCTGCTGCTGCCGCCGGTGGCAATATGGTGCCGCTGCTACGCCCTCGGCTATGGGGCTGGCATTTTTCTTCTTGATTTTGATTTCTACTCTGAATCCCTGAAGCGTGTGCTGAGCTCGGCCACTGGGAGCTTTAGATGCTCTCTGCGCAGAGAAATCCCGCCTAGCTGTTCTGCAGTGGCTCACCTCGGCTTGCTGTAGCCGTCCCGTGAATTCGCCGGTGCCTCCGGCAGTATGGCGCTGCTGCCGCATCTGCCGCGTCCTCGGGCGCGAGTCCGGTGTATCTCCTCTGTGGCTCTGTTCTCAGTCCGCTTTCTCTCTGGAGCCTGGTGATTTTTTGTTTCACTGGTGATGGTGCTTTCTGGCTATGAAAGGCGCTGATTTCGTGGTAATGGAGATTTGTTGTTAGTGGGGCTCTTAAGCCCCGCTTTTCTCGGTCGCCATCTTCCCGGAAGTCCAATAATAAAATTAAAATGAAACCAATAGACACATATTATTTACCTCTGATGATAGAACTATTCTGTTTCAGCACATATATGAATGTGCCCAAGAATTTTGTGAGTCCCACTGAACCTATCCTGTGTGGACAGTCCTGTTTTCAATAGCCCAAAGCCTGAGTCAGATTTCCAAAGTAAGGTTGCAGTGTCCCTTTTATCTTGGCTACCTCTCCTTTGAGGGGAAGGGGTGGGGTTGAGATAAAAGAAAAGTAGGTTAACTACAAATAACAGAGTCTTTGTGTTGGGCAGTTGCTAATTTGCTCCTTGGGAACTAAAGAGTGTGATTAACTAAACACTGCATCTGAAAATTCACAGTGAAATCTACAAAGCCCTCTTTAGTTATGACAGCATGCTTTTTTTTTTTTTTTTTTTTTTTTTTTTTTTTTTTCTTTTTTTTTCTTTTTTTTTTAATTTTATTTTATTGGTGCACTGTATTCATACATCATAGTGGGATACAAACTTTTGTAGACATACATGCACACATCGCCCAGTCAGCCCCCACCCGATCCCCACCCCATTCTCTCCCCATCCCTCCCTCCCATGCTTGGCTTAGTGGTTGGCATCTAGTATTATAGCAATTTATCCAAAATTAAAAATGATAATCTCACATAACAGTTTCATTTGTCTGATACCAAGCTTTTGATGACTTAAAGATAACATTTCAATATTTCTTTTTGCTTTCTTTCTTACCAGAGAATATTTTTTTCTTTTTTTTTAGGTGAAACTATCATATATTTATTTTTCAGAAAAAAATCTATCCTGATATGGAATATGGACTCTAGATACCCAAAACAATCTCGAAGCAAAAACAAAGCTAGAAGATGTATATTTTCTGATTTCAAACCATATAAAGCTACAATAATTGAAACAGTGTAGTACTGTTCTAAAGGCAGATATATAGACCATTGGAGTTAAATACAAGCCTAGAGCTAACTTCTTCCCTATATTGTCAAGTTATTTTTGACAAGGTTTCCACGAAGATTTGGTGGTGGAAATAATAATCTTTTAACTAAATATTGTTGAAAAATAATAATTACATGGAAAAGAATAAAATTGGACCCTTACCTAATCCCATATACAAGTATTAACTCAAAATAGATAAAAGACCTAAATATAAATCTTAAGACTATAAACTTTTAGGAGAAAATCTGGGTCATAAAACCTCACAACATTGAAATTGGCAGTGATTTCTTGGATATGATTTCAATGGCACAGGCAACAGAAGAATATACAAACTCCCTAAAAAATAAAAGAAAATATTGTATATCCAAAGACAATGTAAACAGAGTTAAAAGTTACTAATAGAATTGGATAAAATATTTCCAAATGCTATATCTGAAGGTATATTAATATTCCAACTAGAAATCCTAAAAATTAACAACAATAAAGGCAAACAATACAATTTAGAGATAGGTAAAAGACTAACATAAATAATGAATCTCCACAGATAACCAATCTTAGTTGTCTGTTGGATGGAAACTCTTGTTTCTCTGGTTCTGGTGTGTGTTACCTATTTCTTCTTTGTAGTTAATCTCTTTGAGTATTTTCTCTAGCGCTGGTTTTGAAGACATAAATTCCTTCAGTTTCTGTTTGTCATGGAAGCTGCTTAATTAAACTATATATTTTAGTTTGCGTGGCACTTTTTGATTTGGTTTGGTTTTGCTTCACATTGTTTATAATCATAGACCACCTGGCCATCAACAGATTCAAGATGTAGATCCAAATAGCCAGAAAACATATTACAGTTAGGAATCAAGCTCTCTTGGACATTCAATTAGTCACTTAACCCTCAGCACATATCAGTCAAACAGCAATAGACTCAAAACTAAACAGAGATGTGGATGATTCACCAACAGCACATCCATCACTTGGTTAGATTTGGGATTCTGTGAGCCACAAATATGATGTTCCACCAGCTAGTATGTGACAGGTCGGCAGGAAAATAAAAGGCAGCAGTGGTACTGAGTATTACAGGTGAGCAGATGTCAGGTCCCAAGCCTTCTCACAACTGAAAATGATTAGAGAGTATTCCCTTTGATAAAGGTCCAGGGCACTTGATGATGGTGAGCCTGGCAAAGGTAACTTTTCAACTACAGCTAAGGGAAAGTTAGAAGGACCTAAGTAATAGAAAATAGCCAAGAACAATTTAGAAGCTTCCAATCCCATGGAACAAAGCATCCTTTTTTCTGGGATTTATGGCCAGGTGAGGGATCGGTTTATGAAGGTGATCTCTCTGTATAAGTAATTTATCAGGGAGCCCACAAACTCACCGACATGATTCCACACAATGGCACACTGGACAAGTTATATAGGTTTCCAAATGAGATGGATAAGGAATAAGAAATGGAGACAAGAGTGTCTATGGTCTGGGAAACAAATCACAGCCTTCCTGAACTCGCACGTCTAACATTTAATCTCTAAATTATTACAACTAGAGAAACCAACATTTTCATTCCTGCAGAATGACTGACAGATGGTTTAATGCTACTCTTCCCTCCTGGGATAGACTTCCCCCAAGAGCCTAATGGAAAGAGGCTTGTCTGGTCATATCTCTGGAAGGAGATCATTGGTAGTGCCAGCTTTGATGTTTATTGCCTTCCCACAGTGAGGCTAGAAAACTTATGGAAAAAAAATTTTTTTAGAAGTAAAACAAAGACTTGTTCTCAGAGAACAAGTTCTGTTTTGGCAACATTTTTCCTTCTCCTAAGGCCAGGGGTGACATTCAACACATGGGGCAGCCAACGTGGCATAGGCCAATCAGACTGCATAAAAATCAGCCACAGTCATACTTGGTGCAAATTGGCAGAGCATAGCCTAAAGCCACGATGAAGTAACTTTGTAAGTATTAAAGAGCGTTTTTCTACTTTGTGTTGGAGGAAGTCCAGAGAGCTAGTTTTCTTTTCCAGAAACACATCAAAAAAATTTGCCAAAGGTGCCTATGGTCCCTGTGGTCCCTGCTGTGGTCTCATATTACAGAGATGCCCAGGACTCTGCCAACCATCCGCTTTCCCCCTCAGACTCCACAAGAGATGTGAGAGCAGTCGCTGGGGACGACACCCTGGACCTGGATTCAGCCCAAGAAAGATTCTTACTCCATTCCTCACTCTGCTAAAGGTTGAAGCCATTTCCAACTGCACCAGGCTCCAAGGAGGAACCTGAATCTGAAGCAGACAAAGCAAGAGTGGCAGCTCAGCGCTGCAGCTCCATCTTCCTGGCTTCCTTCCTTCTTCCTTGCTCAAACAGAAAGCCACGGCTTGCCCCAGAATCATGGCTGATATGAGAATACTTTTCAGGCTATGTAAATGAAGAAGCTCTCAAAAACAATGACAGAAGAGGCTCCAGCCTCTATCTGGTTCCCAAACCTGAAAGAGCCAGTAAGTCAACACTGAAAAGTCCCTAATAGTATTCTTTTATTGCAAAGGAACATTGATATCTTCCTCTCCATATTACTGGGGGAGATTCCTGTCTCTATTTGAAATATTCTGTGGCCTTCCTAAAACAACATTTGAGTACACTTTTCCCTCTATATCCATGAGGAATTGGCTCCAGAAGCTCCCTCAAGTACCATCTGTGAATGTTCAAGTCCCATGTATAAAAGGACACAGTATTTGCTTATAACCTACACACTTCTTCCTACGTACTTTATATCATCTCTAGATTATTTATGATTCCTAACACAATGCAAATGGTGCTTGTGCTATACTGCTTAAGGAATAATGACAAGGAAAGTCTGTACATGTTTAGTACAGTTAAATATGTATTTTCATCTGTGGTTGGTTGTACTCACTATAGTTGGATGTAGAATCTACAAATACTGAGTGATGACTGCATACACATTCATGAAAGGAATGTTATCCTGTCAGTGTCCTCTAATGAAAATATTCGGCCACTTCTATGAAAGGATCCCCATGTGCACAAGTCAAATACAGAAGAGTAGCTGACAGCACAGGCCAGAGTCAGAAACAAATCTTCTTGTTCACTGAGTGACTCTAAACTCTTAGGTCAGTTTCTTCTCTTCAGGTTTCAGTCTCTTTTATTAATTATTAATTATTATTAATTATTATTATTATTATTATTATTATTAATGATGCATGGTACTAGGAATGGAACCCAGGGGCATTCAACCTCTGAGCTACACACCCAGCCCTATTTTTTTTTAATTATTTTTCAACAAGGTCTCACTGAGTTGCAAAGGGCTTCATTAAGTAGCTGAAGCTGTCTGTGAACCACAATCCTCCTGTTTCGGCCTCCAGAATGCTGGGATTACAAGGGTGAGCCACCACACCCAACTTCAGTCTCTTATCTATCAAGTGAGGGTAGCTGGGTCAACATCATTGGATTCTAGGGCCCGGGGCATATTGAGTGATTTATATGTGAAGGTTCTTAGAGTGATGCACATAGTACACATTTTGAAATTGTTAATTGGATATTTCTGCACAGCACAGCCAAAATGGTCAACTAATTCTTATAATTTGGTTTAGTACTCAGATTTTCCATAACCCTTGATATAGTTTTTAGAAATTTTTTTCCAAAATTTACTGAATTTGTCATTTTAAATTCAGATATTTCTTTATTTCTTTGTTTCATCCTTTTTTTTTCTTTTTTTCATGTTTGTGTGGGGAGGGATACTGGGGATTGAACATAGAAGTGTTTTATTTCTGAGCAATACCCCAGACCCTTTTATTTTTTATTCTGAAATAGTCTAAGCTACTGCGTGCTACCCTGGAACCTTCTATCTTTCTGTCTCAGCCTCCCCAGTACTGGAATTAATTAGTACTCCCAAGTACTGATTATGCACAACCACTGTCAGCCAACAGGCATTTCTTAAAAGATAACTATGTTCCAGACCCTGTGCTGTCAGCCAGAAACATAAGAGTTATGGTTCCCACCAACATAAAGTCTCAGCTAAATGAGGGAGACAGATATGTGCCTGTTGGGGCCCACTCGGCAGGACCGAGGTGGCACCCAGGCTTGTTGCCAGCGTGGACTCAAGATGGCGCCTGGGCTTGCAGCCAAGTCACGAGGCTCACGAGGCTGGCGGTGCCCTGAGCCTGCGCAGTGAGCCCTATCAGGCGCCTTACGGATAATTAGTGACGCAACGCCTCGTGCTACCACCTGCCCGCCCAGGAGAAGGTTAAAAAGCGCGCATGCCCTAGCGGGGAAAGGAGAAGGAGAAGGAAGGAGGAAGAGAAGAGGGTTGGTGGACAGGAAGAGCAGTTTCTTGGCGGACTGCTCTGGGCTCCGAGCTGGGACGGACATGTTCACAAAGCCACCACTGTGACCGGTGTGTGCTGCAGCAGAGACGTAGAGTGCCAGAAGGAGGGTTGGTGGAGTGATGAGGGAGAGGATAGAAGACTGATGTTGTTTTTACTTGAGAGAGCATTAAAGAGGAACGGGAACTGTATAAGAACCTGGGGTAATAAAACTGCTTGAGGAAGATCGTGTAAGAGTCGTCACTGCGCGCGACATGTGCCCACACACTACAGTGCAGAGTCCGATTTTTAGATGGAGCTGGCAGAAAGAAGGGTCAACCCACTCCACAGGGCCAAACTGGTATATATGCTTCACACAAATCTTTGAATAGTGATTTTTATGGGGTCAAAACTTAAAAACTAAGATATAGATCTATACTCGGCATGCTCAAGGAGCCCCCATTTCCATGGATGGTAGAAGCGAAGCCTAAATCTTATTATTTCAAGTTAACTTAGACCCTTCTTTAAAAATAATCTCATTTGGACAGTCAAATTCAGTGGGTTTTTCCCCAGCACCATTCACCTACCCACAGGGGTCCTGTGAACTGTCTGTCACTAGAGACGGGACACATTGACCTTGCTTGGTGTCTGATCTCTGCCTAACCATAGTCACTGCATTGGCTGTGGCATTGCCCTCTCTACACAGGAGGGAGATGGTTGCTTTCAGGATTTTCTGCCTTCCCTCCCACAGCCCCACCAAGTGTCCATCTCCACACAGGCACACCCTGCCGTTCTGAGACTTTGCACTTCCTCCCTCTGGCCTCTGCTTTGGACTATCCAATCCAGGGTTTCCTGTTTAAGCTGTGGCAGCCTCCTGAAATACTAGCTCATGCCTCAATGTTGGGGAACTTTCCTGATTCTACTCTCTGGATCCAAAGGAAATGTAAGGGCTACCTTAGGTTTGATCATCTTGAACACAGAACCAGAGTTTCTGTTCTACTGAGCTCTTCCTTTTGAGTTAATCATCTCCATGCAGAGTTGTAGGCAAGGTGTGCAAGCCCAGCCCCCTTTAATCAAAGACTTACAAAACTGGCTGAGTCTCTAAGGCCCCCCCATGCCTAGAAACTAGCTTAATAACCTGGGTATCCCCTTGCTTTGTCTGCAGGTTTCTCCCCAATTTTCTTTTGTCCAGTGTATTGGAAAAAATTACCTTTCTGTCATACCCTACATATTCTCTATTCAGTGGCTTAGAGTAAATTTTTCTGCCTTAAGTCCTCTGACTTCTTAATATTTTAAGGGACTAGTTAATATTTAAACGAAAGCTTCTGATTTCTCTTTCAACAAGCCTAGGTATTGCAAAGTGAATTCCTTGGCTTTTCACTACAGTTGTCTCTGAAATCAGCTTCAAGAGCATGTTTTGGAATTCAAAAACCGAACATTGTCTCCTTTGTTCTTGGCCAGTCCTGCCTCTCCCTGAAGCAATGGGTGTCATGACTCAAGGGGTGGGAGCTCTGGTGCTGGTGGCCCAAGGAGAATTAAAATTACAGAACAGAGTGATTCAAAACATTATCAGGATGGCCCAGATTTTTTTTTCAATTCCGAATTCCAAAAGATCAGAGAACAAAATAGCAGTAGGTACATCTGTTCTCTAACACACCTTTGCTATGCTGTGGCCTAGAGTGTGTCCCAGGAATATAAAAGCAGGAACATTCCCAAACAGGTGAAGCTGCATCATCGCCCTGACTCACAGGGTGAGTGAACATTCCAACCTCAGCAAAAACGCGGCTCTGCCACTGTCTGCAATAAGCAAGGTGGTTCCAGAGAGGAGAGGAGGACAAAGGGAGGCAGACATGAGTGACAGAAGCTGTGGGTTTAAACAAAAACCCTCTATGTAACTGTCTGTGAGCTGACCATCCAAAGTTACCTAGCTATGGTGTCTCATATCAACCTTAGATAAACGAGAGCTGTTGTTGTAGCTCCTTGCAATTAACTAAATGATACCTTGTTCATCATCTTATCTGATTCTGTGTGAATTATAGTAACCCAATTTCCACGTAAAGAATCCAAGGCTCACTAGCTTTGTCTAAACCAAAAAATAGTGTTAGTAGAGAGCAAATTCAGACTCCACACTCTGCAACTGAACGGCCTTCATCTTGATTGGCCTCACTCTATAATTCTCTTTTCTTTTATGGTCAGCCCTAATCTTTAACATATGACTTATAATTATTTGCTTGTAATAGTTATTCTTCTCAAACACTGATAAACCACAATTTATGAACCCCTCTTGCAGGCCTCTCCTAACCAGTGTAGATAACAAGGCTGATTCACCTCATCTATCAGTTCATCAAATCATCTTCCCTGAATGGCTCATCTGTCTTCTGAAATTACATCCAATTCTAAAGACGTTTGTACCCATCACAAGATGTTTCTACCTATGTGTTCTACCTATTTTTAGCCACTGTTTGTTTCCTAAAGATTTCCCTTTGTCACTTTGCAAATCCATTCCATTTATCTAATATTCCAAGTCCTCAACTGCCCTAGTCATTTCATCTAGGAATTTCCCTTTCCAGGGAATGACCTATACTTGGATCAGTTCTTTCTAGCCATTTTCTTGGCAAAGTACACTATACACTACTTACTATTTTATCTTAGTAAATTAAAAGTTACACGTCAGTGACAGTTAACTTTTGCTATAATAATAACCCCCCAATATAGTGAATTACGATAGCACTTACTTAGCTGAAAATTCTGCAGGTCAGCAACTTGGGCTAGGCATAACTGGAGTGATCCTGTTTCATTTAGGCTGTGGACACCCTCCAGGTCAGCTTGGAACTGGTTGGTTTAGAGTGACCTCAGCTAGAATGGCTGTCCAGACATGCTCACAGAGCAGGATTTCAAAGATGTAGGCTTGGAACTGGCATGTCATCATTTCTATTCCTTGTATTGGCTGAAGCAAATTATAAGGCCAGGCAAGATTCAAAGACTGGGCAAAGAGACTCATCTTTTGATGGGAGATGCCGATTAAAGTCACATTACAGAGAGTACAAATACAGATAAAGTTGAATAGCTCTTTTATAATCAATGTGCCAAAGTAACTATGACTGAAATGGGTCGAACAATAAAATATATTAAATTTTAACTATATGGCATACTCTGTTAGGTAACCTTACTCTAGTATACATTTAATCATTTCCTAGCCAACATTTATGAGGCATTGCACTAGTCAATTTTATGAAAAATTTAAAAATCACTACCACTAAAACTTTCAGTGTAGTAGAAGAAACAGGTAAATGTATGTAATTATAGATATAGCGGGCCCTATAGGTTATAGAAGAAGGCACATCGCTTACAGCAATTGTCCCAGGGAAAGGTCTGGATTATTGGGTGTCAGAGAAATCCAAAATAATGAGAGAAAAAGCATTCCATATATGTGGACAAACAACACTTTTAATAAGGCAGCATTAAACTGACTCTGCTCACCAGTAACCCTTCTATTACTTGAATATAATAATCCCAAGTAGGCTCTGGTGTTTGTTCTCTGCCTAAATATTATTCAGTATTGCATGTTTTCTTTCTAGAATTCCTAGCCACTCAATACACATTCAACACCCATGTCCCTCCATTTTTAGCACTTAGAATCCTAGGGCAAGTTCATTCTCAATAATGCTGTGTGACTCCACTTCCGTTGCATTAAATAATTAGTATTTATCTCATTTTGTAAGTACCAATACCAATCACACCTTAACTGATAACAATGATTTATCAAGAACTGGCGACAGCTTAGTCAGTATAATGTTACTAAGGAAAGCCTTTATTCTCAAAGACTTTTACAATCTTATATAAAAACTGATATTAAAGCTGGAATTGCATCAATTACCGATTACTTTAACTGTAATTATATATCCTATAAAGAAAAATAATTCAGTATTAGGAAAAATAAGAAACACTTAATTATCTGATAGACAGAAATTAACTCCAAGGTAGTTGAAGGGGAAGTGTCCCAAACCAAGGACACCACATGTGCAGGGTCTAGGTATAAAGGAGCTAGAAGTGGAGGAGCAAGGTAGTCAATGTGAGTGGATTCAATTGAGGATGAAGGAGAATCATAGGAGATGGGGCAAGATGTTACAAAATATTCAGTTTTCAGGACTGAATCTCTCTCTCTCCATAAAGCTATTTTTATCCAAAACCGTGCCATACTTAGCATGCATGTAACTTCAAAATTAACCCAAACTTAGAATTTTGTTTCGTTTGCAGTTTATCATTCAAAGGTATCTAGCTTCTCAATCCACAAACTCTTTTACTAATCTCAGCTTTTCAAATATTTCCCCAAAATAAGGTTGGATGCATTAGTAGTTAGGACCTAGAGTTCCTGAGAGATAAAAAATGATCGACGAATTGAAATCACCTCCAAAGATACAAAATTAAGGATGGTGGAAGATCAGAGCTGGAATCCGGCTAACTTAGCTTTCCCATCTTTGAGGAGGATCTAGCTTAAAAGAGAGGTTAGGCTAATTCCCAGGACATTCCAGGGATTTAACCAATCCTTATCAGTGTTGTTTTCCAAAGCATTTCTCTTGAATCTTTTGCTTTAACTTCTCTTGAAAACAGAACTTAGAATAAATGTGCTTCACACACAAATATTTGGTTGTTTCTGCATGCAAAATGAGGTTGAAAATAAATGCTATAAAACAAAAGTGGAACACCTTAAAAATTGGGCTGGGGGTACAACTCAATTGCAGAATGATTGCCTAGCATATATTTGATTTTCAGGAAAGTAAGGGAGAAGGATGAATTTGTAATCACAGTACTTTGGAGGCTGAGAAAAGATTGCAGGCTCAAGGCCAGCCCACGGTCACTTAGCAGAACCCTGTTTCAAAATAAGACAATAAAATAGGACTGGGGGTATAAATCAGAGGTAGAACATTCCTGGGTTAAACCTCCAGTGCACTAATAAAATAAGGAGAAAGAGAAGGAGGAGGAGAAGTAAAAGGAAGGACAGAAACCCTTAAAAAAAAAAAAGTGTCTAGGTTGGGAGCTGATGTATACGCTATGTTTTGGTGAGGATTTTATTTTTATTTATTTACTTTTTTTTTTTGGTGGTACTGGGTATGGACCCCTTCTACCTCCAGGCTATACTCCCAGACCTATTTTTTTTTAATATTTTATTTGGAAACAGGATCTCTTAAGCCAGCAAGGCTGGCTTCGAACCTGCGTGATCCTCCTGTCTCCGTCTCCCAAGTGCAGGGATTACAAGCGTGCGCCACCACACCTGGCTTGGTGAGAATTTTAATCAAAAGAAAATCTGGAAGGGGGATGTCAAACTTCTTTGATGTTCACATTGAAGGTTTTGGGGTGTTTGTTCTGTTTTGTTGTATCTTTATTCATATATATATTCTGCCTGGCAAAGAATTAATGTGCAACATTTGTTCTTTAGAACTCTTATCTTCTACACTGCCCCTTCCCCAAACCTGCAATAAAAGCATCCTATCCTAAATTCACTGCCATTGTGAGTTTCCTGCTGTTACACACAACTTCATCTTGTAATTGGTCAACATTTTTCTTATACCTACTCAGGATATGACACTTTGATCTACATTTTTCAGTTCACCTGAGTTTAAAAAAAAAAAAAAAAAACTGTATAAATTCTGAGATCAGAAGTTTCTGGATCACTCCTTTTCCCCGGAGGTCAGTTTATCCGAGAGTATGATGCCATTTATTATCAATTTATCAGAGTTGAAAACCTAATGTTGAATTAAAACACTTTCCACTTTAGGAGTTCCTACCCTGGGTTCTGTTATTTTAAAACTTTAGCTAAAAATCTCCCAGAGGTGACTGCGCTTTCTCAGTCCCTGGGGAAGCTGCTGTGAATGACTTTTCACAATGTTCTTTCTGAGAGTTGCCAAGTTCACTTTCTGCAACCTAAGTGTTATGAGCTTAAATGCATGCCAGGGGCATTCAAATTAAAGGAAGAATGAAAATTCTAAATGGAAAGTTTTAAAATAGAGAAGGCTAGAGGAGAAAGAGGAAATAACAGGAGAAACAAAGCTTCAAGTTCTAAGCACACCAGAAGCAGCTGAACCCTAAGCAAGCAGCTTCTGTTTCCATTTCTATCAAAGAGACTCCAGGGTGTGTGTGTGTGTGTGTGTGTGTGTGTGTGTGTGTGTTGGAGAGGAAATGAATTTGCACACCTAGGAAACAATTGGTGCTCAGGCTTGTTAGTTTCTTGCCTTCAGCTTCCTAATGTCTAACAAGCCAGGGTAAGACAGAGTAACTCATGTTCTGTTATTTAAATGAACTAATGGCGACTCATTGATTTATGCAGTCAATTATAAGTGTGTGTAAGAGCCAAATAGGCAAGTTACTTCAGGAAGAAAAAAAAAAAAAAAGTCCTCAGGTCACTGAAGTGGCAATTAGCAAGTATTGTGGAGAGAAGGAGGGAAGGGGGGAAAGGAGAAGGAAAAGGGCTGAGGAGGCAAATTGCCTTTAATTATCCTTAAACATTTTCTCCTCTTCTTTTGATGCCATAAGACCCCCTGCAGTTCCAAAATAAAATAAGCCCGAGTTTTGTTTTGCTCTTCTAAATAGGAACATAATCGCCACTGTGGAAACATGTTCTTAATCAAAGGTATTAAACTCCTGGCTGCTCTTCTTCCTTTGAAATTGCCCGGGTTCGTTATGATCAAGAGGAAGAGAAGTCTAGTCGCCATTCAGCTCCCTTCTTCGTAAATTAAAATATTAATTACAAAACACGTTATTTTTATCTTATATCTTAAGCTATTAGTTACTATGGCTGGAGAGGGAAAAAAGAAAAAAAAAAGGCGGCTTCATTCTGCGCCTGAGTCATTTTCCTAACAAAGCATTCATAGTTCTTTTCTAGTTCCTGGAAATCAAATCAGTACATGAAATGCTGCATTTTGAGAGCCATCTGAATAAATTAGATAGCAACTTCATTTATTTTTGTCCCAGAGATAAGTGTGCAATTACAGTTGCCGCGGCCACGCGCTGGGACCATGTGATCTGCTCAGCCAGGCCGGGCGGCCGATGCCAGGCACATTGCAGAGGGGAGAAAGAATGTTTCCTTTTCATTTCCATCGCACAATGCAGTAATCGATCTTATGCCCGTAGACACAAACGCTCAATCTCTGGGAAAGAGGCAAATAAAGCCACAGAATAGACATTAGAGCCAACTAAAATCCTCATTGTCTGCCTCTTCAAAGATTCAAATTACCAGGGAGGTATTGCAGGGATGGTAGGAAACTCAGGCCCATGGCCAACCAGCCCACAGAGCAGGGGGAAGATTACCTGGAACCAGGTACCTGAAGTCATCGCAAGATACACTGAAGCTGGAGCCACTTCAACAGAGGAGAGTTCTATCCAGCAATCATGCATTTGAGGGGGAGGGGGTAAAAACACTTAGGAGAGGATCTAAAAGCCACTATCCCCATGTGAAAATAGTTCCTTTTTTCTCCTACTACGTGTTTGGTGACGGAAATTAGAATTTTCTCCCTCGCGTTTGGAAGGATACTTCGTTTAAGAGGTCACTATCTAATTTCAGAAACAGCTAGGAAGGTAACACATTAGAGCCAACACCATTTATTAAGTGCCCACTAGGAACTAAGCACTTTACATAGATTATTTTCTTGACTTGTTCCAATGATATTATGATGTCGACATTTTTTATAATACTGTGTTAATCAAGTGAAAACTGAGGCTTAGGAAGATTAAACACCTTGAACATTTGGCAAGTGAGAGGGGAAGATCTAAGTCCAAGTATCTGTCTATAAACCTTAACTCAGCAGGTCTGGCAGGTTCAAACCTTGGGTGTGTTTTGGGACGCAGGGGCTTTTAGAGAAAACAAAAGAGTACAAAAAAGGAAGGTAAGAGAGGCAGCGCAAAGAGGATGATCCCTAGCTCTGCCCTCTAAAGATAGGCTCCTTTGTGCCAGGCTACCAGATGGATGCATTAATGCTTGGCCTGCTCCTCCCTCCCACTAAACAGCATCCAAAGCAACCTTTTTAGGCCTTTTTACATATGTCTCACAAAATTGCACAAAACCCACAGCCCCTGTAAAAAAGCAAAGCAGTTCTCAATCTTTCCCTTTCCCTTTTCTGTGTCCTTAGTGCATTAAGGGGCAGGCTCATGAATCCCAGCACATAAGAGACACTGGGGCAAGAGGCTATGGGATGGAGTAGCAGGGCCTGGCTTCCTGCCATCTGGGTAGCTTGGGGTAAATTACTTAACCCTCTGTGCCACAGGTACTTTTGATGGAGGGGGCCAGTAGTAAAGCTTCCTTCGCAGGGTTGCAGGGACTCACAGATAGAAAGTGTTACTGGATGTTGTAGTAAATAATCTGCCATCATTTGATTTAGCCCCATAGAAGGAGCATTCCTCAGAGGTGTTCTGCAAAACAATTCCCAAGCCATCCAAATTTGGAAAATGTTAACCATTCAAACTGCTCTTACAAATGCACAATGTATCTTATCATCTAAAAGATGCCCCAAACCCCAGTAAAATACCTGTTTTCATATATTTAACAGGATTTTCCGTGAAGCATACCTGAGGGATGAGTGAGCAGAAGAGCTCCCTACAGGAATACTGAACTAGAACACAGGAATTTGAATACCAGCGCATTTAACTGTGCAGGTTTCTACTGAAAATGTTACAGAGCAAAAAACTAATGTAGGAAACATTCACATTCTCTTGAACCGAAACCCTTCTACCTCTGGGCTACACTTCCAGACCTATTTTATATTTTTATTTGGAAACAGGGTCTCTTAAGCCAGCGTGACTGGCTTCAAACCTGCTTTATCCTCCTGTCTCCGCCTCCCAAGCGCAGGGATTACAAGTGTGCGCCACCACGCCCAGCAAACCAAAACCTTTTTTAAATGATTATTCAAAGTCAACTGATAACTTAAGAGTTTTGAACGAGTTGTGTATTTCTTAAGTCTTGGAGTCTCCACACATGTTCATAAGTCTGTCCTGTGGAAGACGATCAGCCTTACTAAATTTCCAACATTTCAGGGCTCAAAGCTTTGTTTTTAGAATGTTCATAGAATTAAAGAATGGAAGCCCAACCTGGAATTGGGCAGTAAATGTAGATGATCCAGTGAAAACTTATCACCAAGTAGAATCAATGAACTTATGCTGAGCCTCTGAGCCAATGTCAAGTCCTCCCAGAAGCAGACACTGAACCAAGAGTGTAGAGGTTAACTGGGTGATAGCAATCCCTGGGAAAGAAAAAGGAAGGAAGCAGAAGTAGACAGGGAGAGCCTCAGACTCCAATGCAGATCCAAGGAATGCTCACCCGCCCCGTGAGGCATCCCTAACAGAGATTGCAGAAATGGTCACAGCCCAGTTCCCCCATGGTGCTGTCATGGCTGGGGCTCCCTTGACTGGGGACCCTGCAGCACAGATCCCTAAGTCAATGCAGCTGGAGACTATCAGCGAACTGCATTCCTGGAAGCTGAATGGGAAGCTCTTCCTTGATGGAAGATCTTTCAGTGCACCTCTGTGGTCACCACATTGAGCCTTTTCCATGGTCCAAGCTCAGTAGAAAGAGATAAGCAAGGCTTAACCAAAACACTGGAGGAGTCTGTAGTTTGTCAGGGAAATAATCCAAAAACTGAAATAAATCCAAGAAAGCAGAATGTGAATCCTTTTCTAAGAAATATCTGCCATGGGTGACTGATTAACGATGTCTGCCATGGACAAAGAAAGAAATAAGTTTCCATAGGTGCACAATTCTATTTCTGACCTCTCCTTTCTGCAAGCCTAAAATCTCAAGGTCCCCCTGAAGTCTCATATTTTTCATAATTTTCTTGAATACTATTACCACTGAAAGTCTCTGTCAGCTCAACTACATACTAGCTTTCATCATTTATCAAAGAAATTATATTCCTGGGTTATCTTCCAATTGCTTTTATTACAGCTGGCCTCAAGAACCAAACCAAAAACAATCTTACAGCCTTTCAAATGTTCCTACCCTTCCCTTTTTTGAATAGCCCACATCACTTAAAAGACTGTAGAGGTCAGGCGTGGTGGCGCACGCTTGTAATCCCCGCACTTGGGAGGCAGAGACAGAAGGATTGTGCAAGTTCAAAGCCAGCCGCGCTGGTTTAAGAGACCCTGTTTCCAAATAAAAAAGTATAAAATAGGTCTGGGAGTATAGCCCAGAGGTAGAAGGGTTTCCAGGAACCCTAGTACCACCGAAAAAACAAAAGACTGTAGAAAAAATAGTATTATTCAATATCTACATTTGGATATATGGATCAATTGACTAGACTCAGTATCCAAGGAAATCAGAAACCTTGTTAAAGTATCCAAGTATTTTATTTCCTTCAGAATTAAAACTCTCCGCTGGGCATCATGGTAGAGAACTGTAATCCTAGTACTTGGGAGGTTGAGACAGGAGGATCACAGATTCAAGGACAGTCTCAGCAACAAGTAGTGAGACTCATCAATCCAGCAAAACCCTGTTTCAAAATTTAAAATAAAAAAATTGCACTGGTGGTGTAGCTCAGAGATAAAATGACCTTGGTTCAATCCCTAGTGTCAGTGTGTGTGTGTGTGTGTGTGTGTGTGTGTGTCTTTCTCTCTCTCTCTCTCTCACACACACACACACACACACACTAAAACTCTCAAAGAAAGGAGCATCATTCTCAGTTGGGATGTATCTCTCTTCACACAATTCTGCTTTATATATTTATTTTTCCTGTTCCTCTTATCCACTGGCAGTCATAGGGTGTCTAAGAAAAACAGGGGTTTTAGGAAGTGGTCTATAATCTCAGTCAGTTCTGATCCTCTATCCCCTAAAATATCTACCTTTCCTGTTATAATTTAATGCAAATTGCTGTACACACACAACTTTGCCACCAGCACCCCTCCTAATCAAACTACCACCACGGGCCCCACAAACAGGAGCTCTAGAGCTGCTTCTGCTACTTTCTTCTGAAATGCAGGCGAGAATAATAGAGTGCAGTCTCTAGTTCTATTTTCTGTCGAAATTCTCCAGAGACTGGTGAAGTCAACTCTACTTCCTTAAACTCTCGCTTCTGCTATTTTGGTTCATATCCAGCCTCTCTCTAAGGATCGGCTTTCCAGTTAACTCTCTATAGAATGAAACAAAACACATCAAGGAAAGAAGAAAACGGGGAGGAGGAATTATAATTTCTTCTCATAAAGTAGTTTCCATCTGGATTTACCAGGGTGGGGATGGGGGAGACATTTTCTCCTAAACTTAAATCCATTTGAATTAGTTTATCATTTGTTTTGATTTAGCTAACAGGACCAGTTTGCCAGTTCATAATGACCACAGATTTAAGGTAACATTTCTCATAAAAATCTCTTTGAAGGCTTATCCTAAGATTAGTTTTCATCACATTTCACATGTTTACATTGTCATAATGACTATCTTTATTTTATCGCTTACTTAAAACAGTGTCAGAAGGTAAGTGATTTGTTGAAGGTCAGAGCAAATCCAGGAATAGAAGCCAGCTGTTTGGACGAGCTGCCCTAAGCTCTAATCACCGCCCCAGCACTCATTCCCACACACCCCATTATGACAGAGACACTAGGCCCAGAGCCCTGTCCAATTCATCTTTCATAAAAAGGGCTTGAAAGGGTTCAACCCTCCCTCTCACCTCTCAACTGTGACTTTGACTCATTACAAATTCTCCTTACCAAAGCCAATTTTATCCATTTGGCCATTTTCATATCAAATAATCCATCTAATGATTATTAAAAGGCTGCTTCCTTATCCCATATAAAATATCACTATGAATGCTAAATACTTCACAAATCACAGACTTAAACACTTTTCCACTCTATCTTTTAAATGAGTTAGCATGCTTCCCTTGTGCTAGGCACTGGGACCACCTTGAGGGATACAATGCAGAGACTTTGCCCTAAAGAAAAATATGGTGGCACATGCTTGTAATCCCAGTACTTGGGAGCTTGAGACAGGAGGGTCGAAGGTTTGCAGACAGCCTCAACTATTAGTGAGGTCCTTCACAACTTAATGAGAAACTGTTTCAAAATAAAGAATAATATAGGGCTGTGGGTATAGCTCAGAGGTAGAATGCCCCTAGGTTCAATCCCCAGTACCATAAAAAATAAAAATAAAAATAAATAAATAAAAGCTTACCATTTAGTGTGGGAGAAAAACAAATAAGCAGACAATAAAATAATATGTAAAATCTCATTAAAAGATGAAGTACCAAGTGCTAAAGAAAGTCACAAGAAGAATATGTAACCCCAGTTTGGGTAACACAAAGACTCCTTAGAAAGGCAGTACTCAGCCGGGCGTGGTGGCGCACACTTGTAATCCCCAAGCTTGGGAGGCAGAGACAGGAGGATTGCGCAGGTTCGAAGCCAGCTGTGCTGGCTTAAGAGACCCTGTTTCCAAACTAAAAAGTATAAAAATAGGTCTGGAAGTATAGCCTGGAGGTAGAAGGGTTTTCAGGAACCCCATTACCACCAAAAAAAGAAAAAAGAAAAAAAAAAAAAACAAACTCAGTACTCTGAAGTACTCTGAGATGATATAAGCCAGTTTTTAAGAGTTGAATTGGGTCCATCCAAAAAAAAAAAAAAAAAAAATAGCTAGACATGGTGGTGCATAACTAATTAATCCCAGTATTTGGGAGGCTAAGACAAAAGGATAACAGGTTTGCAATCAACCTAGGCAACTTAAGCAGACCCTGTTTTAAAAATGAAAAGGAGACTTCCGGGAAGATGGCGACCTAGAAAAGCGGGGCTTAAGAGCCCCGCTAACAACCAATCTCCATTACCACAAAATCAGCGCCTTTCATAGCCAGAAAACACCATCACCAGAAAAACAAAAAAAATCACCAGGCTCCAGAGAGAAAGCGGACTGAGAACAGAGCTCAGGGCCACAGAGGAGATACACCGGCCTCACGCCTGAGGACACGGCAGCAGCGCCATACTGCTGGCGGCAGCGGCGAGTTCACCGGACGGCTACAGCAAGCCGCGGTGAGCCGATGCGGAACAGCCAGGTGGGATTTCTCGGCGCAGAGAGCATCTAAAGCTCCCAGTGGCCGAGTTCAGCACACGCTGCAGGGATTCAGGGTAGAACTCAAAACCAGAGAAGAAAAAATATGCCAGCCTCACGGCCGAGGGCATAACAGCAGCGCCATATTGCCACCAGCGGCAGCAGGAGCGAATTCACCGAGACCAGTACAGCTACATCTGCGTACTCAAGAACAGTGAGTCAAATTGCGGGCAACAGAGGAGAAATCCCAATACTGTACTCATTGGGACTTGACCCAGTGGGGGAGGGGCGGTGGCAGAGATATCACACCATAGGAGAATGTGCAACCTGGCACCACCCACAGTCTAAAGCAGCCTCTATCGACTCTCTGGGTTGGAGACTCTGTGATACAACCCAGTAAAGGAGTAGTGGGGTCTGAGATACTACTGACTCGAGATCCAGAACACCTTAAGGGAAGTCATAGTGACCCAAGGGAAGAACCTAGAGAAGGCACAAACTTCCGAAATCATGGGAAAGAGGAATAATACTGGAGCAATGAATGTCCACAACCCCACAACATCAGAACCCGATAAAACAGAAAATCAGAGATTTCTAGAAGATCAAATCAGGAAAATAACTGTAGAAATAATAGAGGTGCTTCGAAAAGAACTCAGAGAAAGCCAAAAAGAGATAAAGGATGCAATTAATGAAGTAAAGGCCTCAATTCAAAGCACAAACAACCGATTAGAACACATGGAGAACAGAATCTCACTCTTAGAAGATGATCATTCCAAAAATGAACGCATAGTTTCTAATCTAGGAAAAAATATCCGACAGCAGGAATCTGATATTGAAGAAATATGGGTCCATTTTAAGAGAGCTAACCTAAGAATAATTGGAATAGAGGAGGGAAAAGAAAGTGAAACCAAAGGGATCAACAATCTCTTCAAGGAAGTAATAGCAGAATATTTTCCAGACATAGAGCAAGAGGTCGATACGCAGGTCCAGGAAACTTATAGAACTCCCTTTAGACAGGATCGGAGAAGAGGATCCCCACGCCACATAATTGTCAAAATGACCAATGTGGAAGCCAAGCAGAGAATCTTAAAGGCAACAAAAACAAAGGGCCAAGTGACATTCAGAGGCAAACCAATTAGAATCACTCCAGACTTCCCAAACCAAGTCATGAGAGCCAGAAGGGCTTGGAGTAACATATTCCAAACTCTGAAAGAAAACAACTTCCAGCCAAAAATTTCCTACCCAGCAAAACTTTCTATCAAATTAGATGGAGAAATAAGAAGCTTCCATGACAAACAGAAACTGAAGGAATTTATGTCTTCAAAACCAGCACTAGAGAAAATACTCAAAGAGATTAACTACAAAGAAGAAATAGATAACACACACCAGAACCAGAGAAACAAGATTTTCCATCCAACAGACAACTAAGATTGGTTATCTGTGGAGATTCATTATTTATGTTAGTCTTTTACCTATCTCTAAATGGTATTGTTTGCCTTTATTGTTGTCAATTTTTAGGATTTCTATTTGGAATATTAATATACCTTCAGATATAGCATTTGGAAATATTTTATCCCATTCTATTAGTAACTTTTAACTCTGTTTACATTGTCTTTGGATATACAATATTTTTTTTTATTTTTTAGGGAGTTTGTATACTCTTCTGTTGCCTGTGCCATTGAAATCATATCCAAGAAATCACTGCCAATTTCAATGTTGTGAGGTTTTATGACCCAGATTTTCTCCTAAAAGTTTATAGTCTTAAGATTTATATTTAGGTCTATTATCTATTTTGAGTTAATATTTGTATATGGGATTAGGTAAGGGTCCAATTTTATTCTTTTCCATGTAATTATTATTTTTCAACAATATTTAGTTAAAAGATTATTATTTCCACCACCAAATGTTCGTGGAAACTTTGTCAAAAATAACTTGACAATATAGGGAAGAATTTAGCTCTAGGCTTTTATTTAACTCCAATGGTTTATATATCTGCCTTTAGAATAGTACTACACTGTTTCAATTATTGTAGCTTTATATGGTTTGAAATCAGAAAATATATATCTTCTAGCTTTGTTCTTTTTCAAGATCGTTTTAGGTATCTAGAGTCCATATTCCATATTAGGATAGATTTTTTTCTGATAAATAAATATATAAATATATGATAGTTTCACCTAAAAAATAGAAAAAAAATATTCTCTGGTAAGAAAGTAAAAAGAAATATTGAAATGTTATCTTTAAGTCATCAAAAGCTTGGTATCAGACAAATGAAACTGTTATGTGAGATTATTTTTAATTTTGGATAAATTGCTATAATACTAGATGTCAACCACTAAGCCAAGCATGGGAGGGAGGGATGGGGAGAGAATGGGGTGGGGATCAATTGGGGGCTGACTGGGCGATGTGTGCATGTATGTCTACAAAAGTTTGTATCCCACTATGATGTATGAATACAGTGCACCAATAAAAAATAAAAAAAATAAAAATAAATAAATAAAATAAAAATGAAAAGGACTGGGATATTGCTTGGAGGTTAGAATGCCTGTGGGTTCAATCCCCAATACCAAAAAAAAAAAAAATAAAGAGGCTGAAGCCTTAGCCCCCAAATTCTGAGGTCTCAGAATTTGACCTCATTTGATAATTCTTTACAGAGAAAAGTTTAAATAAGGTCAGAGTGGACCTTTATCCTATGGGAGGCATATCCTTATAAAAAGCAGAAATTTGGACAAAGACAGACACACACAAAAGGAAGAGGATGCAAAAACAGAAAGGAGAAAGCCCTGTGAAGATGGAGAATTGGAATGTTGCATTTACAAACAAAGGATTGCCAGCAAAACACCGGAAGCCAGAAAGTAACCTTGATCTCAGGCTTCTGGCCTCCGAAACTGAGACGGCACAGTTCTATTTGAAGCCACCCAGTTTGTGGCCCAGGTGCAGGGCACAGGAGCCAGCTCTCAAGCACTGTTTAACACACCTGCTATCACGGGACAAGGACAATCCCATGTGTCCAGTATGGAGGGGAACATTTCTGGATATTGTTTGGTCTGTATATCAGCTGACAAAGCTGTAAACCCTGCATTTCTTCTGCAGGCAGCAAGCAGCTTGCAGCATCAAAGCTTCGGTTCCTATACCACATCAAAACTCAGGAAGCTTTAAAGTTCATCCAAACACACAGTCCTTGCTGAAAGACGACACTGGGACTCCAGAGACAAGCCATGCACTGTCTCAAGGATCCCCAGAAAAGAAATATCAGATAAGTGGACCTTTATTTACATCTCAGAAGGCCCTTTCCTGTCCCAGGTCTATTCCAAGCCAGAAATACAAGATGCTCTGTCAACTTCTAAGGAAGGACAGCAGCTCCTCACCACCCCCTGGAGTCACAAGACAAGTGCAGAACCCTGGAGCTCAGACCACAAGCAGCACCTCCTCCCTCTTTCACAAAGGCATCTAGAGGGCACCCAGGCCATGCAAATATGTCCTCTTGGGAGTGGGCTAAAATCAGAAGCTTGTATTCCTCTTTAAAATCTCCTTACACCGAGGAAGACATTTTTAGCAGACTTCCCATCAAGCCCAGCTTAATGTATTTACTGCCATACTCTTGAATGGAGAAGTGCTATAGAAGCCACCCAATCAGAGACCTCTGATTGTGGAGGAAGGTTGCAAAGCACCTCACCAGAGCAGAACTGAAGGAGGGAATGGAAAGGGGGAGACTGGCTTCCTGAAGGGGTGTGAACGGTGGTCAGGGTTCTCTGGGTGTGGGTGGATGCCACCTTAATGAGAGGAGCTGCCTTCTGGAAACACAACAAAGAAAGTACACACACCCACACCCACAGGAATCAAGTGCCTGGGATGCTTCACTTAAAAGGTGGGGTGACTGAATTGGTGTTTGCAGCCAAGGTGTCAGGTTTCAACTTCCATAAGCAGACCGAGCTCCCAGGAGAGAGGCCTGGAGGCTGGAGAAAGAATGGAGATTCAGAAACCTGAATCTTCCAAGCCCTCTACACACATGATGGGTCTGAATTTTCAGATTTCTATTGTAGTTAGTTTTGCTTGCTTTGTTCTCCCTGCTTCAAAGCTAAAGAAAGGTAAATGGGAATTTACTGCTAGGTACAGCACCAGACTTGCACAATGTCCAAACAAACAAAAGATTTCATTTTAAAATTGCAGTAATGTTTTACTTATACTAAGCTGCGTTCACCTTCCCTAATATCTCTAGAAGGAATGTTCCCTTCCTCCTCCTCGGGAATCTTTGTCCACAGATTTGTGGCCTGCCTTATTGTGGTTGGTGACATAGTTCTCTAAAGGTGATAAATTTCTCCAAAGGTGACACCTGCCTCCTAATCATCTTTGAACCCCCAACTCTGAATATGCGATAGAATATCATTAATTCTCCCCAAACTAATGAGCAGTGCATGTCTCTGACAACCAAAGCCTTGAAGGTCCAAGTCTGCCACCTGAGGTGACGCTGCTTGTCTTGAGACACAGGCCAGTACCCTTCTGCAGGGGATTGGTCCTGCAATGGGGACCAGGTACTGCCACCCAGAGAACACTCCCGTGTCACCCAATGTCAGACTCTGCCACCTTTGATTCTTCTGTAAGTCTTCCTCAGGTCAAATGATTCCTGAGAATGCACAAAATGATCAGATAAGCAGCTTAGAAGATGTTTTACACATTTAAAACATGGGAGCTGCAACCTCACAGCACTTTATATTATGCATATGTTAATAGTCACACACTCTGAAAATGTACTACAAACCATGCACACTAGACACAATTCCTGTTCTTTATTTTAATTTGTCCTTTGCAAACTGCAATAAAGTCCTTTTTAATTATGGCAGCTTGACTAATAATAGTTTGTCTTTGGAATTCAAAGCATTTAATTGGCTTGCCCATCTACCCACTTAAACTCCTCATCTAGAGATACCAAGGCAGGGTATTGTCCAAATTTATCTGAAGGAAAAGAGAACATGAGGCCATGACTGAGTTTAAAAAGGCCCCAAACCACACTGGAGCAAATATGAAAATTCCAGCATGAGGCTAAACCATTTTGACTTAAATTCAAAAGGGTTTTGGTATAGAAGTAGAGTAGTATCTCTCTTAATGAGAAGACTGTACTCCAACTGCATACTCTATAATCAGAAACTGTACTGCCAGAACTCAAAATAGATGAAGCATTAGGGATATACCCTAAAATGTTAGTAAAGGATCAGTTAGAGTGCAATCATCTCATCAACAGAAATTAAAATAATATCAAATGCCCTAGAAAAATTCTGGTTCAGAGAGTCTCGAGACAAGGAGAAATAAAATTTGGCCTGGGGAAGTCTGAAAACAGAGAAGTTATCAGATAGGCTTCTAGATATTGGAAGAAATGTGTACAGGAAGCAAAAGTATATGACCCAATGTCCTCATCTCAAGACCTACATACAGTCTCTGTCCAGAAACAAGAAATGAGACTCCAAGAAACAGCTAGAGTTGTGCCTTTTAAAAATTTCTTTCCCCAAGAGAGCAGTCATCATCATCAGAGGATGGATCATGTGCTGTTTTTTGTAATTTCAGCTACTTAAACACAGGGTAAGACAGCAGAAAAAGAAGGCAAGTTTGGAAATCAGGAAACCCTGAGTGAGAATCTAACTCAAAGTAGAAACCTGGATAAATTGCCTTACTGGAGCCTCAGTGTTCCTCTTCAATAAATAAAGGCAATCATACCATACCTGGTGTCTGTGAAGATTTGAAATTATGCAGGTGAAGCACTTAACATGTTACTTGGCAAATACCAGGTGCTTAATAGAAGGGAGTCCTTATGATAGCTAGAATATTAAATTACATTTGCCATCAGTGTAGACTTGTAGGAAATGAGATTCAGTAGTATTTATGCCCCAAAGCAATTTGTCCCTTATTAAAAGGATTTCAAATGTCAGCAAACAAAAGGGGAGAAAGTCCTTTTATGTAGCAGAAAGAATATGTAAAAGGTAAGTGGCTGAAAGATTAAAACTACATTAAAATGTAATAAATCAATCTATCACCACGTATAAATTGTTGATACTATATTCCCTCGATTTGTATTTTATTTTACCAGGAGAGGGAAAGGATAGTAAAGGCAGGGAAATAGAAGGAAATAACAGAATGATAACCAGTAAAAGAAAAGGTATAAGAGGTCAGCGAGGGTACGCAAACTGTGTTTAAATGTTAAAATGGTTAAAAGATGAATCTAGTGGGAAAAAGCTATTTCCAGTATTATGAAGACCATATTTCTGATATTTAAATTTTCTTAATTGAATCAACCAACATGCAAGTCAGACATGGTGGTGCACACTTATAATCCTAGAACTTGGAGGACTGAAACAGGATGATCACAAGTTCAGAAAACAGCGAGACAACCTAGTAAGACCGTTTCCAAATAAAAATAAAATAGGGCAGGGGATATAATTCAGAGGTAGAATGCCGCTGTATTCAATCCTCAGTGCCATATATGTAGACACACACACACAAAAATTATGTATTATCATGCAGGCATGACACTAAGAAATCTAGAGAACTAAAAACAGTAGCAGAGCCAAGAATGGTGAAACAAGCCTTTAATCTCAATACTTGGAAGGCTGAAACAGGAGGATCACAGGTTTAGTCTAGTTCTGGCAACTTAGTGGTGCCCTTAGCAACTTATTGAGACCCCATTTCAAAATAAAAAATAAAATAGATATGGAGTTGTAGCTCAGAGGTAGAATGGCCCTGGGTTCAATCATATATATATATATACACATACATACATACAGGATCTGGTACAAGGTAGACTCCAAATTTAGCTTTTGCCCTGATAAAATCTGCCAAGCCTTGGAAGACTTGGTTTCATCTTTGAAGATGAAGTACAAACTACAGACAGTATATAGAATCCAAGAGGGTTTAAGGCAAAGGGTCTAATAGAAGATACCTACACTTAATGGAATCTCAAATGTCTCTACTTTCAAGGTAAGAGTAAACTTAAAATATGCTGTGTAGGAGTGATAGGTAAAGAGAATTTTATGTCATAATCTTGATGCTGGGTAGATGAAATAAAAATTTTTCTCCTAACATAAGCATAACTGGTCCACAGGTAGTGACTATATTTGTGTTTCCTAAATGATCACAAGATTCAAAAGTGGGCAATTTAGTTTAACATTTCGGTGTTAAAGTGCCAATAAATAATGGCTAATGCAAATGCAAATCTTCTCTCAAAGAATTAAAATATAACATGATTCTGGAGAATATGATGTATAAGGAATAAGGAAAATATGCCACCCATATTAAGAAATGTTATAAAACATACCTAAAAACAAGATACTACAAATAAAATCAAGAGAAGCAGAAGTTAAATATACTTAAAAGGACTTCAGAAATTGATAGTCATATACAGAACATAAAATGAACACTTATCTGTTTAAATAAAAAAGAAAAACATAAAAATATAATCATCTAATGAAAGATAAAGAATGACCAAATACAAAAATTTAAAAAAAGAATCAATGAAATGGATACCACTGAAGAGAGTTAATGAACTAGAAAATAAACTTAAAAAACTATCAAGAATTTTTTTGAAGATGGGTGTGGTGGCACACACCTGTAATTCTAGTACTTGAGAGACTAAGACTGGAAGACCACAGGTTCAAGGCCAGCCTCAGCAATTTAGCAAGAGCATTTCAAAATAAAAACAAAGTTAAAAAAGGGCTGGTTATGTAGCTTGGAGGTAGAAGGCTCAATCCCTTGTGCCCTCCTCCCCCAAGAAAAGGATAGAGAAAAGGAATGCATTTGAGAAGAATAAGGTAAATAATATAGACACAGATTGACAAAAAATAAAAATGAGACAACCTAGCCAAAATATGTGGTGGGATTAAAAAGGAAAATAGGAAAAATATTCAAACACATAACAATGGCTAGAAAATTTCCAGAACTGATGAAGTGATGTTAATAGTTCAGAAAACCCCAGGAGTTTTTCCAAACAGAAAACTGCAAGAACATTACACCTAGGTAGATCAAGATGAAACTATAATATACAAAGTAAAAAAGAAGAATGTGAATATAGCTAGAGAAAAACAACAGGTCATCTACAAAAAAAAAACCCAGGCAATTAAACTGAGGGCTGAGTTTTCTGTATCATCAACAGAAATCAAAGACAGTCAAATAGCATCTTCAAAATCCTGAAATAAAATAGCTTTCAAGATAGTTTTATCAAGCAGGGTGGTGGTGGCACATGCTTGTAATCCCAGCATTTGGGAGCCTGAGACAGGAGGATCAGTTTGTAGACAACCTCAGCTACTACTTACTGAGGACTTTTGCAACTCAGTGAGACTCTTTCAAAAATAAATAAAAAATAGGGCTGGTGTGTAGCTCGGAGGTAGAACGCCCCTGAGTTCCATTCCCAATACTGAAGAAAAAAAAAGATAGTTTCAAGAACTGAGGATCCGGAGAGAAACATACATCTGCAGAAAAGTGAAAATTAAGACTTTTTACCACAAAATAGAGCTTCACTAAGTAAAATGCATTGGGTCTTCTGCAGATGATTTATCTAGGTGTGATTATCTTTAAAATTTCCTCTTTGGAAATTTTTGGCCTTCCTACAACTGATCATCAGTGTCCTGTTCAATATAGTCATTTTAAAAGACAATAATTCCAGAATAAATAAGGAAAAATTAATTGGCAAATATGTAGATGTCATAAATATCTATAATGACTATTGAGTATGGCCTTTTGTTTCCTTTTTGCAGTGCGAAAGATTAAATCCAGGGTTTCTTGTAAAGCACGCAAGCACTCTACCACTGAGCTACATTCCCCAGCCCCAAATTAGGATATTCTTACACCTTTATACCTCTCAGCCACAACTGCCATCAGCTGCACCAGCCAGTAGAACACAGGCTTCAATCAGCTTCAAATTGCTGCAGCCAGCACAACTGTGCCTTCCTCTTCATTGACTCAGCCCAAGACTATAAAACAGTTAATGATCCCAAAAGATACCTGGAGTTTCTGACCAACTGGGAAGGGTAATAGTGCTTTAGGCCAAGAAACATTTGGTAAGGCTTAGCCTATGGTCCTAACAAATTATATATGAGTCACCTTAAAGTAGAAGAAGTAAAATGAGTAGAAAAGAGACATAAAGGAAGGACAAGGAAATATAACTTTAAAATGAAAACCTGGTGTTAAGAGTCCCTCATTTCGGTTAGGCCGGTGCTGGGGCCAGCGAGGCCAGCATCGGAGCCTGCCTTGAGGCAAGGCCGGTACTGGGGCCTCGAGGCCAGGATAAGAGCCTGCCGAGGGGTTAGGCCGGTGCTGGGGCCAGCGAGGCCGGCATCGGAGACTGCCGTGAGGCAAGGCCGGTACTGGGGCCTCCGAGGCCAGGATAAGAGCTTGCCGAGAGGTTAGGCCGGTGCTGGGGCCAACGAGGCCGGCAGCGGAGCCTGCCGTGAGGCATGACCAGTCCTGGGGTCTCCGAGGCCGGGATCGGAGCATGCCGAGGGGTTAGGCCGGTGCTGGGGCCAGCGAGGCCGGCATCGGAGCCTGCCGTTTGGCAAGGCCGGTACTGGGGCCTCCGAGGCCAGGATAAGAGCCTGCCAAGGGGCTAGGCCGGTGCTGGGGCCAGCGAGGCCGGCATCGGAGCCTGCCTTGAGGCATGACCAGTGCTGGGGCCTCCGAGGCCGGGATCGGAGCCTGCCGAGGGGTTAGGCCGCTGCTGGGGCCAGCGAGGCCGGCATCGGAGCCTGCCGTGAGGCAAGGCCGGTACTGGGGCCTCCGAGGCCAGGTTAAGAGCCTGCCGAGGGGTTAGGCCGGTGCTGGGGCCAGCGAGGCCGGCATCGGAGCCTGCCGTGAGGCAAGGCCGGTACTGGGGCCTCTGAGGCCAGGATAAGAGCCTGTCAAGGGGTTAGGCCGGTGCTGGGGCCAGTGAGGCCGGCATCGGAGCCTGCCGTGAGGCATTACCAGTGTTGGGGCCTCCGAGGCCGGGATTGGAATCCTGCCAAGGGGTTAGACCGGTGCAGGGGCCAATGGCCAGCATCGGAGCCTGGCGTGAGGCAAGTTCACTCCTGCGGCCTCCAAGGTCGGGACCAAAGCCAGCTTAGGGGTTTGACCGGTTCAGGGGCCAGCGAGACCAGAACTGGGTCCTCCCATGAGGCAAGGCCGCTGCGTGAGCCAGCGAGGTCTGGATCAGTCCACTGAGTAGCCAGGCCACTACTGGGACCATCAAGAGTGGGATTGGTACTTGCAACGCAGCATGCACAGAGAAATATCGCAGAAAATATAAATCAGACGCTTCTCTTAATCAGCAATAACTAGGAGGAAAAGGGCAACAGGAAGAGGTTGAGCTATAGAAAGGGCCCTATAGTGAAGCAACTAATGTGATCAATCAGAGGGTATGTAATACTGGAGGACGGAGCCTCTTTAAAATGCAGGAGGTACATAAACAAATGTATCAAAGTAAATCACCAAAGAAGTGTGGGATGGAGGGAGGGGGAGGGAATGGGACGGGGGCTGGAGGAGGGCTAATTGGATGATGTGTGCTTGTATATCCTCTCAAGTCTTGTACTCCAATGTGATTGATATATGACTACAATGCACCAATTTAAAAAATAAATTAATTAAAAAAATAAATAAATTAAAAAAAAAAAATAAAATAAAATAAAAAAAATAAAAATAAATAAATAAATAAATAGTGAGCATGTATTACTTTTATTATTAGAAACTTTTTATTTAATGTTTAATTGGGGGAATTTGTGTTGTAAAATACATGATATTGTGAACAAAATACAGTTCTTTCTTTGAGAATAAAATAAATAACTTCAAAACTAAAAAAAAAAAAAAAAAAAAAAAAAGAGTCCCTCATTTCTTCACTCTCCAAGCTGGTTCTCTCTCAGGCCTGTTGCTCCAAAATGGTCAAGGAATCTAAAATTCTTCTCTCACAATCTTATAGTCACTGGAAATTCACTCACTTTAATGACCTTTTTTGCACTGTTTATTATCCCACCAGTAAAAAGACTTAAGAAATACATGATGGAGGTTGAGAAACATAATTTAGGGGACTTTCTAGCTTATTCATTGGTCAGACCATGAAGACCACAATAACACTAAGGATCCAGAAGACGACCAGACCACAATAAAGCCACCGGTGACCACCAGACTGATGTCACCTTCACATTCTTTCCCACACCCACCTTTTACCAAGTTTCTCTTAAGAGCCATGAACCCCCCCCCTCCCCCAAATGTACTTCTCTCTCCAGCTGGCCAGCACTCTCCCTTGAATGTGTATTTTTTGCTTTTCTAAATAAAGCTCTTGCTTTCCTCAATTAAGAAGGTAACAAGCAATCTACTTCATTGAATCCATCTGCTCAAATGTATGTACTGAAATTCTTTCCCGTCCTAAGCCAAGGATCCCGCTATTCCCAAATCCAGTTGCCCCCGTCTCTAAAATTTGCAACTTTATTCTGGAGATATCTTTCCCTCTCACAGCCTCTACTGATGGGGAACTCAACAACCCTCTTCACATGAGCTCTCTCTTTCCTAGTTCATGACACCATTCTTCAGGAAACTTAGTCACATTTGCTGGTAAATCTTTGCCCCAGACTATTTTCTAGGCACTCAGACCAATATGATGGAATATAAAACAGTGGTAATGGCTAAAAGGAAGAAAGTGTGAGTATCAAGAAGCAAACCAGAGCCGGGCGGGGTGATGCACACCTGTAAAGCCAATACTTGGGAGGCTGAGACAGAACGATCACAGGTTTGAAGCTAGCCAGAGAAACTTGCACAAGGCCCTCCACAATTTAGTGAAATCCTGTTTCCAAATAAAAAAATAAAATAGGGTTGGGGTGGAGTTTAGAGGTAGAATCCCCCTGGGTTCAGTTGCCATTAACTCACTAACACACACATACACACACACACACACACACACACACACACACACATACACACATTCTCTCTCTCTCTCTCTCTCTCTCTCTCTCTCTCTCTCTCTCATTTCAAAGCAAAGGCATATAAATTGGTGTATTCATTGACATTCTTCAGAGAACCAGAACAAACAAGATAAGTAAAATGAGGAATTACCTCAGATAATTAGGGAGATGGAGAAGTTCCATCTTCTACCCATCTGGAAGCTAGAAACCCATGCAAGACGGTAGTATGCTTCAGCCAGAATCCAGGAACCTGAGAACCGGAGAAGCCAGTGATATAAACCATGGCCCAAAGGCAGATGAGCTGCACCCAAGCTCAAGGCAGCGAAATGGAAAGAGCCTGGCCTTCCTCTGCCTTTTATTCTGTCAGGCCCTCAGCGGATTGGAGGATGCCTGACCCACTGTGGAGGGTAATTGGTAATCCACTGAGTCCACTCACTCAAATGCTAAACTCTTCCAGACACAACTGAAAACAATGTTTCAATTTAGGCTTCCAGGAGACCACTCAAAACTGAAGGTTAACTATTACAGATGAGAAGTTGATAAGAAACAAATTTTAAACCAGACGTGGAGGCGGTGGCGCACTCTTGTAATCCCAGCATTCGGGAGGCTGAGACAGGAGGATGGCAGTTCAAAGACAGCCTCAGCTACTTAGTGAGGCCCTCCGCAACTCAGTGAGACCATTTCAAAATAAATAAAAGAAAATAAGGCTGGGGATGTGGCTTGAAGACAGAATGCACTTGGGTTCCATTCCCAGTACTAAAAACAAAACAAACAAACAAAAAAAACCTAAGTCTTCTAGCTGGAGTGTAGTAGGGCATGCCTGTAATTCCAGTACTTGGGAGGCTGAGATAGAGGACCACGGACTTGAGGCCAGTCTCAGTGATTCACAATAAAAAATAAAATAAAGTTAGGCTGGGAGTATAGCTCAGAGGTAAAATGCCCCTGAATTTAATCCCCAGTACCACATGCACATGTACACAACTAGTTTAGATCTTCTGAAGTCTTCTTTTTTTTGCATCAGCAATTAGTAAAATCTGAATAATTTTAGATGATATTAAGTGTGCATATTATAATATGAATATAATATGGTCAAATTATGAAATGACCAAAGCACATAATTTTCAAAGAAGGTAGAGAAGAGATTGGAGGGGAAGGGTGTTGGAAACTCATCCAATACAAAATAAGGCCTAAAAAAGTAACAGAAAGAGTGGGACACATACAAGATATAAATAAAAGATATAAGATATAAATAAAAATTTTTAAAATAATTTAAATAGCCAGGCATGGTGGTGCACACTTGTAATCCCCACGCTTGGGAGGCGGAGATAGGAGGATCGCTGAAGTTCAAAGCCAGCCTCGCTGGCTTAAGAGACCCTGTTTCCAAATAAAAATATAAAATAAGTCTGGGAGTGTAGCCCAGAGAAGGGTTCCATCCCCAGTACTACTACTACTACTACCACTAAATAATAATAATAATAATAATAAATAGTAATAATAATAATAATAGAAATAATAATAATTTAAATATGCCTATTTAAAATAAACTAAGCTCTTTGAATAAAAAATATCATCACACTAGATTAAAACAAAGTTCAACAACATGTTATTTAAAAGATGCTTCTAAATTATAAGAATATAAAAATAAACAGACAATAAGAAAAATGAGGAAAAGTCCAAAAAAGCTAATATCGCAAGGTCACAGGCTTCTACGTGCGTTCTTCCAGATCCCAGCACCCAGTGGTTTTCCATTACGTCATCCCAATTCCTGAGCACAGGTTCATTATCTTACTCACCTTAGAGGGCCACCATCTCACTCAGCTTAGCTCTCTATGATCCCGCATGTAACAAAGCAGCAGACACTGAATTCGTGAAATCAAAATTGTGTAAGCGCAAAGCAAAATTCATCAGAAACATGTTGAGCTTTCTCAAAGAGAACAACAATGTTTCATATAATTTATGAAGATTGATTTGTTCTGATATTAGTATCCAAATAACTGAGATTTATTTCTCCCTGGAGAATAAAATCAATGTATAACTCAACCCAGGAAACATTCACACGGGAGGCCATCTGTGAGGTAACAAGCATGTCCACGAAGGATGGCTTTCAATTCATTCACTGATTCTATGTGCAATTATCCATCTATTCTCCACCAGGCGTGGCATAGTCCAATGTTAAATAAGATAAACACAATCCTTGCCATCTTGGAGATTGTATACTAATTATTATATATCCAGGCTCTAATCCAAAGTCATTGTTGTTTGTTGGCTGGTTGGTACTAGAGACTGATTCCGGGGGGGGGGGGGTATTTTTCTACCACAGAGATATACCCCTATCCCTGTTTTGTTTTGTTGTTGTTGTTACATTGAAACAGGGTTTCACTAAGTTGCTGAGGCTGGCCCCAAACCTTTGATCCTCCTATTTTAGCCTCCCTAGTACTTGGACTGTAGGCATACACCACTGCTCCAAGTTTGAAACATTTTAACATATTAGTTACAGTTTAAATTATATTTCCTTTAGATTATATTACTTTTAGAAAATTTCTTGACCACAAAGTAAAATTTCAGCTTGCCTTAACTTTATTAACTGGATAACCATAGGCATATAATTTAATCAGTTAGATCATTGGTTCTTCTAAAGTCCAGGTTTTCTATCTCAAAATTTGAAAATAATCTCTGTCTCTCAGGGTGGCAATCACCTAAGATAATGTGCCAGGTATGGTGATGTCCAATAAATGACACTTCTTTTTAGAACCAAATTGTTACCACCATGCCCAATGTTAATATGTATCAGATTACATTTGTAAATATTAAGCATTATTCATGCCAGGTATCAGGTTTCAGGGACAAAAAGGAGCTGTAAGACTGTTATTTATTAAAACAGGTCTATTGAGGTCCAAACAGGAATGTAAACTATGCATATTTATTCATACTATGGATCTATTACATAGATGTTGGACTAGCAACTCTGCTTTGAATAATCTACTGGCATTTACTTATAATAACGATCCTATTATATTCTGTTTTGATAACTTATATAATTTAGATATCTCCCTCCATCCACCCCCCACCAAAAGCATATGATCGAATACAAACTTACACAGCACTGTTTGACCATTACCTCCTACCTCACCCTCTCCATCAATAGATGGAGAAATGTATTATTGGACATGCCAAATAAAGCTAAAGACTCTGAAATTAATAGAGACCTGGTGGCCACAAGATACAACTATACCTAATGGGCTATTAAAAATGACTAATATATGTCCCAGTGGGCCAGCAAAGAGAAGGGCCATGTTTGTGCATAAAAGTAAGAAATTAATTTGACCTATCATGGCGACAAAAAGGGCTGGCCCGAGTTACTGAGCAATGCTTGCGGGAAGAAGGTGAAAGAGTTTTCTAGCTTTGCAGTTTACTGGGATGCACTTTGCATTTGGTCTTGGTACAACAGCTCGGTCTTTCATCGTTAAGTGGCATTTTGCCTTGGATTCTGCATGTCAGGATGCTGTAAGTCAATTGGAAGACGAGGAGCATCAAACAGTGCCTTTGGCAAAATACTCAACTCCTAAAGATGTTGGGATGAAAGATGCTTTGTAATTGCAGAATTTATTATTAATTATTATTGTTCAGACTCTCGTTTTCCAATACTTCCCATTCTAGATGAACAATATAAGGCGCCATTTCTGCCTTCCAAAATGCAAACCAAAGATGCTTGAAATACTACAAAGCTTTGTGTCTCTGCTATTCTGTATTCAGGGCCACATATGAATAGATTAGTTTTTTCTTCTCCGCAGCTCTAAGATGAGCCATTACATCTCTCAGATAGTTTGGATGTTTTAGTTGTTGAATGAAACATTTTAAAAATTCAGATTTTTTTTATTGTTTCATTTAAAACTTTCCCTTTTCCAGCTTCATCTCATGTATTGCTGATTATTTCTCTATATTATTATTACATCCCAAATAATGAACATTTCCAAAAGCCATATATCATAGAATAAGTTGCAGAAATTATATAAAAACAATCGCATTAGTAAAATTAAAAGTATAGTAACTTTGAAGTAAATGACTGAAGATAGTTAAATACATTAGTTTTTGATTCATCTTCTTAGAAAATGGAAAAACCACTCACAGCAGTTTCAGGCACTATGGACAAGTCACTACATCTCCAGAAGTTTATTCAGTTAGACAAATATTACACATAATCATGAGAAAGGACTTCTGGAGTGGGTGAGAAGATTGGAGCAGGGAAGATTTCTAGAAAAGGCTAAAGTACCTGATTTATAAGATGCTCCCATTGACCTTGGTTATTTCAGTCTTTGTTGTACAAACAGAATTTCACAAGTCTGTGTATTCACAGGGGAAAGATAGCTATGCTTTAGTGCTTATTATGTGCTAGACACATGATACATTTTAGTTAAGCTTCACAAGAACCCTAAAAGGCAGATATTATTATTAGCTCCATTTCAAAAATACTCAAATTGACAAAGTTAGGTTTTCACACACGAGTCTGATTATATATAATCTAAGCTCTTTCCACTGTATTCATTCATTCATTCACACATTATTCACACATTTATAACATCTACTGTGTCACTCATCCTGTACCAGGAATGCCAACACGTCTACAGCACAATCTGTGCTTTAGAGCGTCCAGAGCTCCATCCTGCTATGGAGCCCTATACAAAACAGAAGCGTCTACACTATCGGGCCATGAGAGAAGAGAGGGAGGGCTGCTTAGAACAGATGTGAGGGGAAGGTGCAGCCGAATCCAAGTCCTCAGAGATGAATTAGCACAGCCAGACAGGCAAATATAATGGCTTTACAGACCCACAGAAGAGCAGGGACAGAGGCAAATTTGCCTGAAATTTTAAACTCAGGAAAAATTTTAGGATGTAGAAGGGGTGTGAAGAGTTAGGAGACCGGTCACAAGATGGATTAAATTGGTGGCCCAATATAATTGCTTTAAATTGGAGTATGAGAAAGGTCTCCAATGTGTTCTCCACATAAAGAATTGAAATATTAAAAGCTGGGCTGGTGGCGCACACTTGTAATCCCAGCATCTGGGAGGCTGAGACCGGAGGATCGTGGTTCGCGGACAGCCTCAGCTACTTAGTGAGGCCCTCTGCAACTCAGTGAGACCCTGTTTCAAAATAAAGAAAAAAAAATAGGGCAGGGGGTGTAGCTCGGAGGTAGAATACCCCTGGGTTCCATCCCCAGACCCACACACACAAAAAGAAGTAAAATATTCATTAAAAAAGTATCCTCTGTTTGAGAAAGTGCAAATAAAATCAACCCTTCAGCACAATGTGGCTGAGAATAGAGGTAAAAAAAAAAAAAAAAGATCCACGGTGCTGGGAATTGTGGCACATGCCTGTAATTCTAGCACTTGAGAGAATGAGATAGGAGGATTGGAGATTCGTGGCCCGTCTCAGCAACCTAGTAAAGCCCTCATCAACTAAGAGAGAGCCTGTTTCAAAATACATAATAAAGTAAATCTGGAGATGTAGCTCAGAATTAGAATGCCCCTGGGTTCAATACCCAGTAACACACACACACGGAGCCTTGGTTGGAGGAAGCGTGGATCAGCATGACCTTCTCATGGAATCATCTTTACTCTGTGTGCACAGCGTGAGCCCGTTCTTAGCTCCAGCAAACCCTGCGATTTTAGCAAGAGCTAGGTCAGCCTTGGAGAGACACTTGGAATTTGTGAACATATTAATGGAATTAGCATATGCCCATATGATGGGATATGGTGTTGCCTTTCTCCTTTTAGGCTCCAACCAACTTGCAAAGCAGGGGACAGAGCCATTTTGTATCAGTGCCACAGCAGCTACTCTGTGACGTGGTCTAGATCAGGCTCCACGCAGTCTGAGGCAGCCTGTAGAACCTCTTCTTGGTCTTTTGATCTACATGTTAGCGGAAGATGGGAAGAAAGAATGAGGGTGGCGTATTTTGATTAGAATGCTCTGAATGTAACTCTAGATGATTGGACAACATCACTGACAGATTGGCCGGAGTTGGCACCAGGTTCCTTGGGATCTTTACCAGAAGCAGCTGCAGCAGCAGCCTCTTCAAACGTGCTTCCTGCCAACCCTGAAGAGACTCTGGAGCCTGACCAAGTGCACAAGGCATCAAATAGATTTCACAGTAATAAGCTGCTGCCCCTGGACTTTTAGGTAACCCACTGAATAGTGATGTGCTTGATTCTGGGGCCGGATGGCAGAGGGAAACAGAACAAGGTGCTTTGTTTTTTTCTGTCTGCATTTTTTCCCCATCTCTTCTGCTGTGCAGCTGAAGCTAAAGATGGAGAATGGTGGGCAACAGACTGATGTAACAAATTGCCCATCAAATATATTCATAATCATCTGATAGCCAAAAATGGGAATCAGGCCCCCAATCATATTAAGTTCATGCTGCCTTGGAAGAACTATTAAATGAACCTTGAAAAGAATACTCCCTTGCTAGCTCCTCAGGAAGACTTCCATTCCTGTCTCTCTGTCTCATCCCCCCTTCTCTACCTTGATTGCCTTCTGCCTGCTTTCTTCTTCTCTGCCCCTCTCTCTGTCTTCCATCACCCCACCTTCCCTTGCCTCTCTTTCTCTCTCTTTCTCAGTGTTATGTGTGATTTCTCCAGAATTCTGCCCAAATCCTGGAAAACATGCAGAGGTTTCTAGCACTGACGTAATGGCTTGTCCCATAAGCAGATGCCAGTCAGTTCTTGACCAAAATAGGACACTCAGAATTAAACCATTTCTAGCAAAAATAAAAAATAAAAAAGAGCCTCCAACATAATTTCCTTTTATTGCTCTCTAAAAAGCAAGGGAAATAAACAATCTACCACAATGAATTTTTGTGTCAAAAGATAAAGATGCTGACTGGCCAATCAATCACAGGGCCTTTCCATTTCTTTCAAGCAATATTTCTTCATGCCAAATTTTCTTTTGCTTTCTTTGGAAAGGTGAAAGTTAGCAAAGTGCCTGCCAACTACAGATATTGTTTTCCACTCCGGGGAAAGAACTTCCTTGACACACAGGCAATATTTTAAAATAACAATAAAAATCATTTTTACTTACACGCTAAACTTTATGAATGAACCCATTATCCATCTAATTCTGCACTTTCTTTAAAACAGATTTGTAATGAACTATTTTGTGCCCCCTAAATAATTTAAAATCCCAAAGATGCCATTCTCGCCAAGGTCTTCCCATGCAAAATGGTATGTGCTGCAGATATTAGATTGCATTTATTTTACATATTCAGTCATAGGTACATTTCAGTATTTTGATTTTTTTTTTCGCCCTGGTCTGAAAGAGCTATTTATTATAACAAAGTCATCTCACCAGTAAATATTTATAGGCAGTTTTTATTTTCAGTTTAAGACTTGAGTATTGTATCTTACAGTGCCTAAAAAAAGGCCTCGTTGATTTGCTATTTGAGCTTTTGATAGAGAGTGTGTTTATGGCTTGACTGTGGGAGGTTTCTTCTTTAATAATTTACAGAATTACCTGCAGTAAAATCTTCACCTGTTCTTTGTTTTCTTAGCACCACAAAATTGGAATTACATATAAAATCTTTCCTCCAGGAGATTTATGGCTACCACAGAAAGAAAATCTCCACTTAAATTTTTATGAAACATCAAAATTATGGTCTGCTTTAGCAAAACAATACAAAGGAGGCCTTCGTTGGGTAAGGAGTGTTTCCAATATTTGAAGACATCATTCTTTATTTCCCATTTAATCTCTTGTTTTGCTGTTGTGGCTTGTGGGTTTTTGTTGATTCGTGTGTGTGTGTGTGGTGTGTGTGTGTGTGTGTGTGTGTGTGTGTGTGTGTGTGTATAAGTTCTACATGCCAACAATGAGGGCTAACCCCAGCCAGAAGACAGACCCTTCAGATAGTGTTGCTTTTCTATTTAATTCAAAGTCCTTATACAATAGGACTGAGGTCCAGTTACTTTCTTACCCCCAGAACTGACTACCTTATCCTTGAACAGGCAAACTTGTGGCCCCAATTTAACTCTACATAGAGGTAAAGAAGGCTGTCCTTCACTGCAATTCAGATTTCAATCTCTTTTTATTGAATTATGTTTTAATAAAGGGTTTATATAACATCCACAGAGCAGTTATCAATTAATTACCCATGGAAATTTAGGGGATGTTACACGGTGGTAGTTATTATACCCAGGACATTAGACATATGTTACATAAAAGATGCAGTCACCTTGAAATTATATTGGCAAGGCTAACTTTTTCCTATAGAATATTATACATTCTAATGTGAAAATTGAGTTAAAAGCCTATTAGGAGTTGGGAATGGCCTATTCCAAATGGTTTAAGGCATGGTTAGACACATTTCCAGGAAGCTCAGTGGAATGTCAGAAATCTACGCTCACTGGGTGAGAAATGTCTTAAGTTCTTTGGGTGCTCCCACCTTCCATGGATTTGGGGCTTTGTATTTAGAGAGCAGAGAGGCAGCAAGTTTAGAACCTTGGTCCCAGCTGATTCATCCAATGGATTCATTCAGAGCTACCTGCAGATTCCATGTGAGGCCCGGGGGAGGGGACGTGGACTTCTTCAGGTAAGTGCAGTCCTCTGTGTTGAGAGCTTCACTCCAGTACACTGGCTTGCAGATACCAGACCAGAAAGGGTATAGCCATGAGGACAGTGAGGGAGGATGGATGGCAACAGAAACCCCAGGATCTTCCTGATAGAGAAAGGGAAGAAGGAGATTTCCAGGCACCAAAGCAGTAGCGGCCAGCATCGGGAATAGCAGGAATAAGGGGTAGAGCAACAGTAGACCTGGCCAGTTCTCAAGGTAGTGAGAAAGGGGTCCACAAATCTAAAAGGATTCGACCACTCTTTCCCTCCCACCCTGAGTGCCTGCAGAGACATTCAACTTCCAAATGATTTCGTCAGGTTTGGGATGAAAGTTTATCTCCTGTCTGGGAGCTTAGGGTATTGCTGGTTGCGTTGTTTTTAAAGTTATCAGGAATAAAAATTACTTTCCTGCCAGGCTGAAGAAATTAAAAGAGTTGCATTAAAGATTTTTGAAGCTATAATCTCAAATATCAGAAAATCATGTCACTACTCTGGGGCACTGTACTGCTTTGACTTTTAGAAATATTACCTCCATAGTCATCTTTAATTTTTAAAAACCAGAAACCTAATCTTAAGCAGTGAGCTGCTCCCGAGCCAGAAGCCTGTGTGCTCACCAAAGACGAGACCACAGTGGCACAGCGAGTCACTCAGACACCTGGATCAAGGAAGCCAGGTATCTGAGTGCGTCCAGAGAAGCTGCGGGTCTTAGAATGTGCCCCAGGTCCGGCACTAGCCCTGGATGCCTATCCCCCACCCCAGGACCCACCACTATCTTCCTGCGCCCTGCCTGCACCCCAGGACCCCTGCCTGCACCCTGAGATTCGGTGCTCACCTTGTGCACCTAGTCTGCATGCCCTGCCCAAGCCTGGGCGCTAACCTCGCAGGCCCAGCCCACTCCCCAGGACAGCAATAGCTGTGTGCAGCCCACTTGAACCCCAAGACCGGGAGCTATTCTTGGGCCCCCAGCCCGCGCACCAGGTCCAGCACAAGACGTGTATACCTGCCCCGTGCCCTAGGACCTAGCACTACCCTTGTGTGCCCTCCCTGAGCCAGAGACTAGTGCTAGATCCTGCACTCTGCCTGAGCTCCTGGACCTATCTAAACCCACCCCACACCCCAGACACACCACTGGCTGTCTGTGCCCACCCCGCAGCCGGAGACTCGGCACTAGTCTAGAGCTCCAGCCCTGTGCACCCTGCCCAAGCCCTGGACCAGGCGTTAGGCATCTGCACCCACCTGCACCAGGGTCCAGTATTAGCCATGCATCCAGCCCGCACCCTGGGACCCTGGGAAAATATGAGAACCAGGAATAATGAAGAGACAACAGCACTCTGGTGGTAACTGTGTGCATCCTGGGACCCTACAGCAACCCTTTGCCCAGGGTGCATCTTGGGATCCCACGGGCTAGCCCAGTTAGAATTTTCAGAGACACAGGAAAAGTCATCAAGACGCAGTACCTACACAGGGCCTCAGGGGGAGGTTCCAAGACTACTTTGGACATCCCCCACACCTGTGGTAGGGAAGCACAGGCCTGAGTCTAGGATGGAGAGTGCAGAGGCACTGACTACAGGCTGGAAATACATAGGACTTGTACAGAATTTATTAACAGTGACACCAGACACCCTGACACCTAAATCCAAAGCTATTAAAGGAAAGAAAGGTGTCCAAACACCCAGAGAGTGGCTTGAGAAGCTGACAATAGAGTATAGAGCAAATTAAGAGACATTGGATTATACTCCAAAAGCTACCACAGCAATTAGACATTCAAATATTATATGGACCCGACCCCATATTTGTAAATTAGTAGGACTGGTTTTTTTGTAGTAGTTGTTGTTATTGTTGTTTTGTTCTTTTTCCCCCTCTTCTTTCCTTTCCTTTAATTTTTTTAAATATATTTGATAGTTTGCTTTGTTTTCTGGTCTCACATAGTCACTAGTTCTTTTTATTTTATTTTATTCTTGTCTTTTTTTCCTCTTTCTTACTCTTTTTCTCTTTTTTGTTTTTCCTCTTTTGGTTGTTTTCCTTTTTTTTCTTTTTTTGATTATATAATAGTTAGCTTTTGTATCTTGTGTTGATACTCTATTTGTGTTTGTTTGCTCCTCCCCCACCCCTCTTACAAACTTCCCCACTCTAAGCTATCTACTCTCTTCCCTCAAAATTTTTTCCCATACTATATCTCCTTGTTTAATATTCAAAGTATTCAATATATCCATACTTAAATACTCTAACTATAAGAGTCCTACTATTTAACTCTCTCTCATTCTCAAAAAGATATTACATTATCATACTTAAATTCTTAATCAACTTAAACATATCCTCTACCTAACCTGACTCCTGTACCTATCACCCCAGCTCCTCCCCCATCACCCAATCCTCAACATTGGAAAGAACACTGCTGACCTGCTGATACCTCTAAATTCCTAATACTAAGATTATATTAGACATAATACTCACAAACAATGGGTAGACACCAGAAAAACAGGACTGAGAACATTGAAAATATGAGAACCAGGAATAATGAAGAGAAAACAGAAATCACAAATACTGACCTACAAGAAATGCAAGAAGGGGAGTTCAGAATCTTGATCTACAATATAATGAAAGGCTTTAAAACAAGTCTACAGGATATGAAAGAGGAAATAGAAACACTAAGAAAGAATCAGAAAGAGGTATGGAATGAAATGAGTCAATAAATGAAATGATGAGAGCAATAGAAAGAAATTCTGGAAGATTAGATGAAATGGAAAGTAGAATATCACTGTTAGAAGACAGTTCATTCAAAACTGAAAACACAGTCAACAGCATACAGAAGTCAATACAGCAACAAAACCTAAACATCCAGCAACTATGGGACAATATGAAGCGTACTAACTTACAGATAAAAGGCATTGAAGAAGGGATAGAAGTACAGACCAAGGACATCCATAATCTCTTCAAAGAAATAATTTCAACAAATTTTCCAAACATGGAAAGAGACTTGGATCTTCATGTTCAGGAGACATACAGAACACCACTAAGACAACATCAAAGAAGAACATCCCCATGCCATATAATTATCAAAATGACCAACATAGACATCAAGGAAAGAATCTTAAAAGCAGTGAGAACAAAAGGTTGGTTGACATATAGAGGCAAAGCAATAAGAATCACTCCAGACTATTCATCCCAAATCATGAATGCCAGGAGAGACTGGTATGATGTGATCCGAACCCTGGAAGAAAACAACTTCCAACCAAAAAGGCTATATTCAGCAAAACTACTATTCAGAATTGATGGAGGAACAAAAGTGTTTCAAGATAAGCAGAACTTCAAAAAATTCATGAGTTCTAAGCCAACACTAGAGAAAATATTTAAAGAAATAAACCATAAAGAAGAAAAAAGAAGCAGACTCCAGAACCAGAGAAGAGATGAAGTTGATCAGCAGGGCATCTAAGTAAGAAGAAATAATACTATATCCAACAGAAAATAGAACACAAAATGACAGGAAACAAACACCATATTTCAATAATAACACTGAACGTCAAAGGTCTTAACTCTCCAATCAAAAGACACAGACTGGCAATGTGGATTAAAAAATATAATCCAAATATTTGTTGTTTGCAAGAAACTCACCTTACAGCAAAAGACATCCAGACACTGAAAGTGAAAGGATGGAAAAAGATATATCATACCAATGGGGATCATAAAAGGGCAGGAGTAGCAACACTGATATCCAACGAAACAGACTTTAAGCTAAAACACATCAGAAGAGACAAAGAAGGGCACTTCCTTTTATTAAAAGGAACAATCCACCAAGAAGATATAATGATAGTAAATGTTTATGCCCCTCTTGGACATCAGATCTCAAATAGACCCAAATACAATAATAGTGGGAGACTTCAATACAGCACTCACACCACTGGATAGATTTTCAAGGCAAAAGATGAGTAAAGACTCTTCAGAACTAATAAAAACTATAAACCAAATGAACTTAATAGACATATACAGAATATTTCAACCAGGAAAAACAGAATACACGTACTTCTCAGCAGCCCATGGCACCTTCTCCAAAATAGATCACATTCTGGGACACAAAGCAAGCACCAGCAAATTCAAAAGATGTAATATAATTCACTGCATCTTTTCAGACCATAATGGAATGAAAGTAGAAATGAACAACAGGATACCCAAAAGAAACTATTTAAATACATGGAGATTGAATGATACACTATTGAATGATGAGTGGGTAAGATCAGAAATTAAGGGAGAAATAAAGAAATTTCTGGAATTAAATGAAAATAGAGAAACAACTTACCAAAATCTATGTGATACTTTGAAGGCAGTGTTGAGAGGGAAGTTCGTAGCATTGAGTGCCCACATAAGAAGAACAGAATGTTACCAAGCAAACAACCTAATGACACAACTCAAGGACCCAGAAAGACTGCAACAGTCAAACTCCAAAGCCAGCAGAAGGCAGAAAATTATTAAAATCAGAGCAGAAATAAATGAAATAGAGAACAAAAACATTCAAAGAATCAACAAAACAAAAAGCTGGTTCTTTGAGAAGATTAATAAGATTGACTAACCCCTGGCCAACCTAATCAAAAGAAAGAAAGAATCAACTCAAATTATTAAAATCATAAATGAAAAAGGAGACATCACCACAGACAGAGGGGAAATTAAAAGGATTATCAGAAACTATTTTGAGAATTTATACTTGAACAGACTGGAAAATACGGAAGAAATTGATAGATTTCTAAACACATATAACCTACCTAAACTGAACCAAGAGGACATAGCAAGCCTTAACCAACCAATAGCAAACAAAGAAATAGAAATAGCAATCAAAATTCTGCCATCTAAGAAAAGCCCAAGTCCTGATGGGTTTTCATCTGACTTCTACAAAACTTTCAGTGAAAAAGTAATACCAATACTTCACAACTTATTCTGGGAAATTGAAAGAGATGGCATTCTCCCTAATTCTTTCTATGAGGCCAGTATCACATTAATCCTCAAACCAAATAAAGATACTTCAAAAAAGGAAAATTACAGACTAATATCCATAATGAACATAGATGCAAAAAATTCTAAACAAAATACTAGCTATATGCATTCAAAACGATATCAAGAGAATTGTACACCATGACCAAGTTGATTTCATTCTGGAAAAGCAAGGCTGGTTCAACATATGCAAATCAATACATGTGATTCACCACATAAATAGAACTAAGAACAAAAACCACATGATTATATCAATAGATCCTGAAAAAGCATTTGACAAAATCCAATACCCATTTATCTTAAAAACACTGCAGAAAATTGGAATAGAAGGAACATATTTCAACATCATTAAGGCTATATACAATAAGCCCAAAGCCAACATCATATTGAATGGAGAAAAACTGCAAGAATTTCCTTTAAAATCAGGCACAAGACAAGGATGCCCACTATCACCACTCATTGTCAATACAGTCCTGAGACTCTTGCCACAGCAATAAGGCAAGAGAAGGAAATCAAAGGAATTCAAATAGGAAGAGAGGAATTAAAACTATCCTTATTTACAGATGATATGATTCTCTATCTAGAAGATCCAATGAACTCAACCAAAAGACTTCTGGAGCTGATTAACCAATTCAGCAAAGTTGCATGATACAAAATCAACCTAAAGAAATCAGTTGCTTTTCTTTATGCCAACAATAAATCCAAAATGAAAGAAATAAAAAAACAATCCCAGACTTCAACTTATACTATAGAGCAATAGTAGTAAAAAAACAGCATGGTATTCGCACAACAATAGGCAGACTGACCAGTGGAACAGAATAGAAGATACAGAAACAAACCCACACATCTATAGTCAATTGATCTTTGACAAAGGGGCCAAACTCATATGCTGGAGAAAAGACAGCCTTTTCAACAAATGGTGCTGGGAGAACTGGCTATCCATTTGTAGAAAGTTGAAGCTGAATTCTTACTTGTCACCGTGCACAGGAATCAACTCGAGATGGATCAAAGACTTAGAAATTAGACCAGAGACTGTGAAGTTATTAGAGAAAGGCATAGGATCAACACCCCAACATATAGGTACAGGGAGTAACTTTCTCAATAAGACTTCCAAAGTGCAGAAAATTAAAGCAAGAATTAACAAGTGGGATGGCATCAAACTAAAAAGTTTTTTCTCATCAAAGAAAACCATCAAGAACCTAAAGAGGAAGCCTACAGAATGGGAGAAGACCTTTACCAGCCACCACTCTGATAGGGGGCTAATATCCAGAGTATACAAAGAGCTCAAAAGACTACACGAGCAAAACAAACAACCCAATCAAGAAATGGGCAACTGAACTGAATAGACACTTCACAAAAGAAGAGATACAAAGGGCCAATAGATACATGAAAAGATGTTCAACATCACTAGCCATCAGGGAGATGCAAATCAAAACTAGGCTGAGATTCCATCTAACCCCAATCAGAGTGGCAAGCATAAGGAAATCAAACAACAACAAATGGTGGCGAGGATGTGGGGAAAGAGGAACTCTTTTACACTGTTGGTGGGAGTGCAAAGTAGTTCAGCCGTTATGGAGATCAGTGTGGAGATTCCTTAGAAAACTGAGAATAGATCCATCATTTGATCTGGCTATACCACTTCTGGGTATCTTCCCAAAGGGGTTGAAATCAGAGAACTACACTAACATATGCATACCCATGTTCATAGCAGCACAGTTTGTAAGAGCCAAAATATGGAACCAACCTAGATCTCCAACAACAGATGAATGGATTGCAAAATTATGGGAAATACACACAATGGAATTCTATTCAGGTATAAAGAAGAATAAAATAATAGCATTTGCAAGAAGATGGAAGGAACTGGAGAACATTATGTTGAGATTAGTCAAACACAGAGAGAGAAGGGACCTATGTTTTCTCTAATATGCCCAAGCTAGGGAGTAGTTGTAATACCAGAGGGACTCCAGATGGTGGAGGGGAAATTTCAGCAAAGCTAGAATGGAAAGATAGGAGAGGAAGAAAGCTGAGGTTGTTCAATGGAGGAGCTACATACGAATATGTGTAATAGTAAAAATACAACATGGTTAACCTGGATGCTTTTTATTGGGAGGGGGGAAGGGAAATGGAAATGGGGGGGGGCATGAAGCACAATCTAAATGTACACCATTTTCAATATGTTTAACTTATAAATAAAATAAAATATGGAAGAGAAAAAAAACCAGAAACCTGTTTTAATTTGTCTATTCATGAAATGAACTTGAACAAAATCAGAATCAAAATTTTACTCCAGCTGGGGATGGTGGTACATGCCTGTAATCCCTGTTCTTAGGAACCTGAGACAGGAGGATCAAAGGTTATAAGCCAGCCTCAGCAATTTAGGGAGACCCTTCTTCAAAATTAAAATTAAAATGGGGCTGGGGGTGTATCTCAGAGGTTGAATACCCCTGGGCTTAATCTCTAGTACCACACACACAAATAACAACAATAATAATAACATTAATGATATTATTATTATTTACTCTATGCCAGGCACAGTGGTTTACTTTTGTAATCCTGGCTCTTGGGAGACTGAAATAGGAGAATCACTATTATGGGCCAGCTTCAACAATTTAACAAGACTCTGAGCAACTTAGCAAGACCTTGTTTGAACAATTTTATAAAAAAGATAAAATAGGTTTGGGGGTGTAGCTCAGAGGTTCAGAGATAGAATGCCCCTGGGTTCAATCACCATTATCACAGAACAAAAACAAAAATAAAAGGCACCTGCAGTGACAGGTGGGTTGGGCTCTGGTTCCCATATCTGAGAGCAGTTGGGACACAGAAGAGGCCCTGACTCTCTTGCCTGGGAGCAAAAATTTTCTCCAAAAATCCACTAACTCTGGTTTAAGAGTGAATATTCAAGGTACTGGGAGACCAGACATACCATAGATTTTTGTACGAGAAACTTTTCATCTAAGGCCTAATTTTCTCTGCTGGAGTTTTGGTTACTCACCGCTGTCAAAAATAGCTTAAATGAAAATTTCAACTAGGTACTGGTGATTAGTTTTTAAATGAACTACAATTGACACATTAAATATGAAAGGTCACACTTGAAAATGAGTAAATCTGCTGAATAAAGAGTGTTCTGAAGGTAAAGACACTGCATTTTGGTTAAATACAGTCAGATTGATGTCACCTGACAATCATACCTAATATTCAATATCACATTGTGGATAGCCTTAAAAACACCTAGGAACTAGAAAGAATGGTACCATTCTGGTCTTTTTACCTCATGAAAAGGTTTGGTATATCCAAAGCTGCCTGGAATATCAATGGGAAAATCACCCAATGGTCCAGATTCCTAAACCCAATACGTGGGCTTTGCATTAAGTTTCTTGAGAAAGAGAAAACAAAGAAGGTGAGACAGATAGGGGATTTATTTCGGTGATTGGCACAGGGGATGTAGAGGCTGAGGTACCCCAGGACAGGCCATCTATAAGCTGTAGATTGCAGGATACCAGAAGGCTGGTGCAATACAAGTCTAAAGGCCTACGAACCAAGAAAGCAGTTGGTGTAAATCCCAGTCTGAGACTGTGACCTGAGAGCTGAGGGGCAATGATGTAAGTCTTGAAATCCAAAGGCAGAAGAATCTACAGTTCTTATGTCCATGGGTAGAAGAGGGTCCCAGCTCCAGGACAGAGAGATTGCGCCCTTCCTCTGCCTTTTTCTCCCATCAGGTCCTGGGCCAACTGGATGATCCCCACCCACATTAAGGAGGGGCCCCTTCCCACTCAGTCCACTGAACCATTGCTGATCTCCCCCAGAGTTATCTGCACAAACACACCCAAAATAATGCTTTACCAGCTCTCTCGGCATTCCTTAACCCAGGTGTGTCGACATCTAAAATTAAATATCACAATATTCTATTTTGAGATTAAAGAAATGATACCAAACTTTCCCAAATGCAAATTTTAAAATATGAACTTTGGACTGAATGTCTTTTTTATACCATGTAAAAATGAAGGTTATAAATCAACTTAATCTACCCTATACAGGGTCTGTTCTTTCTTGTCTAGCCTGGAGTGACCTAAAATTGACAAGAAATCACAGACCCTGGCAACATCCTGAGGCTAACCTGGAGAGCAGCAGGTAAGCTCTTATCTATGACATTTAACACAGATTGGAAAGATAGAAGGAAATGAATGCTTATGTTAAAATAGAAAAATAATCAACATATAAAATGAGAGGAAGTCAGGAAAGAAGCAGAGTTCAAGTAGATAATGAATTTGAATAATTTGGGCTACCAAAGTAACCTACATATTCTTGGCAGCATTAATTATTCATTTTCATATTTTTCTTTGATTTTATTGAGTAATTATCCAATTTGTAACTTATCTTTGATTCACACATTTATGGTTAATCTTAATTGGGAATTTTAAGGCTTTATTGATTGCAGTTCTATGGATTGAATACAGGGCATTGAGCATACTAGATGATCATTATGCCACTGACCTACATCCCTTGCCCTTTATTAAGTTTTTGCCTTGAGACAGGGCCTTCCTAAATTGATGAAACTGGCCTTGAAATTTTGATCCTCCAGCCTCAGCCTCCCAAGTAACTGGGATCACAGATGTGCACCACCACTCCCAGATTAACACTTTAACAAAGTTCAAATATTATTGTAGTTCCATGGTTGAAATATAAATATATTATCTGTTTTAAATAAGCTCCTCTAAATATTACTTGTAGTTCCATGGTTGAAATATAAATATATTGCCTGTTTTAAATAAGCTCCTCTTCCTTTATTCTACACTTGTCTTGGTCAACATTTTCACTGCTATAATTCCAAACGACTGACCCTACAACATAGAGGAAGGAATATTTGCTCACAGTTTTTTGAAAATTCCAGGTTTAGTTCATGTTAGACCAAGGACTGAAACTTAGAGCATGGCAATAAGAAGGAGAGAGAAGGAAGAAGGAGAGAAGGAGAGAAGAAGAAGAAGAAGAAGAAGAAGAAGAAGAAGAAGGAGGAGGAGGAGGAGGAGGAGGAGGAGGAGGAGGAGGAGGAGGAGGAGGAGGAGGAGAAAGGAGAGGAGAGGAAGAATGTAAGGCCTCACCCTTCTATCTCAGAGGCCAAAGCAAGCAGGAGGAGGAAGAACCATGTAATTCCCAAGGCCACACCCCCAGGGACCCTTCCCTAGCAACCAAGGCCAGCTTCCAACATTGCTACCTTGTTTGCATGAACGCTAGGGGCCATTCTCAATTCAAACCAACTAAAGATAATCTGGTAGCTATCTTTAGATATTGTACAGGTAACATCCTGTGTAATACTAACTCAGTAATAGAGCCATGCTTCCTGTCTTATTGCTATAACTTTTGGTAGCCCATTTCCTTCTGTTCTTTGTGCTATTTACTCATTCTGACCACAATCTGAACAATTAGCTGTTAGGACCAAAGGGCAACTGCTATTAGAAAGAACTATGTGAAAGTGAATTAACTAATATATCTTATAATGTAAGGGGAAATGATTTTTCAATACTTTGCCTTCATGTAGGTATATAGTTACTGTATTAATTTATAGAACTGCTATACCAAATAAGTATTAACTCAGTGGCCTAAAACAACAGAAAAGAATTATCTTGCATTTCTAGACTGCAGACGTCTGAAATCCAGATGTTGGCAGGCCAAGCTCCACTGGAAGGCTCTGGGGGAGGATCCTGCCTTGCTCTTCCAGCTCTGGTGGCTCCAAGCTTCCTTAGCTGCACCACTCCAATCTTTGTGAAGCTCTCTCTCTCTTCCTCTCTCTTTCTCTGTGTCTCTTATAAAGACACCTGTCATTGGATTTAGGATCCACTTGTCTAAAGACATTTTAAGATCTTTAATTTAATTACACCTGCAAAGACCCTTTTTACAAATAAAGCCACACTCATAGGTTCATGGGGGGTAAGATGTAGACATATGTTTTAAAAAGCATCATTCAACCTGTCATTTCTAGTCACCTTCCAGTGATTCGGATTCATATTCTCATTCATTCTCTCTCTCTCTCTCTCTCTCTCTCTCTCTCTCTCTCTCTCTCTCTCTCTCACACACACACACACACACACACACACACACACACACACACACCAGTCATCAACAATAACTGATTGTTCTATACCGTTTGACTGTTAGAGTAGGGTGGAGGGTGGATTCTAGAAGACTCTGAATCACTGATTTAATCGCAAAATCCCAATCACCATGGTCTTGTGACCAAGAAGAAAAATCTTTGGGAAGAGTGACCCTTAGTTTCTGTTTTTCTCAGTCTTACTGAAGAAGACCCAGTGACAGACTGCTGATGTCCTTGGGCATGGATTACTGCTGACTCTTTCTTTCTTTCTTTCTTTCTTTCTTTCTTTCTTTCTTTCTTCTTCTTTCTTTCTTTTTTTTTTGGCATAGCTCTTGCCTAGGACTTTTATCAACTGCATGCATCTCGAGTATGGGAATTTGAGCAGCAACTGTTGAAATCACATCTTCCCTCCCATGCTTCTCCATCTGCTTCTCCTATTCTGTTGGATCAACAGGGTTTTTCTTTTTTCGGGTTTCTTTGTTTGTTTTTTTTTCATGAGTCTGGGTTTTAGTCGGAAACCAATAAGCCTCCACTGTTCTGGGACACTTTCCAATGTTGACTATTATCACCTCTTTTTAAATAAAAAAAATGGCTTGGAGAAAATAAACCTACTTGTCAGATCTATTTGTTCAAATTTTAGCTATTTTATAAGTCTAAAAATAGACAAAACAAAAAGCAATGTTCAACATTTTTCACTTGTGTAGTTTAGCGCTGGAAGAATTTATTGCTTTTTCTTTTCTATCTCAGGACACATTTGAAGATGACATTCATCTTTTAAGGAGTGATATATAAGACAGAGAGCAAGTAAGGGAAGCCCCTATCTGTCCAGGACATAGTGACCAAGATTTGACCTTCCTTCCCTTTTCCCTTTAGCACTTAGCCAGTCTCAGCCAAAGCTGGCAGATAAGTGAGCTCCTCAATATAAGTGTTAATCTTGATGATATTAACAAAGTGTCAGTATGCCTAAATTAGGAGGGTCAAGCACCCTTATTCCACAAAGAAACTCTTCCACTTGAGGTCCTTTGGACTTCACCCTATGCATCTCTCTCTTTGACCAGTTCTGATGTGTATATTTTTGCTAGAATGAAACTATAATCATAATATTTTAAGTTCTTCTATGTAGTAAATTACTGAATCTGAGGGATTAATGAGGACCCTGAATTTGTAGCCAGTTGGTCAGAAAGGAGGATAACCTGTGGATTCTGAAGTAAGTAGATTCTTAAGTAAGGGTAGTACACCAGTCAATTTTTCATTGATATAACCAAATACCTGAGAAAAATAACAAAGGGATTTTAAAAAGTTTCCTTTTTGGCTCACATTTCAGAGGCTACAGTCCAGGAACAGTGGGCTTCATTGCCCTGGACCTAAGGTGGCACAGAACATCATGGGTAAACAGCTTGGTGGAGGAAAGCTTCTCAGCTCCTGACCACTGGTAAGCACAGCAAGGAAGGGGCCAGGGACAAGAAATACCTCTCCAGAGCATGCCCCAGTCACTCACTTCCTCTACCTCCTGATCAACACCCCCCAGCATTGATGCCAACAGCTATGAATTTCTCAGTGGGTTAATCTGTCAATGAGGTCAGAACGCTCACGGTCTAATCACTTCCCCTCATATTCTCACTTCTGAACATTGTCACCATGGGCACTGGGACTTTCACATGTGAGTTTTGGGGGGACACTTCATATCCGAACTATAATGGGTGGTTTTTCTTAATGTGTAATGGTCTTTGTAAAAGGTAGACTGGGCCCTTAACCTGTGAAGCATGCCCCATCTCTATGTAGTTGGTGTTAAAAGTGAGTGCAACCCCCAATTCACCTCTTGTTATCAGGTGTTTTACCTGGTGAATTCTTATCACTGCCATCACAAAGTATCACAAAATAAATGGCTAAAAACAACATTTATTAGGTCACAGTTTAGTAGCTTATAAGTCTAAAATGGGATAGGAAGTACTGAGTACCTTCTGGAGCTTTGAGTGAAGACCATGTTTCTTGTCTGTTTTAGCTTCTAGAGAGTGCTCACATTGTCAATGTGATTCCTTCATTTTCTTTGATTTTATTGACACCTTTCAGACTAGGACCTTTCTTCTGCCTCTTATGAGGATCTTGTGAATGCCTTGAGCCTACCTGTATAATCTCCACATTTTAGTATCCTGATGCAAATCCTATCTGCAGAGGGTTCTTGGCCACATGAACCAACATATCACTGGTTTTAGGATGAAGACCTGAACATATTTGGGGACCATTACTCTACCTACCACACATGGTCTTTGCCAAAAGAAGAAGATTCAAAAACATTATCCCTTACTACATATTTATTTAAAGCCAAATCCATACTTTTGAATCCTTTCAAAAGGCACAAGAGTATTTTGCTAAATGTAATTGGATTCTGTCTACATAGGCCCTTCTTGTTAAGATTTAATTATTACTTCCCTTAGGCTTGTCTTTCTTTAATTTTTCTTTTTATTTTCTTTTGCATACCTATTATTATTAACCCAGATCTCCTATTCCTGAAGTTTATATCTGAGAAGGGAGAATAAGATTTGAAATTCCATTGTTCTATTGTCGACTCCATTATATTCCCTCCTAAAATGGCTTCTGATCCGAACACCCTCATTTATCTCAATAGCAATGTAATAGCATAGCAATAGCTTGTAAGCAAATGAGTGGAGGAATAAATTTTATCTGAGTTACAAGTATGGCTTCCCCATTTAACTAGTTGTATGTTCTTGGAGAAGCCAATTTGTCCAAAGTTCAGTTCCTTCATCTCTAAAATGGCAAGAAGAGGATAATTGCAATAATATTAATCAAGTTTCTAAAGTGATGAAACCTCTAGCAAGGTACCTTATACATAGTAGGTCATAAAAACCCCTTTCATCACCATTGCACACCTGAAGTGAGACCTGCCTGCTCTTACGAGAACTAATATACACAAGTTCAAGACAGAATGCCCTAAGGCACATATTTTATATGTGTCCATTGTTGCACCCTGCAAAGGTAGGCAGGTCTGCTCCCACTGTTAACATGGACTGCTTTTATAAATCATCCAGGTGCTCATTACCTGGCTATGGGGGTGGAGGGACAAAGTATAATATGAGAGGAAGGTTTTGTCCTGACCTTCACTCTATTTTTTTGAACTTCATTTCATTCTACTTTGCAGCCAGCATGACTTCCTCATGGTTATCTGAAGTCTCCTCAAGAAAAGAAATGATGTCTATCTTTGCTGTCCCCATCTCTACAGCACCTGGCAGATGTGGCACACATAAACACTGGCCCATAAATATTTGATAAGTTAATTGAGTAAACTAATAAATGCCTCTCTCTTTCTCTCTCTTGTTTTCTTGACCTTTTGCTCTGCCTCCATTCTCTGTAGTTCTGTCTCCTTCTTTCTGAACTATAGTAATAATTTAAGGGCCAGTCCAATTACTACCCGGGGCTTTCAATTCTGCTATGATCTTTCTGGCCACTGCAAATACCTGTTCTCCCCTGCTCCAAAATTCTGTCAACTTTCTCAATTATCATCTAAGTCTTTTTTACACTCTATTTTCATAACCTTGACACCTCTGTTAAATATTAATTGAAAATCTCTCTAGGGTAGACAATATATTGTGTTCCTCTACTAGTAGTAGTACTACTATGTGCTTACATAGTAGGCACTTGATAAATGACTCTTGTATTCGCCTTTTCTTGCTCTGCCACCCACTGTACAAGAATCTTTAAAAGATGCCCATGATTGAGGCTGTATTTTAACTAGTCTCATCATTTTGACTGAACTGACAAAACTGTTCAACCAGATTCATTTTTTAAAGTGATGTGGCTAATTTATGTAATGAATTGATTATGCAAAATTTAAATGCAATTCATAGGGACATTTTGCAACCATGAGTGGTATGTTGTGAGGGCAACTGAAATGTTGTAGGTCAACTCATGGCATTCTTGGGTCACACCACATAGAATTTTTGCCTCTAGTTATGGGATTCCTCATCATTTCTTTCATAAAGGACTCACTCCAAGGTGTGTGTAGAGACTTGATTGTTATAGCAAATGGCACACTGTGTTAATGGGAGTCAGCAAGGAATTTAATTATTCTCCCAATTTCCAAAGGCAATGATGTATCACATTAATACTTTTCTTTTGCTTTTCCTGCATGCTAGTAGCTGAACGTGAAGTGACGTCCCAGTCCCTAGTGTGTTTGCAAAGGTGTCATAAATTACACCTCTGCACCTATCAATGGAAAAGCTGTTCTCTTCGGATGCTAGTTGTCAGCGCACACAGCAGACAGACTGGCAGAGGCTACAGAAACAAAGTAGACAATGTGTTATTCCAAAGTTATTCTAAGAGTCATTTTTAAATTGGGGGATGTTTTCTAAATGATTTCCATTCTGCCGGGCTGATGATTATTACCAAATCTTTTAAGAACATAATATATTTCATTATCATATTCAGTCAATTCTGCAACATTCTCAACAGTTATGATATTCTGAAAGAAAATGTCAGCAACTTTACAATACAGATGCTCCTCAACTTATGGTAGAGACATGTCCTCCTAAACCTAATCGTATGCTGAAAATATTGTAAATTGAAAATTCATTTAATACAGATAATGTGACAAACATCCCAGCTAGCACAATACACTGTAGAGTGTCCTTTGCTTACCCTTCTGATCGCATGGCTGACTGGAAGCTGTGGCTCTCTACAGCTGCCCAGCATCTCAAGAGAGCATTCTACTGCATATAGTGAGATTGAAATTTATAATTGGAATTATGGTTTCTATAAGCATGGACATGCATGTATGTTTATAATATCCTGACTTCAAATCCTTTATGGAAACAGTATAGGTGTCTGTCAGCAGATGAGTGAATTATGAAACTGTGGTATGTACACACAATGAAATTTTACTCAGCCATAAAGAAGAATATTATGATGTTATTTGTGGGAAAGTGGAGGGAATTAGAGTGTATGCTAAGTGAGAATAGGCAGTGATCAGAAACTTAAAGGTTATCCATCTTCTTTATATGTGGAAGCTAGAGAGAAACTGGAAAACAAAAGGGACTCAGAGGAGAGATTCTGGTAAAAGAGTGGAAAAGGATTAAAGAATGAAGATGGAGCATGGAAAGAGATTTGATGAAAGTGATAGTTTACTATGTGTATATATAAAATTATCAGTATTACTCTCAATAACATGTATAAAAAAAGAGGTGGACTCTGAAGGGAAACACACCAACTGCTATGTGCATGTATATTTTATTACTCTGAACCTCATTAAGATGTATAATTACAAAGCACCAATAAAAGTATTTTACAAAAAGAAATATGCCCGGCGTGGTGGCGCACGCTTGTAATCCCCGCGCTTGGGAGGCGGAGACAGGAGGATCGCGCAGGTTCGAAGCCAGCCGCGCTGGCGTAAGAGACCCTGTTTCAAAAATATAAAATAGGTCTGGGAGTGTAGCCTGGAGGAAGAAGGGCTTCCAGGAACCCCAGGGCCACCAAAAAAAAAAAAAAAAAAAGAAATAGCTTCTACCGAATGTGCATCGCTTTCACCCTACTGTAAAGTCAGAAATTTGTAAGTCAAACCATTGCTAATAGGGACTGTCTATGTTGTAATTGGGTAAATTAAATTTTATCTTCAGAGAACACAAATCTCTGGGGTGGTACCCAATGATGTATGACTATGATTGGTACTTCTGTGTCCTCACTAAGCAGTGCAGATGAGATCTGATCAGCAGAACTGATGGTTCTCACTGTGTGATCTATTTCAACCATGTTCTTAGGACATTGTCTACGTACATGACCTTGCGCCAAACCAGCAGCTCTGAATGAAGGTCATGCAGCGGGCAAGTATAATCTTCTGATGAAAGATATTTCTGAGACTCACTAAATAGGACTGCTAAAGCATAAAAATTATCTGTATGACCACAGATAATTTATAAACAAAAATTAATTTTATTAAAAACTGAATCTATATATAAATGAACATAGTGCTAGAATCCTCACCATACATTTTTTGCCAGAGACCCAGTATTTTTATTTGTTTATTTGCTTAAAAAATAGTTACTGGTTTCTTTTTATGAGAAGTGACTGGAAAATAAATCTGAACTTTGCTTTTCCATAATATTTATTTCATTAATCTCTCCAGACACATCGACCTTATATGTCAGATATGAATTGATGATTCGACTGTTCTTTAAGCTATAATTTCTTTTTAGAAAGGTTGAGCTCCCAACTCCTATGGCTATCAAAAGTTGAGGTAGTGAATAAAAGATGAAATGCTAACACAATATTCATGCTGGTTTTGTTTGTTTGTTTTGTTTTTTTGTGTTTGGCTTGTCTAGTTCTTTTGTTTCTCAGTTAAGTGGGAAACTTTATGGTGACTAAAGAATGGAAGTAATCCAGTAGGAAGGGAGCTGAACACATGAAAGCTGGGCCTCTCTTCCTGGACCTTCCAGCTCTACCACCCAGCCCTGAGTGGCCATGGGAAAGTAATTTAATGCCTCTATTTTCTCTATTTCTCCACCAGTAAAAACAAAAATGAGTACTGCTTTTTCTGATGTTCAGGGATCTAACAAAAGTACACTCAATAATAAACGTGGGAAAGTCTATCTCAACTGATTGTACCCACCCTAGGCAAGAAGAGGAAGAAAGATGGAAAAATCATGGGAATAGTGTTCACTGCCTTATCATAGATGGTTCATACGTGACTTCTCATCATATGACTTTACCCAATTGCAGGAAGGCTGGTTAGCATCATCTTTAATGGTCCTTGAAAAACACTGTTACCTACCATAAACTAGGTATAGTTTATGCATCAGAGTAAAAAGCACCAATGAGCATCATTTCCACAACTCCATGTCATGATTTCTGCTTCAGTTTCACTGGGGGCAAAAATGGAAATCCTACTAAAGAAACAGCCCAGGGTTTTGTTCGGTCCTCTGCTGCCATCTCGCAGTGGGTACTGCAGGCGCCAGTGAGTCCCATATTTGAACTGGAGGATCTGCTACTTCCTATGTCAGGGCTCTGGATGCTGGGGTTGCACCTGTTTAAATGTTTTGCCGTGCTACAGTAAGTGATTGAATGTCAAAGAAAAAGTTAGTGCATGACTCCTAACACAGAAAATGGCACACTAAATTTTGTCATTTTTCCCACTGTTTTATTATCATTACCTGTTGAGAGAAAAGTGATTAAGCAGTGAGTGTTAGCTTTACTTGCAGAGTTAGGCGAAATAGTGCATGCTGGTGGAACAGTGCCTGCTCTGTGATTAGCTAATGAACCAGAGGGCAAAATGCATGAGAAAAGGACAGCAGCTTAAAGCTGGATACAGGAGAAGGATCCCACGCCCATGGGATCAGTGCGCAGGCACACTGGACAGACTTACATATGACATGTGTGGCGCTCATCTTCCTTTCTCTTACCTCTAATCTCTGACCTTGTAAGAATCCCTTTGTGAATCCTACAGTTCAAATTTGGCCCCACAAAACACTAATCCACATAGTCAGAATATGGCTTGTTCTGCACCAAACCTGAGCCTGACTCCCGCACCCGCATGACAAGATGGCACCCACAGCAGTGCTTATTAATAGCTCCTTTAGTTCCTTTGTGCAATGCTTATGCGTTTCTGCATGAGTTAAACAGAATCAATTCCTATTGTCTACCTGCCTACCTCTCAGACCACACAATATTAATGTGGTCCAAATGGAATTATGCAACCTGAGTGATATTAGAGCAAAAGGAAGCCTCTTCTGAATACGCATTACGGTATGTTTTAAGCTCATCAGTTGTGGTTTTTGTAGAGTGAGTGAGTAGCACTTTAAAATAAAGGGGATATTCAATATCACGCGCATTTAGTTCTGATGGGCTTCAGGGAGGAAGGGAAAATGAAGAAAGTTTTGAAAGCTGTAAGGAAAGGTATCTGGCAAATCCAAGCAGGGGAAACATTCTAGACACAGGGAGGGGAAGGCAGAAAGGTGTGCAATTAGAGGAAGATTAAAGCATCTCCAGAAGGAAGGAGAACAGGAACTAATGATGGCCACAGAATGGAATTGAGTGGTAAAATTAGTAGAGGAGGAGAAAGAAGAATGGGCACAGAGGCCAGGATTCTAAAAATAAATCAAATGACTGGAAGAAGGTATGAGAAAGAAGGTCTTTCCTTTTCTTTTCTTTTTTAGGTACTGAGAATTAAACCCAGGTCCTCACACATGCTAGGCAAGAACTCCATTACATCACCTGCACATTTTCTTGTTCTTTACAGTTTTGAGACAGGACCTCACTAAGTTGCCTAGGTTGTCCTCAAGATTGCAATCCTCCTGCCTCAGGGTCCTGAGATGCTAGGATTACACCACTTTCAGTTAGAGAGTTACATTTAAATACTTTGCCTACACTACCAATTTGTATGATTCTATTTTCTTGTAGGTAGAATGGAAAGTACTGATTCTCAATTTCCTCTTTTCCTCTCCTTTCTTGGGAGCTGTGAACACCAAAATCCCGTGGCTAGGGTTTTTATCACTTAAACTCTTGATTAGACTGGAAAAAAATTGCCAAGAAGCCCCTTTAGAAGAATTTGATCTAATGACCTGGGAAATACAGTCAGCTTACCTACATGACTCATTCATTCAAGAAATTGCTATACAACTAATTTATTTTATTAATTGCCCAAGTTGATTTCATCATTGTCATTTAGATACCCATTCCAAAATGTGTTTGGTTTTGTTTTTCATGTATTAAAAGACCTGGGGCTTTGGCAGGACATTTAATTATTTATGTTATTTTATTTTTTGTGGTGTTGGAGATTGAACCCAGGGGGTTCTACCTGCGAGCTACGCCCCCAGCCTAATTTTTTATTTTTATTTTGAGATAGGTTCTCACTAAGTTGTTGAGGGCCTCACTAAGTAGCTGAGGCTGGCTGCGAACCTGGATCTTCTTGTCTCACAAGTATTGGGATTACAAGCGTGCGCCACCGTGCCTGGCCAGCATGACATTTAAAGTATGAAAAAATAGTTGGAAGTGGTAGTGTAGGCTTGTCATCCCAATAGGGAGTTTGAAGGCTGAGACAGGAGTATCATAGGTTTGAGGATAGCACACACACACACATACACAATGGAAAAACAAGTAAAGAGTTTATGAAAGTTCATGACCACGATACTCAATACAATTCAGAAATTATAGACAACTGTACGTGAAAACTATTCATGAAATGCAATCCTGTTTTAGTTGTTGTTGTTGCCATTGTTGGAAAAACACCCAGACCCTCATCCTGCTAAGCCAGGGCTCAACCACTGAGCTATACCCCAGCCTTACTATTTTAATAAATTAAAAATTAATTTATAAGGAGACAATATCCTCAATGTTCTTTCCCCTCTCCTGGACAGTTAGCAATCAAGTCCAGCTTCCTCCACAATCTCAAAATACGTCTGACCCTTCCCCTGCCTTCCTCCTGCCTGGTGTCTGAACCATCTCAGTATCTCAAGGCCATGATGCTCACCTCTAGCACCTGCTCACCAAAAAGAACGAGAACTATGCACAACCCCAGCAGCCCAGCTGGGACTGGCCAGTCCTCACCTCCACAACTCCCAAAAGGCTGGCTAGAGTAAAAGGCAAACTTAGCAAAGTGTCCTAAACGTCCCCAACCTGTCCTTGGGCCATTTTCCAACCTGATTGTCCCCAGAGCTATCACATCTCCACGCTCCTCTTAATTCTTCTGTGCCTTAGTTTGTTCATCTTAAAAAAGTATAATAGGACCTCTCTCACAAGGTTACTGAAGGATTAAATAAGTTTCTGGGGCACAGTCAGAATTATCTTTATTAATCCCATCATCATTGTTATTGTTTGTAATAATATCGTTAAGTTCAGCTTTGAATATCTGTATACACTTGTGACTATTCCCCTAATTCTTAGCTAGATTTTTGCTAGTGTGCCAAGTCTTATTGGCTGAAGTGTCTCCTATGATCGAGTTCTGAGTTATGCATTTTTCACATTGTTATCTCATCTAATCTGTTCCAAATAAACCCTAAGATGCACCTGCTTTTCACAGACTCCAAAGAGAGTTCTTTTGAAGGAGCAAATAACTCGTTCTGTTCACTGGATCTTGTAACAAATCAAGTACTGGGTGTAAGTGGACCTTGTAACATTAGAGGAATATTCCAGCGGAGAGCTTGAAACCTGGTTTTATCCAGCAGTGAAATCTATTTAAAATATGCTTTTTTTAAAAAGAAAAAAAAGCTGTATTACATAAAGTCTGGATTTGGAAACATAGCTCTAAAGGGGTCCTTGAGAAAGGTTTCTAGCAGAGCTTCTAACCTAAAACTGAACCATCTGGGATGAAAAAATTCTCTTCTGTTTTTAAATATCAGGCGAAAAGATTTTCAAACCACCTTTCATAATCTACTGCAAAATTGCTGTGTCACAGTATCCAAAATACCTTCACTGCAACATAAATTATCCTGTAATATCTACCTCCTGTTTTTCTTCTGTAAAATTGAAACCAATTAGTACCCTTTGATAGAATAATAATTCTACTTTTACAGTTTTAAGCATATCTTTGTCTTTGATTAAATAAATGCCAGCTTCTTTGGGTTTGCTGTATAGGTCTTAACAATCTAATTATCCCAATGCCTTTTCACTGAACTTGTCCATAAATTTCTCACATAAATTTGTGAAGGCCAGACCGGTACTCTGATTTCACTATTAATAAATTTAGTAAAAATAGAAGCACAGGTGCTTTAGTTAGACATTTTGCTCTGGTGTTGAAATTACATATTTTGCTAAATGATCATATCTCCCTGTAATAATTTATATTGCATTTATAATAGTGAACTTGAATATACTTTTATATTTTATATTTTATTTCATGATTTATTATTTCTATATATATTTTTATATCTTAATGCGATCTAATCATACCCCTAACATGCTTTCTTTCATTGCTCTGTGTGTGTGTGTGTGTGTGTGTGTGTGTGTGTGTGTGTGTGTACTAGGGATGGAACCCCAGGACATTCTACCTCTAAGTTACACCTCCAGACCTATTTTATTTTATTTTATTTTATTTTTATTTTGAAACAGGGTCTCACTAAGTTGCAGAGGGTCTCACTAAGTTGCTGAGGCTGGCTGCAAACCTATGATCCTCCTATTTCAGTTTCCCAAGTCCTGGGATTATGGGTGTGTGCCATGGTATCTGGCCTCGTTTATTACTCTTATGAGCATAAGCTCTTTCTATATCCAAAACTCCTTATCTATGTTTTTAGCTGTAAAATTCTAACTTTCATACTTAAGCCTTTAATGCTTATGATTTTGTTTTACTTGTTTGCTTGTTTGCTTCCTTTTTGAAAATTACTTCAGGTGAGCTTCTATCCATGTTTTTCCCAGAATGTCAAAATATTTCTTACAGGTTATATTTCTTTGTGTACATTAATTTCTCATAGAGACCAAGGATATGCTTTAGGAAAAAGAATTCTTAATTAGTATCTGGGTCTATTTTATATCAGTTGTAAATAGGTAAGATACATTTTAACTAAATAATTAAAACTTTATGTTAAGTAAGACATTAAATATGTCTACATAAGACATTAAATATGTCTACAAAGGTCCTCACTAAGTAGCTGAGGCTATCCAAGAACTGCGATCCTCCTGTCTTTATTTTTAAAATTGTAGTAAAATGTGCAGGCATAACTTTTAACATTTTAACTATTTTCAAGAGCAGAGTCCAGCAGCATTAAGTAGATTCCCACTGTTGAACAATCAATACTATCTTTTATGACCAGAATGTTTTTGTCTTTCCAAACTGAAGCAAATAACTTTATTTATTTATTTATTTATTTATTTATTTATTTATTTTGGTGTTACTGTGGATGGAGCCCAAGGGCATTCTACCTCCAAGCTACACCCCTAGCCCTATTTTTGATTCTTTATTATGAAACAGGGTCTCACTGAGTTGCAAAGGGCCTCACTAAGTAGCTGAGGCTATCCAAGAACTGCGATCCTCCTGTCTCAGCCTCCCGAATGCTGGGATTACAAGCATGTGCCACCATGCCCGGCTGCAAATAATATTTTAATAAGAGACAAAGCTCTTGTCTTCCTTGTCTTAGTCAACATTCTCACTGCTATAATCCCAAAACATCTGACCACACAACATAGAGAAAGGGAGATTTATTTGCTCACAGGTTTTTGGAGATGCCAGGTATTAGTCCATGTGAGGCTAGGGTCTGAAGCTCAGGGCATGGTGCCGGGAAGCTGAAAGAGAGAAAGCAGGCAAAGCTCCCTCTTATATCATGGAGGCTAGAAGCAAGAGAGGGAGCCAGCAAGCAAGAGGATTCAAAGACACAAGCACACTCCCTAAGGCCACACACCCAGGAGCCACCTTCTTCAGTCACTACTCACCAGCCTGGGTAACCACATAGGTAAACCCACTGTAATAGATTTATCTACTGATGAGATTGCAACTCTCATGACTTGACTTGGTCAACTGTAAGCTCCTCACAGGACATTCTGTATCAGATCATAACACTTCTCTTACTTGATAACATCTCTCATGGGGCCATGTCGTTTTCTTCAGTTCGTCAGTAGGTTGTATGGCTGTTGGCCCTGTCTTTTGCTTTCCTAGAGGATCTCTTGAGTTTCTTAGCTGGTGGTGTGTTGATATCAATAGTTGCATGCTCTAATCCCAATAACTATTGTGTATTCTTGAGAGATAGTTTCTCTAGACAGAGGCAAAAGCAAAAAACATCAAAACAGTTGTTGTTTCGATCCGATGGGGATAAAAAAGCCAGTCTCCAGGATATCCCAATGCCATGGCTCCTCCCAACACTGTGACCATGAAAAGTACATAAGTTATGGTCACCATATCTCCCAAGTACAATGTGCTCTTGTGATTTCAGCTTTCTTTCCTGAATGGATTTTGAGAGAGAGAGAGAAAAAAAAAAGTGAGGCTGGCTTGAGAACTCTTAATGTATCAGTAAGCAAATCTATAGGATGATGAGCCTTGTTCATTGTGAGTGTTTAGGGACCAGACTTAGGAAATGACAACATTTTCTTCTTCCATGTAACCAGGCCCTCTACACCCAGAGCCTTGCTCTACCACTGAGCTACCACCCCAGCCTGACTTTGAATGCTTCTCTGAAGGTGTTTGTGGATGAGATTAATGTTTAAATCGGTGGACTTGGAAAAAAAAATCGACACCCATAATGGGAGTGGACCTTAACCAAACAGTTAAATGCCTGAACAAAACAAAAGACTAAGGTTTCCTGAGCAGGAAAGCATTCTGCACTGGTAGCCTTCAGACTTAAACTGCAGCATTGGCTCTGTCTGGGTCCCCAGCAGATTTTGGATTTTCTGGCCTCAGTGATCTTGTGAGCCAATTCTCTAAATGTTTCTCTCTCTGTCAGCTCAAACTCACATACACACACACACACACACACACACACACACACACACACTCACTCATACTACACTATTAGTTCAGTTTCTCTGGAGAGCCCTGACCAGTGTAATAAATATCAAGTATAAATTTTACATAGAAATATTCTTTCCTTACTTGCACTATTTATTGATTTAGGACAATATTTATTCTTATTTTTGGAAGATCAAAATCAACTCTAGAATACACGAGCCTTCTCTCAGCTTTACTGGGCGATAAAGAACCTCAGGGAACCTCAGGCACATGCTTCTTCATTTCAAACACTAACTTGTGTTTCATGAAACTGAATCTTCCTCACAACATTCTGTTAAACCTGGGCCTAGCTGGGAATGTTTAAATGGCACCAACTTGTTACTGTTAAATATTCATATTTGCATTGCCAGGCAATATTGTATTTTAATACCAATTGTTTTTATTTTTAAGCGAAAGTTCAAACTTGCTGGAACAAATTACATCCTTGAACCCTCCAAAGTTCTGTCAAATTCCTTTCCACTCTTTATTTTCTGTTGCGCATGCTCTCCCTTTCTGTGCTTGTTGGTGCTGTTTGCGTATTAGTTAGTGTAAGTCAAGATGATGGCAATTAAATATCGCTCGAAGTTCAGAGACAAAGTGATTAAATTTGAACTTAAATCTTACTGAAATAGGTACTTCTCTTGTATTTCACAGAGGGAAAATTCTCCTTGCGCATTAGTGGGAATATAATTATCTTGTTCAAGATACTAGATCTTACAAGAAACAATACAATATTATCTTGGGTAAAAAGAGAGTAATCAGAAATTCAAAGCAGGGTTTTTCTCACAATTAGTTTACATCTTCAGGAAGTAATTGTACCCTCTTCATACATAGACATTTGCCATACAGAGCTTCCATGGACACCTCTTCTTACCTTCTTCAATATAAAAGAAAAAAGGGAGAAGACGCGAAGTCCCCTTGTTGCCCATGGAGAGACAAGGAAAGTGTCCAAACAGCAGACACTGCTGCCATTGCTGGGTAAAGATGGTGGCCATTTATTTTCTTCAAGAAGCCACAGGCAGGCCGGGCATGGTGGCTCATGCTTGTAATCCCCATGCTTGGGACACAGAGACAGGAGGATCACGCAGGTTTGAAGCCAGCTACATGTGCTGGCTTAGGAGACCCTGTTTCCAAATAAAAAAAAAAAATGTAAAAATAGGTCTGGGAGTGTAGCCCGGAGGTAGAAGGGCTTCCAGGAACCCCAGTACCACCAAAGGAAAAAAAAAAAAAAAAAAAGAAGCCACAGGCAAAATGGAAGACCTCTGGGACTCCCCAGGTGTGCCGACCCTCTTCAGTACCTAGGTCTCATCCCTTCACAATGGGCGAGGGTGAGAGATAAGGATGATCTTGACTCAGAATTGGACATGGTGGATAAGAGTGCCTGGATGGTCAAATCCAGCCCGGCGTATCAGTGATCTAATTCAAATCCACCTCCTACATGGAAGAGCCATTCCATTTCCTAATGCACTGCCACGTTAATTCAGCACTTTCTCTTATCCAGCATTGATTAAGGAATCTGAATGCAAAACTGAAAGTTGCATTACAAGAGAAGGCTGTGCATCAGTGCTGAAGTGACAATCATCCCCATTCTCACTGTGAACTGGGAGCAAGCGCTAATTAAAATTATAAGCTAGAGAGAACATGCCTTGAAAAAAAGAAGCCGTCCCTAACCAATAATTCCAGGGATAAATCATACTTGATTTGCTAACATATAGATGTGTCCAGGAACTATGATCTACAAATGTCTTGAATATGGTTCTAATCAATCCGCAGAACAATAATCAAGGAGGCATATAATTAGAACAGGCTCAGAACGACAAGCAGCACATGACATTGTGCAACCTTGAAGCAGCACAGAGCATCCCACCTCCCAAGTCACGACTAATCCCCAGCAGAGGCAGTTCCTTAGTCTGAGAGGCACCAGGCACACTTCTAGCTTTCCTGCAAAAGCCGCTGCAGACTTCCAAGGTGTCCTGGTTGGGTTTGCACAAGCCGCCTGCTCCCTCTACTCCTCTCTGCCCCGTGCCACGCAGGATATGTGAATGGGGAAAGGATTCTGACCTGAGATACCCTCACGGCACCTCCCAACCTCAGTTGGCAATTTACAGTCTTGCAAATGAGCAGACTGGAAGCTTTTTGAACAGGAGTCCGTCCAGGGCTCTCACAAGCTCCTGGCTTCCAGCAGCGGCCGGGTCACCTCTGCTATCGGGACAGGCGTGGCGTCGGGGAAGAGCAGGAGCAGAGCGAAGCAGAGCTCTGAACGCAATCTCTGCGCCTTGTCCCTGTTCTTAGGCCTTGATAAGGATCATCACATTCATTCCACATAAGAGACAAACAGTCAATTAGGAAAGAGCAACACAGGAGGAACAGCACTCGGTACAGAGTGAGGGTGATGCCCACGCCACGCTCTGCAGCTCCCAGCCAGACGGGCTGAGGCTTCTCTTCCCTCCACTTTTCTTCTTTCTAATCCTTAAGTATGCCAGGCTCATTTTGAGTCTGGGGTCTTTTTACTAGCTCCTTCTCCTCCTCCTCTTCTTTTTCTTTTTCTTCTCCTTCTCCTTCACTTTTATTGGTGCATTGTAAGCTCACACATCATGAAGCTCAGCGTGATGGGGACAGACAGAGCACTTGGTGAGCTTCCCCAGGCTCCAGCCCACTCCCTTCCCTTCCCTTCCCCGCACATGATGTTGAGATTGGCATTGGTGACATTGCATATGTACATAGCATTAATGGAAGTGTTTCTTTCATCAATTACTGATTCTTAGGCTTGGAGTGTTCTCTCTCCAGACCTTTAAACAAACACCTCCTCTTCACTATTCAAGTCTCCAACTCAAACACCCATTCTGCATAGAGGCCTTTCCTGACATGCTAGCTTGGCCAGCCTGCTCACTGTAGGAGCCTTTAGCATCTTAGCTTCATAAAGGTGTGGTCAGGTGCACCGTGATGGATCCAGGGCCTTGATTCAAGTGTGGCTCCTCTATTTACTGATCCTGGGACACATGCAGGGCACTCCAGTGCTCTATGCTGAGCAGCTTTAGCTGTTAAGGGTGTGGGAAAAGCAGTCACACCTACCTCACAAGTTTATTTTGAGTATTGCATGAAATCATGCAAATAAAGTCCTAAGAAGAGGACAGCTCCTGCTGGCAAGGGTTGGTACTCTACGCATGCTTATTAGTATTTTTTCAGAGCATCTGTTGGTAGCTGAAGCTTTCTTCTTATATGTCTAAATGTTTATTAGGAGGTTAGAAAATCTACTGCGTTCCTTACTGTGTCCTTAGAAGTTAGAAAGTTTTGGGAGGCTGTAACAGGAGGATCACAGGTTCAAGGCCAGCTGCAACAATTTAGTGAGGCCCTATACAACTTAGTGAAAACCTATTTCAAAAATAAAGAGTAAAATTGGGCTGAGGGTATAGCACAGAGGTTTTTATCCCCAGCACCAAAACAACAACAACAAAAAGTTAGAAAGCTACTTGGAACAAAAGTTATTATATAATTTATTAAGTACTCAATAAATTACTATTGGCTAGATATCATTGAGTGATTTAACCTCATATTACATCAACCCTGTATTATTTCATGGTCTCAAATGAGATGATATTAGACTGATCTTACCTCTGCTCCTATCCATCTCTGTGATTTAAAACTGGTTGGTTAACCTATTCAAGTTTTGGTTTCACCCTTTTTGAAAGGGATAATAATGATAACTGCTTCAAGCCTGGAGAGATAATGTTTGATCTAGTTATTGAGGGGATATTATAGAGCAATGAAAAGGAATGACTGTTACATATGCCTGCATGAGTGAATTTCACAAACATAATGTTGAAGAAACTACTCACAAAGTATATATTACACTATATAGTTCAATAATAGTAAAGGTTAAACAATGGTGTCAGAAGTCAGGCGGTGTTATTCTTAGGGGCATAATAAAGAGGACAAAAGAGGGCTTCTAGGGCTCCCTATTTAATGTCCCAACCGGGGTCCTAGTTACACAAATACATCCAGTTTGTAAAAATTTAGTGAGTGCCACCCTTATAAGTTATATACTTTAAGCAATAAGGATAATTAATAATAATAATAATAATAATGAACATTGAAGCCTACTTCCATCTATGATTGTGAGAATAAATTAAAATAATGTAAATGAGTTCTCTTGCACCCTGAGTGAGTGTAAGAGAACTCACTAAACACTAATGTTAATTCCCTTCCTTTCTGACATGGGCAGGAAAAGTCAGCTTCAGAACTTGAGGGACATTCAAGGTCGTTCAAGGCCTCTCTCGATCTGGCCTCGATGTACGTCCTGGACATTTTTTGTCCCCGTGCTCCACCAGACATGGGATACTGTTCCAGCCATGCAGACTTCCCTCCAATCCTGTTCGGTTGCTGTTCACAGAACTCCCCACCTACTTAAGATACTCCACTTTATTCATCTAGCAAACGCCTATTCATTCTTCAAAACCTGGACTCAACACTATCCGCTCAAGAAGCTTGTCAGGATTCCTTTCAGTCAGTCATCCTCTCCTTGGTATTCTCAAATATGTAAGCCTTAAACACACTGGGTTATAGTTATCCTTATAATACATGTCTCTGTTTCAACTCAAGTCAGTGTGTCACAACAAGGTTCTCAGGAGCTTGGGCTTTCAGGATCCCTCTTCTAAATTTTTAATTCTAGCAACTTACTTCACATTGGTAATCCTGTTTATTCACTTATAAAATACAGACAATATTATTTATGTCATGGGATTAGTACATGAATTGGAATCTTTTAGAATGAGATAATTATGAAGGATTTAAATACAGAGCTTAGAAAAGGGTAGGTGATCAATATGGGTTAGGACTTACCATTATTAGTTCAAGGGCAGGGAACAGTTTTCATTTGTATGTTCCACTACCGTGTGTGTGTGTGTGTGTGTGTGTGTGTGTGTGTGTGTGTGTGTTTTACTGAGGACTAAACTCAGGGACATTCTATCTCTGAGATATACCCTTTCCCCTTCTTTTTTATTTTGAAACATGGTCTTGCTAAGTTCTTGAGGCTGGCCTCAGACCTGGTATCCTCCTGTCTCAGACTCTCAAGCACTGGGATTACAGACAGGCGCTATCACTCCCCAATCTACTTTTATACATGAAACACATAGTAGAGATTCAACCAGTTTTTACTGGATTAAAAAAAAAGATGAAAGAAACAAAAAATATAGCAAGATAAATGTCTCTATAGCTTTGTAGGAAAGAAAGAGAAGGCAAAGGGACAGTAGGAGAGAAGTGGAAAAATGGACATATTTCTCTGCATACATTTTTTTAATTAGCTAAACTAACATCCCAGAAGGAGACTTGGAAGCAGGCCCCCACCCCCGTGCTCTCATTAACCTAGAGCGCTGCGTCAAGCTGCAGGTTCCCTGGCAGACGGTGGGAAGCCACCCCTCCCCTGAGCATGGCAGGGTAGGTACATTAGCCTTAGCCTGTTGCTGAGAATATTTTCTGGCCACGTGGCTTGAGGACGGTAACAGCAATCCAGTTGAAGTCCTGATGAACGGGTAAATTTATTAAAACTTAAAGTCACAAGGTGTTTATGCTGCTGACAGTATCTTCCTAAAGAAAAGAAGCTGCTATCTACCAAGTGCCAATTGCGTGCCGGGCGCCACACTAAGGCACTTTACACACATTACTCTTAATCCGCACAGCAACCCTTGGCAAGGTAGCCTGATTCCAATTTTACGGAGGAGGAAACAATTTGAAAGAGGTTAAGTAATTTGCCCAAGAGAGAGCAAAGGCCCAAACCTATGTGTGTGGATCCCAAGTTTCCATAACCATAACACTCCTACTTCATTAAATTATTTACATGAATATCTTATGTAAAAGGAAATAAAATGGGGATAAGTATATAAGAAATGGATAAAAATATGCAATGGTTTGCTGCTTGACCTCTACTTTCATGTTAAATTATGTGTTGGATACATTACATACTAGAATTTTTGTTGCATCATTAACTATGAGGGCGCAGTTCTTTTATGAAATTAATTCCACCTTCAGCAAAAGCCCTCTTATTTATTGTGAACAAAACATGAGTGATTATATCAAAAGATTGGTTTCTGTGAGGCCAAAGGTTTTTCTTGAGTATGGCTTTATTGGTTAGATTCTCAAACTGCTTCTCTTGAAAATATGCCACCCTGAACATAACAATTGCAAAGTCTGGTTTGGCTTCTACATGGGGTTAAATTGTTCAGTCTGGAGGTATCTGGAGGGTGATCTTAGTGAAGATTCCATTTAGAGTTTTACTGTTATTATTTTTGTCTAAACCTTTTCAGAGTTTTGTCCTCAACTGAATAAGCAGTAAATATCTAGTATTTTGTGCTCCCCCCCACCTCACACTAATTTACTCAGTTTATGATATTTAAATTATTGAGTTGTAAAAGCCAGTACAAATGCAAACATGTCTGGTGAAAAATAATACAGCTGACCCTAGTCATCATAGCACTCAGCTGGTGAGAGAATCAAGAGGGAGGAAACTGGCTGGGTCACCTTCCTAAGGGGTGTCTGACTATACAGTTAACAGAGCATCAGGCTCACCCAAGTTAATATGCGACTTGGTTAAGTAGGGATTGGTTAACAGCGCTTTCATGGTATCAGTATTACTCTTTGGTTGAGACACATCTGAAGTTTACAGTTGCTTTTGTTTTAGAATGGTGTAACTTGAAGCTCAAAGAAATCAGTTTATATCCCATGTCACAGAGCATTTAACCGGAGTTGCAGGGACTGGATGCCAGGGTTCGTTCAATGGCCACACTTGGTAAGATAACAAAAAGAATGGACTGTCACCTTCCTTCTGAGGCATTTGTATTGCTCTAGCATAACTTTGGGATAATTAGGGACAGGTTAAATCCCTACGCATTCACTCACCATGCTGAGGGACCAACTTTACAAGTGAGTGTGTCTGCTACGGGAATTTTAAATTTTCATTAAATATTATATAGTCTGATTAAGTGACTGGAAAATTAAGACTCATTAAAGTGACTCTTTTGAAAAGTCTCAATAAGGATAAATTGCTAAAACTTTAACTTCGAGTAAGGCTTGCATAAGACAACTAAAAAGATTAAAGAAAAATCATTCTATATGTCACAGGACTGGACTAGAAACATAAAATCACATCCTTTGGTGAGTCCCCATCATGCTTTTTTCTCTGCGTTCTTTTTACAACTCTGTGTAGCTCCTACAATTTAAGGTGCCCTCTCCTTACATTGCACTTCAATTACAGGTAGGACGGAAATGCTGAAGACTCTCAAGGCCACCACCTTTGTGGTTGTACACCTTACTATTAAAAAGAAAATTTAAGAAAAACACATAAAAACAAACAAACAAACAAACAAGAAAAACCAAGTGCTGTGGAAGGCACAGGACTGTAATCCCAGATACTGGAAAGGCTGGGGCAGGAAGATTGCAAGTCTGACGCCAGTCTTGACAACTTAGCAAAACCTTGTCTCAACATTTAAAAGGGGCTTTTATATAGCTCAGTCACAGAGCACCCCTGGGTTCAATTCCAGTATCTCCCCCCACACCGAGAGAGAGAGAGAGAGAGAGAGAGAGAGAGAGAGAGAGAGAGAGAGAAGAAAGAAAAAAGGAGAGGCTATTTTATTTTTTTGTGTTATTGTGTTACTGGGTCATTCTACTTCTGAACTCCGCCCTAAGTCTTATTTTGTTTATTATTTTGAAATAGGGTCTCATAAAATTACTATGTGTTGGGCTCTAACTTGCAACCTTTCTATCTCAGTCTCCCAAGTACTAGTATTACAGGCATGTGTCACCATACCAGCCCATATTCTTTCTTTGATGTGAAAATGTGAAGAGTAACAGAAAATAAGAAGAAAATTGAAGAGTAGAATTAGTTAGAAATTTAAATAAATTTAAATAAATAAATTTATTCCAAGAGATTAAAGGTTAAAACTAAAAATATCAAGATATGCAAGATTAAAAAAAAGCATATGAAGCTATAAAATAACGAGACAAGAGTAAATTCAGACTGAATGATACAAAGACTAAATCCTTGAAAACAAAACTGATACAAGGACTAAATTCTTTAAGACAAAGGAATTATAAAAGTAGATGTGATTAAGAATTAAAGTGGTTATAAAAGTCAAATAATTTTTAGAACACATAAAAAAATTAAAGAAAACAAAAAAAGCTTGAAAAGGAAAGAAATGGAGGATGGGAAAGATCGAGGCGGACAGGAGCCAAAGGCGAGAGTTCATGGCATCAACAAAGCCCTTCCGACAGGTAGAATGGCCAGAAGAGACAATATCTGTCTTGGGCAGGAGCCCAGAGCTCAAAGACTCAGATCCCTGACGGACTCTTTACTTCTGAGACTCCAGGATCAGGTACTGAATGAGCAGTTCCTACAGTCAGTGTTCTTGGTACAAATAAATTGCTGCAGAGCTCCTGGAGGTTTTAGGCTTGGGGGCCAGTCTGTTCTCAAAGCTAAAATTGAACAGCATTTTAAGTGGTGGGACTCTTAGCAGAAAGCAACACTTGAATTCCTACCCCACTACTTAGTAGTTGGCTAACTTGAAGTACTTAGGTCCTTGTTTTCCTGCAATAAATTGTAAAGGCAAAGGAGTTGAAGGTGTCGCACACAGTGCTTGTCTAGCATGCACGAGGGCCTGGGTTGCATACTAGATACAGTAAAAGAGAGGGGTGGGGTGGGGAGAGAGAGAGAGAGAGAGAGAGAGAGAGAGAGAGAGAGAGAGAGAGAGAAGAGAAGAGAAGAGAAGAGAAGAGAAGAGAAGAGAAGAGAAGAGAAGAGAAGAGAAGAGATCCTTAAAGTTCAGCATAATGCATACCTCAGTAGACTACATTTACAATGACCTATAGGGCCCTCCTAACTAGCTTGTGTCTTTGAGCCACCCCCTATAATTCCAGGACCCTGAAGAACATATTTTGGAGCAAAACAATAACACAATTTTATTGCAAATCCTACACTTTCTAGAAGATAGGAATAGTTCTCTGGTCAAATGTTAAAAGACAGAGGAAGATTATGAAATTGAAAAGCTCTGAATACTGACACTCATGCCATTTATTTTTAAAGAATATTAAACTTTAAAGTGCATAAGGAAAGTAACACTGATTTTTCACATGGTTTTCATTGTTGCGATGGCTAAATTATTCAAAGAAATGACAATCAAACACTAAAATACATTTATCCTCTTTTGTGGTTTTTGGCTCCCCTGTCAACTAGGTAAACCAAGGTTATTTTGTTCCTCAGAAAACTAGATTTTTCCCATAACAATTATTTCCTAATGGGCTTTACATCGCATCTGAAATTGGGTGTGGTGGCACACGCTTGTAATTCCCCGCGCTTGAAGGGCTGAGACAGGAGGCTCGCACAGGTTCAAAGCCAGCCTCAGCTACTAAGTGAGGCTCTCAGCAACTTAGTGAGACCCTGTTTCCAAATAAAGTATAAAATAGGTCTGGGAGTGTAGCCTGGAGGTAGAAAGCCTCTGGGTTCCACCCCTAGTACCACCAAAATAAATAAATAAATAAATAAATCACATCTGAAGGGGTAAGTAAGTAGCCAGTAAGTAACTTCACATTTGGTCACTGCTTCCGCCCAATGAATGGACACACTTCTGCTAATATTTTCTCTTTTAACAGGTAAATCAATTAAAAAATTGGTGAGGAATTTCTTCTGAAGCACTTTCACTTATTTAACCTGAATTTCTTGCCTCGTTTTTCTTGACAGTCTACGATGTATATTAGCAGTATTTTTGGAGTGCCAACTAGAACCTAATGTGACCCATGTAGGTTAAATGGTCACGCCTTAAGTCAGAGAGAACATTCTAGTGCAGACTCTGCTGCTTACCAGCTGGGAAGCCTTGAGAAAATTTTCTTCTTTTGCAAAAGTGGCTAGTAAGTGCCCTGAGGACTGAGGGAGGGGTAAGTGCAATAAAGCCCCTAACACTTAGTACAGAGGCTGGCATATATTTAAGCCTCTCTTAAAAGATAGGCGCTAGCAATTTTATTCCAGTTGCAATATGTAAATGGAATGGGAAAAAAGCATTTAGTCCACCTTTAAAAAATCAGACAGCAATTCTTTTTTGGTAGCTCCTTGATTGCAGCGCTGAAAGGATGCATTGTGTTCTTGCTCTTATGTTTTGGCTTGAAAGCTATCTATTTATTAAGATTGATATTTTAGCAGAAAAACATAAATAAATCTTTCATGTAATCAATAGCTCTGATACCTATCATTATTGCTCCTGGGTGGTTCTATATAGTAGCTGTCAACTTTCCCAAGAGAATATCAAAATATCATTTGGCCTAATAAAATCAAACAAGTGTTGCTGTGACTGCCAAATGCTTTTTTAAAAAGCTTAGTTGTGACAGATGATTTAAAAATGCTTGTGAAAACCTATTCATAAATTGATCATTCATCACTAGTTGCCTATGTTCACATGACACTTGTCTGCTTAAGAGGAACTATATGCCCTTTCAACATTTCTAAGAAATTTTGGTCTTAGAGCTCCAACTAGCACATAATAGAAAAATGTGTGAAAGAGTCATGGGGAAGAAGTTTTTTTACCACAGCAATTAAAAATTTTGGTGCATTCAATTGTATTGGGTTACCTCTTTTATTGTTCCTTATTTCTGTTGAATGCTGGTATAGCTATTAGCATTTCACAATGTATTAATTCAGAAAAATTTCACCAGTGAAAATAATAGGTTTTAAAAATCAAACTGGTCTCTGAAGAATTCTGATAAACTATATGGTCAGTAAACAGAAATGCCATCAAGAGGGATGAAGACTCCAGAGAAACCTTATTAAGAGATGAGTAGTGGTCTATTGCCAGTATTTGAAAAACATTTATAGTACATTTAATTAGTTTAATTACATGGTGCACTTACAGCCTATTGTTAATGCCCTTTGACAAAGATGGGTTACCCTGACCTTGAAAGCTCGGTGCCATAGTGGCTTGAGATGAACTTGGATATCTTCCAGGAGCTCCCACTAGTGCCTAACATTTTGCAACAAAGCACAAATAGTATGTAGAAAGTACATGTTGGTTAAAAATGTGTTATTCTCCAATATTCTAATTTTTCTGCTCGGTGCATTTAGATAACATGTGTTTCTATGCCTGTTTGGAGAGTCAAACTGACAAGAAATTTTCCATTCCAAGCCATTTCAAATGATAATTAAAACTGTCATGAACTATCTTCAGATCTACCACCATTCACTTAACGTTTGCACTGTAATGCTTCCAGTCTGCCTATTCATGCTATTTAAAGATGACTCAAATTCAACGCAGTGCTCACTAACAGGAAGTAAGTGATACAGCATCTTCATCCAAAGCACGCTATCTTTATTACACAATGAAGCAATTCTTATCTATCTTCAACATGCCAGTATTTTTTCGTACCAATGTTTGCGATGCAATGCAATGATTTCCTGGAAAGAGAAATATCCTAAACACAGAAGGATGTGTACTAAGTACTTAGCACTAAGTTTTATTTGTAAAATACTGCAAGGAGTACCATCTTTGAATTTCAGTTTCAGGAAAATACAAAGAGCTGCTTTCATTTCAGAAGTTCAACTAGTGTGCACGCTTTCAATTTTTTGACTTAGATGGTTGTAACTATAATAAAAATTTTACTGGATTAATTTTTTTTAAACAAAACTCCCTCTCCCAAAAGAGTGTAATAAAGGTCAGTTTTAAAACCGAGGATAAAAGTTGAATTGATGGAAAAATACACTTTATCCCTTCTCATTTAAATAAAGCATCCTGAATATACCCATACCAGTGTGCATAGATTTTTTTCTTTTGGTATCTGGCAAGGAATCTGTGCATGATACTTCTTTCTGGGAAGAGATATTCGGCCAAATAATTGTCTTACAGGTTAATAGCAACTACAAGTATATACTACATGTATCTACCCTCAAGTGAATGTGGATGAGTTGGAACTGACAACATATTTAAGTGAATTACATTCTCTGCATATAAGACTATAAGTGCCTGTAAGCTGCACATATAGGTATTTTGCATACAAATACTTTTTTAGAAATAAAACACATCAATTTAGACTAATGATTATCAAGTCACATATAAAATAAATGGGCATAGGCTTCCTTATTAATAGATTCGTAGACTTAACTGTATCTGGAAAAAGGTATAAGGATGCAACTCTCTAAGCTGTGACTATCACAAAGAGAAGAAATCAGGGATATAGAAGCTAACTATCCAGGTGAGGTCTAGGCGTACCCAAAAAAATGGGTTAATGATGAATGTATCAGCATTGAAAGACAGAAGATTAATAATTTTAAACTTAAAAAAGTACCTTGTAACAGGGAAAATTCTACATGGAATTTAAGGTAACAATAACATATTTTAAAAAATAAACCAGTTTTTAAAATGATTCTTTTGTTGGCAGAGAAATAAAAACGTCTAAATTGTTTCAAGACAGATTCAAAATAAGTTACTTTTGCAACAGAGAACATTAACCATTTAGGTGCTATGTACTTATTAAATCATAGAAGTTTTTTGAGGACTGACTCAGAGGAAAAAAATGGGAATAAATGAGAAATCAATGATGCATTAAAAAAAAAACTCATGACTGAAATAGGCTGACCCTAATTAGCATGTATCACATAATAATTCTACAGGTTAGGCACTGAAAAGACAAAGTATTAACAAGATAGAGAATTCAAATGCTTGAGTACATAATGCCCCCTCCAGCAAATAAAATTTTGCAAATGCCAAATATATATATATATTTGACCTTTTGCTCAGAGGGCTGTTAAATCTGTTTGGACATTAATATAATTTTTATCAAATCAATCTCCACTGCATTAGGTATTACTCATATATAAAAATACAGCTCTGTTTTTTGTTTACAAGTAGGTATTAAAAATATTTAATAAACCGGGCGTGGTGGCGCACGCTTGTAATCCCAGCGCTTGGGAGGCTAAGACAGGAGGATCTCACAGGTTCGAAGCCTGCCTCAGCTACTTAGTGAGGCTCTTAGCAACTTAGTGAGACCCTGTTTCCAAATAAAATATAAAATAGGTCTGGGAGTATAGCCCGGAGGTAGAAAAGGCCCTGGGTTCCACCCCCAGTACCACACACACAAAAAAAAAAATTAAAAAAAATAATAATTTCATTACTTAGTGTTTACTTTGCTGTATTTACCTTTAAGTATATAAATATATACTTTAAAATTATCTTCATTCCTTTTAAATTCAATAAGGATGACCAACTGTCCACATAAAGTGATTTTTCATCTTGGTGGAAACATTTGAGAGAACCACTTATCTTTACAAGAATTTGGTGTAAATGCTTATGGGACAGAAGAAAAAATTTTTGTTGAAATTCAATTATATGATTTTTAACTTGGAGTGAGTGAATAAACCTTTTCATGCTAAGAGATACAGTCATTCAGAGTTTCTTATAGAGATACCCATAATTCTCTAAAATATGTTTTAGGAATTTCTCCTCAATATACTGCTGAAAAATCAATTTAAGAAAAAAAAAATCCAGGCATGGTGGTACACACCTGTTTCCCTAATACTTGGGAAGTTGAGATAGGAGGATAAAAGGTGTGAAACCAGCCTCAGAAATTAAGGGGGGAAGAATCCTTTTTAATGATCCCCAAATTTGATGGTAGACTTCCAAGTCTTTTTTAGTTTAAGTACAGTACAACAAACAAAAATATTTTCAGAATATTTCCCTATTGAAACTTATCTACCAAATTACGTGATAAATAAATGGGTAAGTAGAATAGAAATATATTCTTTGGGGCATAAAAATAAACAGGCAAGCCGGGCGTGGTGGCGCACGCTTGTAATCCCTGCGCTTGGGAGGCGGAGACAGGAGGATCGCGCTGGTTCGGAGCCAGCCTTGCTGGCTTAAGAGACCCTGTTTTCAAATAAAAATATAAAAATAGGTCTGGGAGTGTAGCCCAGACGTAGAAGGGCTTCCAGGAACCCCAGTACCACCAAAAAAAAAAAAGTAATAATAATAATAAATAAACAGGCAACTTAATTGTACTCTGTTCTATACCCTTGGGTTATACATAGTTTGAAGTTCCCTAGACCAAGAGAAGAGAGGGGTGGATAAGTATCAATGTGTTAAGTCAATTGTGTATCACTCATAAAAGTGCACGTTAACTACTTGAAAAAATTCACATTTATTTACTGTCAAACCGTGTTAAACTTTACACTGGATATTAGTGATGGGCTCATTATTAACAGGTTTACACAAAGGGATGAAAAGAAAAGCAGAATTTTGCTGAAACAATTTACATTTCATTAGAACTTTATCATAAAATAAATTAATTACTAAATATAGGCAGAAGGAATATGGAAGAGTAATATTTGTTTTATTCTATATTTTAAAAAAGAATAGGCACCTTTTGTTCACTAGAAAGTTTGTGAGAAGTGCCCAGTGCCTCATGGCCTCCGTTCAAGAATAAACGAAGGGATGGATGACACAATCTTTTCTAGATCTCACCACCGTTGTGCAAGGCATGGCGTAACTGGCTTTGAAGAGTTTTCTCCCCATAAAACACGTCCTTTTGGCAATAAGAAATTTAAATGTAAGAAGAAAGACTAACTGGTCAAAGCAGAACACTGTATACAGTGGAAAATAAGTGAAAACAGGTAGAACTTACCATGACAGAGTGTAAGAAAAAACATCTCCTAACATATGTGCAACCAAGAGCTTTTCACAATATTTTCTTCAAACTCTTTTAAAATTATTTTAATGACAATTATATTTCAGTTGGACACAAATGTATTTATTTTTACCCTAGCAATAGAACAAAATATAATTTCTTTAGCCATTTTTCATGAGAATAGTTCATTGTACAGTTGAGGAAACATATGAAATAAGGCCTGTGGCTTGATTGCTAGTGGTTAAACATGTTTTCAATCTTTGCCTTAATGTAAAAGATTTGCAGTGAACTGCAAACTGATGCAGAATATCTCTCCTGCTTTTCCAAGTCTTCAGGAACAGTAAGGTACAGTAAATTTGTCCCACAGGATTTTAAAGCCTACCACTTGTATATAATACAATGCAGGCCTACAAAAATGGTGCAGCCATATTTACAAGTTTAGTTCCCAAACTGCTGCAGTAAAATGGCTGGAAAGTTTTGTTTTGCTCGTTTCACAATTTCTCTAAACAGCAGCAGAATCTTAAAATACCTGGTTGGCATCTCTTTTCTTTGTAACAAATAATTCCTTTTAGTATACTCTGTGTATATACAAAGTTTTTGTATGTTCTATAAAAATTCACAGAACTGCAAGGTTCAGTCATTTTTTTTTTTTTTTTTTTTTAACACCGGAGAACCACAGGTCAACAGAGTCGCCTCTTCGAGTGGAGTTTGCAGGAGAGCCGGGGCCCACGGAGTCTATTTACTTATTAATACTTGCATGTGGCCCGTGGAATTCCTCAGCTGAGCTACTAGAGGCTGGTCACCAGCTGCATCTGTCCTTCTCTAACGTCCCCTTCCGGGATGCACCCTTCTTTGTTAATGGGGATTATGTAACCATCGCTATTGCCCCTGCTGATCTGGTAACACATGTGAAGCTGATGGCCAGCTCCCAGATTTGGCATACTTTTATAGTAAATGTCCTCGTTCTCACTCCTCCTGGAGGGAGAAAGGTCCTCTTCCATGTCGGGGCTGCTCTCCTGGTAGGGAGAGTCTCTAAGGTTGGGCATACTCGTGTACAGAGAGTCTCTGTTGGGGGACTGGAGGTGGTCGTCGGCCTCCGCAGTCAGCTGGGAGACATAGCTGTCAGTCCCCTCAGGCTTCACTTTCTTCTGGGGTTGGTACAGAAGGGAGTGAGTCCGCTGGGGAATGAGTGGGGCCTCCAGTTCTTTGTGATGGAGCTCCAGACCAGGGTTGTCACCGTGCATTAAAGATGACGCATCGGCCACAATGGCATCATCCTCACTGCTGCTGCCTCCAATCACGGGTTTCACAGGCAGCGTGAGCTCCAGGTTGTGGGTTTTGCCACCGCCCCGGAGGTTGTTGTGCACTAACTCTGAAATGATCATTTTCTCAAAAGCCGTATCATTCAGACTCAGTCCACAGTCCATGACCTGCACACTGTCGCTATAGTCCCCCTTGCGCAGAGAGTAGCTGTTGTTAAAATTACCATTTAGCGGTAGAGTATCCATGGCACTTGTATCCCTGGCATTGTTCAGTGAATGTCCTGGAACAGAAAGGGGGGAGTTACCGTTACCACCTCGGCTCCTTTCTCAAGAAACTTTAGTTCTTTTGTACAAAACTTTTTAATGTCGTTCAGGACAAAGTTGTATTTGAAAGCTAACACTTGGAAAGTGCCAAGCTTTCCCGCATTCCCAACTGTCAACAGTTGCAACCCCTCAGATTACAGGAGAAAGTGTTAAAAAAAAATAATACTGTTTTCCAGGGAGGGAAAATGGCATTCAGAATATTACTTGATCAATTTGGGGGAGACGATAGGTATTCACATGATTTTGGGTCAAATCTCTGGCACTCTGACAAAACAAGACTTCACTCCATGCCCTTGCATAGTTAATGCAAAGCAATTAATTAGTGACATTTACATTTTAAAGTACAAGACTATGGTTTATAAAAATAAAATTAACAGAATTTGTCCTAAACAACACTAAATTAAAAGGGAATAAGTCACATACAAAACTGAAAGGCAAATGCACAACATAAACCCACGAGATTGGCAAGCAACTTTTTAAAACGACATTCTAACATTTCCTTTGTCTGGAGATGAAATTTAAAAAAAAGAATGAAAAAAAATGGACAGATACAAAGATTTCATGTTCAACAGAGACAGCCATCTCTCATACTGACTGGACCAGGGGCCCACAAGCACCATCCAACAACACGACAGACGGCAGGTGGAATGACTCACTTTGGACAACTCACATCATGTCTGTCTGCTCAGGCTATCTGGCCTAAGAGTAGCTGATATATAAAAGAAAGTAAAATGATTTATTGTAACATGATGAAGAATTTCTAAGCTTCTCAGCAACTTAGTCAGAGCAAGGGTTCAACAAATCAGATTACCAGCAATAGCAGCCTTTACTTTGTGTTTTATATTTCCTATTATTTTTATTTCTTTTGGTACTAGTAATATCTCTCATAGCAATGGCCCCAGGCTTCTCATGGTCAAAGTTTGCCTGCAGCCCTGCAGTCTGCATCAGTCACAGTGACAGCACCGAATGAACCAGCAGAGAGTCTCCTATTCAAGACTGGCCCATAGACACCATGGGCATGCAAGTCGAACGGAGAAATGTTAGAGATTTCTTAAGTATGGGTCACAGAAATTAAACCAAGAATAGATATTAACTATGGAATGGGAAAGGAGTGTCAGCCTTGGCTAATATACTTTTATTTCTAAAGGAATGAAAGATTGGATAAATCTGCTTGAGATATGAAGAGAGGTTCAGGAAGAAAAAAAACATGGTGTCATGCTCTATTTGAATCAGTTGTAATTTCTTACAAGACACGTAAACATGTAAACTAAGACATCACAGTGCTTCTCAAGCAAATGAGAGAGAGAGAAAGACAGAAAGAGAGAGAGAGAAAGAATTAAATGGTCTGCACAATGGAAAGTTAGGTTATTCATTCTCAAAATCCTAGAAGGAAAAAAAAATCACTTGTCTACAGATAGGTCTGTAAAAAAAAAACCACAAAAAAAACAAACAAACAAACAAAAAAGAATGAAATGATGTTATTGAAATGAAACTGACCACTGTGAGGCTGCTGCATTGTATGCAAGGCTTGGAGGAGTTTAGGAAAAGCTTTAGTTCTTAGAAAAATAGGAAATTTCCCTTTGCAGGGCTCACTCCACTCTTAAAGCTGCAGATATCTTAGAAAACTCACTTTCAGAAAACCAACCAACAAAAATCGCTGTGTGGCATAGACTTTATGAGCAGTAAATATCTGATAATATTTGGCCAAATTTATCATTTGCCAAAATGAGAATACAGGGGAGAGTATATATCTGTAAGTCACCCACATCTTTTTAAAAACTCTGACCTACCCAACTTCCTACATTTGAAAATATGACAATTCAATGTGTATTATATTCCAGGTATAAAATGAAATTAATATAGTTATTTGTAAGGCTTCATTTAGCCTGTTTGACAAAAAAAAATTTCTAGTTTGTAAATCTGTATGTGCCCCAATCTTTATTTGTAAGATCCACCATTAGAAAACATTGGGTACTCTAAGTTGTAGGTGACTTATGAATAACAGGAAAGTATGTGTTTCCCCTGCCAAGGCTCAATCTTTTCATACATTTCTTTTTATCATGGCTTAATAAATATAAAAGGTGTTTTCTATGATATACTGCAGATTTAAGGCTTCTTTGGTTTTTGAAGAGGCATCTTTTTCTGCCCAAGTTCAGGTAATTCACTTGAAGACTTTCCACAGCCTGTAGCAAGATTACTGTGGGAATGCAGAAATGATAAGTCAATTATTAAGCATTTTGGCTGACAGTACTTCAGGCTTTATCGAGCAAATTATTTCAGCATCGCATATACTTAAGTACGAACAGCATTTGCTACAGACCTCTATTACTGACAAAAGGCAGTACAGAAAGGTGTACTGTGTGAATTTGGTAGCATTTTAGATGCAAATTGTGAACCACTTGCCCGCTGAGTCTACTTCATGACTGCTAGTTATGTTTTAATTGTGCCCATTAAAAATCATGCTGAAAAAATTTACATTTGATAGGCAAAGTTAAGTTTTACTCCCATACTTGTCTCTCTGTAGGTTGCTAGAGGAAAGCGTAAGGAAAGTAAGAAAACAAGAGAATGAAAAGAGAAGCTGCAGTTACGTTAAAAAATAATTGTAAGAAAAACAAAACAAAACCAGAAACTTGGTTCTGTGTTTAATTTAGTGGAAACTATTATTCATATATAAAAAAAATTATATGCTAGCAACAATTATAAAAATTTTACCAAAATCTTGAAAATTTGGTTAATATTAAATATTTACATATTTTTTTAAAAAATATAAGCTATTAGAAAGCAGAGTAAATACGGATAGGTTAGTGACAAACTCTCCCCCTCCCCCAATTAAACACAATAGGTATAAACTGACTAATAGTAACTGTATTCTAAAAGTTTCCTTAATTAATATTAACTGTATTCTCAAAGTTTCCTTAAGAAAAAAGAAAAACTACTGTAAAGCTGCACTATACTATAGTTTGATTATACTGACAATGCCGGATGTAGATTGCTATACCTAAACATCCAAATTCTCTTCATTAGCTAGCTCAATTCCAGAAGCAAATTTTGTCAGCAAGCTTTAGAGTCAACTGAACAATATATTATATAGATAGGATACCTCTAAATGATATACATCTTGAAGATGGGCTCTCGGACCATGTGATGTCAGTCCTGTAATAATATATTAAGATTTATGCCACCTGTGTTAAAAACATGGATAAATATTGTAAATGCTATCATGACTGCGCTTCCACTATAATATAGTGCAGTTTTAGAATCCTGGCATGGGCAGTCCCATATTTTTTTCATTTTGAGAAATTAAGGATGTAATAATAATAATAAATATATGGCAACTTGAATATTTTAGAAACAGGGCAAAGATCAGGGCTCTGTTTAGCAGCAAAGAAAGGTCGTTTTATTTGTAAGTATAAGCACACCTGGTGAATTAAATACAGGAGCTGAAGGGGCATTACATACAACTGTTTCAGCGAGCAAGGTGTTATAGGGGTTGTTAGTGCCGTGGGGTCGAAGAAGAGGGTTTGTTAGTAGGTAATTGCCAGTCATTCCTAAAGCAAAAACAAAGAAAAAAGAAAAAAAAAAAAGATATCAGTTTTCTTATTTTAGTGTTACAGTTGTAGTATTTTTAAGAAAATTCTTCAGTGTAGTGGATAAGTTGGCAATGGAAAATCTTGTTGAAGTTTTCTGACTGTATTTGAACTACTAATTTGAAGGAGAAAAGGGATATGGAAGTTAAATTTCAGTAATTCACAGGTGCTTTCTAAGTCCCCCAAGTAAACACCTGCTGAAGATGACATTTACTAATTTATACAAAATCACTGTTAAACAAAAATGGCAATTAAATGCATAGAGATCAACATTATGTTTCAAGATGTTACTGCTTAATTTTAAAAAGCGTCATCACTGAAGCCCAGAAGAGGGAATCTCAAACTTTCAGATTTACAGGTGTGGGATTATCCCTCATGAAAACATCTGTGTTAATATCAACTTTGATACAAGCAGGAGGGAAAACAACTTTCACAAACAGGTAAAAATTACGACACATTGCAAAAAGCTTCCCTTAGTAAATGCAAAAGCGTACATGCTGAGGGAAAACGATTTTCCTGGGTAAAATGAATTATGAGACCATTCACAAACTCTATATAACAGGAAGTTTTGTTTTGAAATTTCATTTGCCAGGTTTCAAAAATGAATCTTTGAGTAAAAAATTTACTTTTTGATAGACTTCTTAAGAGAGTTAGATAAAACATCAAATCAATAAAACAAAGACACATTTCACTCATTCAAAATTTAAAAAGTACAAACCTTTACCTATGAATTATGTTTTATATAATTAATGTAATTTGACTAAAGTACTTTAAAGTACAGGTTGGTTTCTGATGTTACAATATTCCCTTTTTTTCATTTTAAACCAGGATCTTGTCAAATAATTAAAATTGTCATTAATATTTGTATTGTGTTGCTCTAACTTTGTTATATTTTATTACAAATCAATGCCATCAAACTGAAAATAACTGGATAAATTATCTTTCCAAGGATCAACACAATAGCGTAATTTGTTAAAACACTTGATTGCCATTTACTGCGCTTTTATTTAGAAATGCCTACATCATCATGCTATATTATTTCATTTTCCAGCATTTTTAAGGAATATATTGATTTATGACAAATTTAAATTTGCTACTGTAGACATTTAAGCAACATGGAAAAACTTATTTTATAAGCTTTCATGTATTTTAATTTTGCTTAAAGATTAAAGATGCTATAAGAGTTATTGCATTTATTACTTCGAAAAATGTAAAAAAGAGCTTTATAAAATTTTGCAAATTATCACTGTAGAATTGGCACTTTTTTATACAAATAGCAGTTATTCTAATTTATATTAACATTTTAAGAAAAAAAACTTTTATAAATGTCTTGGTTAGGAAAAAGAAATATCCACACTCTCGGGAAACATTTTAATTTGTGACAAAGTATGTTTTCAATAATTATTTTTTCTAGCCTTCTCCTGTGTGTGTGTGTGTGTGTGTGTGTGTGTGTTTGCCTGCCAATGGACTAATTCTCACCACCACCACCACCACTCCCCCGGGTTCCTCTCTCTCCCTCTCTCTCTCTTTTTTTCTTTTCTTTTTTTTGAGGGGTTGGTACTGGGGACGGAACCCAGAGGATTTCTACTTTGAGATATACTTTATTTTTATTTATGTTTTATTCTGAAACAGTATCTCATTAAGTTGTTGAAGGCTTTGCTAAAAGCTGACACTGGCCTGGAACCTGTAATTTTCCTAAGCAGCCTAAGTACTGGGATTATAGGTGCATGCCATTGTGCCCAGCTTAACATCATATTTTTGCATTACACTATTGAACTTATAGGTAATTTAATAAATGATGATGAAAGTTGACTCAACAGATTTAAGAATCTGTGATACAAACCTATAAGAAAAGTTCAACACTTTGTCTAGGAATCTAAATTGACAAAAAGGACAAAATTTATATTATATATTGTAAACTCAAATTTTCCTAATAACTGACCTTGATTAAGTGTTGAAGTGCTATTGATGTCACCTGAGATAAAAGAAGATTCAGATTGTTTTCTCACAGTGTCATTCCACATCCTTCTTATACGACTCTATCAACATAAAATAGCAAGACAGATAGGTTAGTTTTCTCAAGCTTACCTTATTAAAAAATACACCAAGATTCAGGCTAAACAATCTGTGTGGGATTGACAGTTGTTTTTTTTTAAAGAATGTGTTTTGTTTCTGGTCTAAAACTGAAGAGATCTCTACTGCAATGTTCCTTTTTTACTAAGGAGTATTCAATCTTCAACTCTTAAAAAAGTGCTACTGAATGACTTTCTTAAAAAATGCAGATGACTGATGACTCAACATATATTAATTAAGTGCCCTGTGCTTATATAACCTTAGGATATTTAACTGATGATGACATACTTCTCAAAGAACTTGCCTCCTCCAAAAGGATATTCACACCTAAATAAACACTGTTTTGTAGATCTTTAAGAAGAAATTAGGACTGAGATGCTTTAAAAAAATGCTAGAATTTACTACCTAGATCATTATAATGAGGAAACAATTAGTGCATCTAAACAGAACATGTCTCAGTAGGCTTCCTATAAATAAGGTTAATTAAAGACGCTGTCAAACTCTGTGTTACCTGGGTGCCAGAGGAATACCGAGCACTGGTTCTGGTGGTTGATGCCTTCACAGAACTGTGGGGGCTCTCAGTTGGGAGGCCGCCACAGCAATACGAGTGTCTGAAGCACTTGCCATATTCTTTTCGTACCTGCAATGAATAATTATGAGACAAAGGAATTACTATGAACATGCCTCTTTCTCTCTTTTTAATTAAATGAACAGTGGAGACAACCAAAAAGAATTAAAATCCCACTAACACCTACCTGTAGGGAAAACAAATTGAACTTGCAAAATCAATTTCAATTGAAATTGCTAAAACAGAATCAGAGAAATATCTCTGACCACTTGACTGCCAAGTAGGACCTTTGAAATTTGGTACATGTGGAAATACTTTGTACTCTACTATGCAAATGTTAGTTACTAATTTGATATCAATATAACATTTTATTTTATCTATGTAACTTCACTTTATATTTCATGCTAAGAAAGTCAGACAAAAAAAAATTTAAGTTTTCTCACTTGATTAAGTCTAACCAAACTGTATTTCAGTCATGTAAGATCTAACATACGTCAGGTCCTCTTAGGTAGGTCAATACAAAAACCTCTTTGGATTGCTTTATGGGTAACTTCTTTTTTTGTAAAGACAGTCTTCTTAGCACAAGAAAAAAGAAAAAAAAAAAGTACTTTGATACATTTGCCAATAATTAGGGTAGAATGCTTCATTTTCTAATATGTCTAGCTTTAACATTTAGTGTAGAGTCTAAGATGTCTACTCACTCCATTAGCACAGAAGAGAACTATTTATGCAATTTCCATTCACATTAGTTACCCAGGTAATTTCCCTTTCCTTCTGAAGCTTGGATATATGCATAGATAGAAAAGGTGTTGGTTCTAAAAGGAAGTTTAGGACCACCTTTAAACAGTAAAGTCCAAAGAACTGATAAAACATGGGCCTCTCCTAGAGAAGTGGAATAGAATTGGGAGGCGGGGCAAAACTGCTGAATTGTAAACAGCTATACTGGCATATAAACATGTTATATTGTAAATTAGTCAGACTTTGAAATTATAACACAAACAGGAAGGAGAAATTACATAAGGGAATACTTTCCCTAGTAGATGACAGAACTACTCAAAGCCTCCCACCCAACAATTCTAGTATTTGCTTACAAAGACTTTCACACTTTGACACTCATTCACAGCTAAATTAGAAAATTAAAGGCATGCCAGGAATCCTAGTACTTGGGAGGCTAAGACAGGAGGGGCAAAAGTTCAAGGCCAGCCTCAGCTACTCAGTGAGGTCCTGTGAAACTTAGCGACACCCTATTTCAAATAAAGAATGAAAAAATAGGGCTGGGGGTATAGCTCAAAGGTAGAATGCTCTTGGGTTCAATTAAGAAAGAAAGAAAGAAAGAGAAAGAGGGAGGGAGGGAGGAAAGGAGGGAGGGGAGGGAAGGGAAGAAGAAAGGAAGGAGAGAAAAGAGAAAACTAAAATCACTAGATAATCTTTAAATCTAAGTGCATTTGCATTTTCAGCCTCTTGGCCTTATTTAATCATACCCATTAGAACAAATAACAACATGGCTGAGCTTTCAAAACATTTTCTTGGCCTAAATATGCTCATTCAAGCAGCAAAAACCACGATTTTAATGTATAAGTATTTCTATCAGGTTCTTAACGCTGTCCCAGCAGCGCCCAATAGGTTGTGTCCAAGACTAAGCAGAACATGTTCAAAAGAAGTGCAACATGATACTTTTAAAGGTAGTTGTTAATGTACAAACCTCAGTGAATTCTCCTTCTCAAGTAATTCACAAAACTATGTGAAGAAATAATAACAACTTCACGTTTTCTACATTTAAGTCTATGCTTCATGTCAGATATCTTTGGTATAACAGCCCACAGATTATGAATATGTGATCATATTCTTGTATACAGACTGCTCATTTACATAAGAAGTATATAAAAAACTAAAACAAGTACTAAGGTTATGTTTCTACAATGTTTAGAAAAGTTAAAGTTCAATGTTATTAAATAATGCATGATACTTCACAATTTTTTTTTCTACACATTTAATAGCTATTAACTGCTCTGAAATGCTGTATAACCAAGACAATGGCAATCAAAATGGTATTTTATCCAAATAATACCCTCCGGTGTTAGTTTTGCCTAATGCCTATATTGCTGTGAATGTACATTATCTGTCAGTGCTGCACAGCCCACTGTCATTATCTCAAAATTATAGCTTATTCACAACCGATGGAAGTAACAACACTATCATCTTGTCAGGACTGAAAACATAATAGTTTTCACTTTCACAATTCTATTTCTTGTTCAATTTAGTGACCAACTAGTAATAACAGAATAAAAAGACTACATTAGATATGCAGACAGGGGAAGGATGATACCTTGTGAAAGGCACAGAAATTTTAAGCAGAAATGGCAGCTAGGCAATTCTTTTAGGCTTCCATCTTGTTACAAACTTAAGTTTTTTATTTTCAACCTTAATTTTTGAATCACTTTTGCTGAGTTCACTGAGCATGAAGTCAGGACAACCTATTAAGACGTGAAGTCTAAATTGTTGCCTTTTAAAATAATGCACTGAGAACATTTTTTAAATATATAAATTGTCTTTTAAGTCTTTCAAAACTACTCAAAGGGCAATATTAATAGTATATTTTATATGTTTGTGTTTTTAAAAGTATCATGATTTATTCTTATGCTCAATTTCACTTTGGACCACTATATTCCTAATTCCACTAATCTTTGGGTTTTTTTTTTACTTATTTATTTTTCAATCTTATATACCATGTGAGCAAAAAACCTTACATACCCCATCAACATAAATATCTAGTATACAACATTCCCAAACTGAGATCCAAAAGTTGACTGGTCTTAACCAATTTTCTACGTGGAGCCTGATTTTCTAGGCAGGTATTACTATTAATAAAAATATGATGATACTAAGTAAATGACAGCTGCAACTTAAAACCTTCTCTAGGGCATCTATCGTTTCACATCATAGAAAGAGCAAGTCGCGCCCATAGGTGTTTTGTTCACTTACTTTCTTTTGGAGAGCACAGTGAAAGATGAAAATGAACACTCCCTGGAAAGCATTAAAGATGGTGAAGAGATATGCCATCACAATAGTCTCCTCATTAACAAAAAGCAACCCAAATGACCAGGTTAGGCCAAGAAGACACAGAAGAGCAAAAGCGCCAAGCACCCAAGACCTGAAAAAATAAAGCAAGTTCTTTTTTTTAATGGGTTCAACGAGAAGGGGAAAAAAACCCAAACACTTATTACGCTTATTTATTAATGTATCAGTAGTAGCAGTTGACTTTCTCTAGGTTCACTTTCAAATTCAACAGGATTTTGTCTTTAACCTTTCATTGATTAAGAAAGAACAATAGCATTTAGTACTGCAGTCTCCAGTGAAAACAGCAACAGCAGGTATGACCTTTTCTTACTCCAGAATAGACAAACAGGTAGCAAAACTATATGGAAATACAAGGTGTAAAATATCCCCCATGACTTTCTTGACTTTTAGGTGCATTTTGGTTAAAGAAATTAAGGAGTCCTTAAGTAGCTGACTTCTATATTTCTGTTCCTGTGGTAAACTCATATGACACTGAATAATGGGACACAGACAGAAAGGTTAAATGGCAGATAATCACTTAACACCTGAACTTCAAAATCTAACAGACTAGTCTTAGGTGAACCTAAGGTTTCATAACTAAAGCATGAAGACGCCTAGCTGAAATGAGATAAAAACATGAGGACAACTTCAAAATAAAATAATTTTGGAGAGATTTCATCATGAATAGCTTAAGGAAAAAAGAACTGTAGAAAATAGGACGGAATGAGAAGGATTTAAAGTCAGTGCATTCCATGTCTAACTAATGATCTTACTTGATAAATGGCTTATTATCTTCATAGCTAGAAAGCATTATAAGCAGAAAAGAGAAACAAAATTATTAGACAGAATTAAAATAGAAAGTAATAAGAAAGCATTTATATATTTTATAAACTAGTCAAAATTAAGAAAGTCAAAATGCAGAGGCAAGCAATTAAAAAATAAAGGCATATTATAGTTTCAAAATACTACAGCAAATTAGATATTCCAAAATAATTATAAAAATTAAGGGCAATTCATGATATTGACGGATTTGTAAAAAATATAAATCATGCCATAAATTTGTTAATGTAGGGTTCTACCTTACCCAGGTAAGTCCGTATTATAGTAGCCATCACAAACACGGTAATTACTGGTGTAGATGAGAAGACAGAAAGAGGAAAAGGAAGAAAAGAGAGAGATGCTAAAGATTAGCTCTCTCTCTTACCATGCAACATGCAATGAAGCTGGCACTAACCTATCTAAAACAACTAAAGTTTAAAAATTTATCCTTACTATAGATCTGCCATTTTTTACATTGAAAATAGTATTTTTTACAATCCCATTATAAGCAGCTTGAATATCTCAAGTTCTAAATTAAGGTTCACATTTTAAAAATAACTCTGAAAATGCTTCCATAAGATGATTTAATGAATCAAGAGCTATCAATTTCTTGTTAATTAGATAGCATTTTTTCCATTGATAGAAAACTGCAGTAACACTGAGATAAGTAAACATTTGTTTAAGTAGCATGAAAACAACAGATAATCTTCAAGTTAACAATAGTAATAGAGTAAATTCTCCTAGGAAAACAGGATTAGGAGAAGAAACTGCTCAGAATCCTTAAATCAAAAAGTCATTTAGCAAAACAAACTTAATATAATCGTATCAGCCATGCAAACGGGAACGTCATTTTCAACTGCATTTTAACTAAAATAAAATTGCTACAGTGATAAGAAATTTCCATGAAGCCACTGCAACAATTCTTCATTCTAGACCAAAACAAAATAATCTCATGTTTGACCAATGGCTATAACATGGCAGCAGTGAGACTCAAAAACTTTATCAGTAAAACTTCATTCTGAATAATGTCTACAGTTCACGGAAGGCAGAAATACCCGTGTTCCTTGTGGAGAATATCTTTTACTTGGCTTGTCAAGTGTGAAAATTAAAATGTGAAATACTTACTTAATGTTTTCCAACCTGCTAGAATCTGGTTTCAAAGTGTTTGAATGCTTCACCATTTTGCACAATGTGATCACCAGGAAGATAATATTTAGCTGTTAGAGCAAATAAAGAAATTACATCATTATAAACACAGAGTAAAAAAATTAAGATGTGCAAATACAGTCAATGAGCTAGTGCCGTTAAATATCAATAGCATGTAGACACTGATTCAATATAAGCTTATGCCTGCAATGAACAAATTCAGTCTACATAAAAAAAAAAAAACTCCGGCTATGTATGATCAATTCTTTAATAGATCATTTGACATGAAATTGCTACCTCATTAAGTCAGTATCATGTGGTAATGATTAAATAAATTAGAAAACTCAAATTAGTTTCTTTAGCTAGATGTACTCCAGGGCCTAAATGCTTTCTGATGAACACTGAAGAGAATTTCCTAGGAGCATTGACATCATCTAATCTGTAACAGAAGAATCCCTGGGTTTGGAATCATGAGATGTGGATGACAGTCTAGGTCTTGATTTTGACCGATTAAATGAGATTAATAATATTTGCACAATCTATTTCTGAGGTAACTCTAAGAAGCAACTGAAATATATGGAAACTATTCTATTTTAACAATTAAATCTGATATTTAATTGTAAAGAGCCATCAGCCCTTTTTCCCAGTGTCTCTGTATGTTAAGGAAGTTGGTAAATTAAACATAAAAGGCTGTTTTGACTTCTTCAAACAATTTACTGTGCCAGGTTTACTCTGGTGCAAACAAAGCAAGCTGGGAAAGATGGAATCTAACATAGAAGGTCTGGGACTCTGAGAGGTCAAAAAGTGTGAACTCAGAGGAAAGGGGTTGTGTTTTGACTGAGGAGAGACAAAGGTTGGAAATTGGCACTTGCTTCTATAGACACCTGGCGAAAGATGAAAGGGAGACAGTTCTATTTTTACTTAAAAAATAAAAGTAACCTAGACTGCTTCCTGGATTTTTTTTTTTTTCCCCAGTACTGGGAATGGAACCCAGGGGCATTCTACATTTGAGCTACACGCCCAGCCCTATATTTTTATTCTTTGTTTTGAAACATGGTCTCTGAGTTGCAAAGAGCCTCACTAAGCAGCTGAGGCTCTCTTTGAACCGTGATCCTCCTTGTCTCAGCCTCCCAAATGCTAGGATTACAAGTGTGCACCATCCATGTCCAGCTGCTCCTGCATTTTTTACTTTTTTTTATTTTGGAAAATTATTTTTAAAAGGCAGGAATAAAGCAACAACAACCCCCCCCCCAAAAAAAAGCCACCAAAGCTATTTTGAGAGCTTCATATGACTTAAGAGAGTACCAACCCAAATGGTATATTCAGAAAAGGACCCCACTATACTTATGGATGAATTCAATTCCTCAGTGACAGACAATCACCATAACTTTGTTACAGTGATATGATCCTTTCCACTGAGGCACATGCCACATGATCAAATGATGGCATTACTGTACCCATTCATCATGACTTCTGATTTTATAATTAGGGAAGATTGCACAGGGCAATAAATTAAAATTTCCAAGTCTTTCCTAATGATGAGTTTGGGAACAGAGCAAAGGCTTTACTCTAAGCCCATTTATCATTTTGCCTAGTGTGTCTTATTATTTCTCTTAGATGTAGAACTTCCTTTTAAGGGACAAAATGAGGTTAATGGGAATAACTTGAGAGTGCTGGTAGACAGCATGCTACCCTTCCACATTAATTACTTGAAGACAAAAGCTGTCCTTTGTTTTAACATATTTAAAAATTAAAGATTTTAATTCCTTAATGTTCTTAACTGGAACAAAAGTAAATAAAATTGTAGAAACATTTTCTTGCTTTATTTTTTAAAGATGACTTGAGTGATCACAAAATAAGTAAATGTGTGAAGATTCAGAGAGATCACCATGAGATACGTTTCATTCCACAAATACTAAGTGGTCTGCCTGCTTCACATACGATTGAGCTTACTGTGTTGTGCTTGAGTTTCTGCCTTTGAGAAGTTACCAAGACCCAGGTGATAATATTGGTTAGGTTTTTAGTAAATACTGATTAGATTTTTAAAGAAACATGGTAAATGTATCTCTAATTTTGTTAAAAAGACTAAATGTTATTACTTTTTTAGAACAGAAACTTTGAATAGTTAAAGAATGGTTAAGAGAGAATAACACCATAAATATCCTAAAAACAAACAACCCAAAAGCCGGGTAAAAAAAATGAACTGAGGACTATCATTGGTTAAGATGATCTGCTTTACAGACTTAGAATCCTTACTCTTTCTCTCCTTCTTTTTGAATGTTCTGATTTTTTTTTCTTTTATTCCTAACTTCTAGATCTAGGGTAGTTTCCTAAAGCACAACTGGGCCACAATTTGGTATTTATTTATTTTCTAAGCAAATTAATTACCCTTCTCATCACCTTAGAGATAAATATTAGTAGTAATACATCCCAGAAGGGGGAAAAGTTATTATTCACTACCATGTATACAATTATAAGGAACATTAGGGATGTAAACATGAAAAAAATGGGGATGAGTAAAGTATGCTGTGAAAAGTAAAAAGGAAATTATTAAATCATATAAATGCAGTATTTAAGAAGAAAAGCAGTTTCTTTTTCTCTTCTCTTTTTAGGTACTGGGGATGGAACCCAAGGGCATTCTACCTCTGAGTGACACCCCGAGCCCTAATTCTTTTATTCTTTATTTTTGAAATAGGTTCTCACTGATTTGCAAGGTGCCTCACTAAGTAGCTGAGATTGTCCTTTAACCTGATCCTCCAGTCTTCACCTCCCAAATGCTGGGATTAAAAGCATGCGCCACCACGCCTGGCAGAAAAGCAATTTTCAATTAAACTGAAGTAAGAAAGCGAAATATACCTATATGGAAATACACTTAAAGCTAATATGATCAAAGTACTTTTTGAAAAAGACATTTTTGTTCTAGTTAAGACCAGAGATTAGCCAGGTTTAATCCTTAAAAATTACTCTGTTAGAAGCTTTCTTCCTTTTCATTCCCTTCACTCAGTGGGGATTTATAGCTTTATACATGCGTGAAGTGTTTTCTTTGTATATAATAGACTGACAAATTAAGGAAATACAGAAAATTTCAGGGAGAAAAAGCCAGCTACCATTCTACTTCCAGAGGTACCAGGCAGCCCTTGTATGCCCAATTTACCAATGACTGAGATTATCTTGCAAAAGATTATTTAGCAACTCAAATGTCAGTGTTGAGATTCAGTATACTGTGGTCTGCCTCCATAGCCCACAGTATTTCCAAATAAAATTAACCAATTTGTTCTGGGTGAGAAAGTTAGAAGTCTTCAAAAAAGATATACTAGTTCTATATGTAAAAGAGCTCCCATTTCTACAAAAAGTGATCCAATTTACTCAATTCAATGACTCAGTGATGATAAAGAAATTCAAGACAAATAATAAATTATTATTATATGTAATAATGTCTCATTAAAATCCTGGATCACATAATAGACATATTCTTTGAATAATATACATCTGCTGGATTTGCCAGAGTCAACCAATCCATTTTGGGGGGGGGGGGGTAAAATACTGCCATCCCATAGTCAGCAATTGCCCAGAATGCCCACTCCTCCCCGAGTCAAGTTGTGCACTTCACAGCTCCTTGTGTTTTCTCTAAGCCTTTTAATGTCAGTTATACTCTCACATAACTGAATATCACACAAATTCAGAAAACCCATGTGCCAGCCAGGCATGGTGGCACAAACTTGTAATCCCAGCACTTGGGAAACAGAGACAGGAGGATCACAGGTTCGCATCCAGCATCAGCTACTTAGTGAGGCCTTCTGAAAATTCATAATACCCTGTTTCAAAATAAAGAATAAAAAATAGGGCTGAGGTGTAGCATGGAGGTAGAATGTCCCTGGGTTCAATCCCTAGTACTGTAAAAAAAGAAAAAAAAAAGAAAGAAAGAAAGAAAGAAAGAAAGAAAGAAAGAAAGAAAGAAAGAAAGAAAAGAAAAATGAAAAAAAAAAACCACCCAAGTACCAATATAAAAATAAACATTTAAAAAGCTGTTCTTCTTAACACAATTAAGATGAGATGTTTTGAGAAGACTTATGAGTCTCTTTAAAGACAACTAAAATACTGGAAAAATAGTCATAAAGCCTTAGAAGGACTTTTGCATTAAGGTGGCTTTGAGAATTTCCCAATATACAGAAACAAAATTAAAAAAAAATATATTTTACAGTTAAATACTACACTAACTTAGGATAAGGAGCATAAAGATAATGAAGCCACAGTATATTTAATAGGCAAAATATCATTCCAAAGCAAATTATGAAAAACACAGCATGCGAGACATACTCTAAATCATAAGATGACATAAAAGGATAAATATATTTTCTTTTTCCCAATTTATTCAAAAAAGTAAAAATTTCACTGATAAAACTATTTACAAGTTTATTAGAAAGATGGAAAAATGCTTACATATCATGTAAATATTAAATTATTTAATATAGGACCACCAATACTTACGGCAGTGACATATTTTCTAGAATTAAATCGCATGCATACTAAAGCATAAGCATGCTTTTTAAACATGTGGTCACAGAGTTCTCTTATTTTCTCCAATGCTTAAAAATTATAATGCCAAATTTTAATTTCACAGAATACTGTTGGTATGATCTTTTTCAGGAGAAAATCATAAGTCTTATAGTCTGATAAGACTTATGGTTTTATAGGGTAGAATATTTCAATAGATTTATCTTTTTTATATTCTCTTAACTGTGGGAATTCAAAAAAGAAGAGAAAATAGAAATATTTTTGATAAAAATCTATACTCCACATTAAGTCACTTTTAGGCAAAAAAGCTTAGTTTTTAAATGAACTACTGCCTGATATCCTGAGTTCCTCTCTTCTTTGCATTTTCCTTATGACATAAATGGCTCTTTCTAGCCATCTATGTTTATTTTTTTTCCCTAGTTAGAATAAGTTATTTCTTGCCCCTTTTTATTTTTTTCTAATTTTCCTGCCTTTAAAAAGTAAAGAAAATCCAACAATGAACGCAGAATTATCTATATTTCTCACTGGAAAGCATGTAAGGAGACAGGGAGGGCATGTCTACACCATCCAACTGCTATTCCTCTCACCTGCATTCCAATGTGGCCACTTTATTGCCTATCTTGTCCCCTACTCCATTTTGAAACATAAATACTACTGAGTTTAAACATATTTTAGAACAGACTGAAATACTCTATCCATTAATAAGGAAGGGAAAAGGCAGAATTACAATTATAGACACAAAGATTTGACTAACTTGGTAAGTACTTGTAGTTAGCCAATAATTCACACAGAAGCCAGCAGTAAACATAAGTTATTGGGATTGGAGTAGATATGTAAGTCAACCCACCCACCTAAATGTCCACGATGATGTTTAGGTTTGGAGGGGAAGCAATTGGTTCAGGAATTAATCAATTATTAACTCTGTTCTGAGCCTGTGTGTGTTAATGTGTGCTTGTGTTTAGGTAGAGACAGGTGGGCGTCTCTTCACAGAACTGTATATGAAGGGTAAAAGAACAGTCTCAGAAGAAAAACTAAATTTCCTATTCAGCTAAAAAGAATAAATCACCATCCTGGGCCTTCTTTCAGCTTCACTCTTTCACTTATTCCTGAATAATAATTGCATAAATTATATTTTAAATAACCTTGTGTTCAATAATAACCTATTTCAATAATCTCATTTGAGGATAAAAGTCAATGCTGTTTAATGATAGGACTGCTAAACATAACCTGTATTGATAAACACAAAAATACAAACAAGTTTAAAAATTGAAAAAGGGCACACAGATTCCAAGGGTGCACAGTTTGCTTTATGGTCATCAACCTGCTCAATTGAATCACATCCGTCTAAGCTTAGCAGCTTAAAATTCATTCCACAGCTTGCAGTGCTGACATGGATATGATAAGACAGAAGAACAGAAACACCACTCTGAAGTAACCTAGCTGAACTGTACATGTTCTGACCCTTTTTGTCCTCCCTGGAGCTTTTGCTACCTGGCAAATGCAACTCTAAAACCGTGCTTGTATCTCCAGATCTTTGCTGTTAGCCAAGCAGAAACCTATTTCTCCCTGGGACTAGCAGCCAGAGAGGTGTTCTCTGAAGAAGACTTCTAAATTAGTGTGTGAGCTGAACTCTAACTGAACTGAATTAATTATTAATGATGCAGATGGAGCTGTCCAAATGATAAGAACAGCTCCTGACGTGTCATGATCCAAGCTTTCATTAAACCATTTCAGGCATACTAATGGTTTCCCACTGCTCATTACTTACCAGTACTTTTCTCATAGATATAATAACTCTACTGCCTTTAGGCAAGAAGTTCTATAGAAATGCAGAAGGAGAGAAGTTTTTATCTTCCTTAGCATACTATTTTTCTTCATTAAATATTATTATTTAAAATGTACACCTATTTAATGCTACTAAGTTAAATGCTTCCAAGTTGGAAAAGCTGGAGATATAAAACTATTTTCTAGGAACATCAATAGGCAATTTCTGTTTTTAAGAATGTTCCTTAAAAGGATAGTATTAAATCTGGTTTATAGTCTTAAGATTTGAGTTGGAATTGAGTTTTAAATGCACCACCTGAGCATATATGTAGGGAAGTGTGTTTTCAGCAAGTAGATGCTGTATAATCATATCATATTTCAATTTAGGTTAGTCTCTGTTTTGCAAGATATTGCTTTGCCCTTCTATGCGACTCATACCCTCAGTCTGTGTTGGGACGATTAGAGGGCAAAGCAATTGCCAGGCAAGACTTCCAAGGAGATGTGCACTATTATTGCTACCTGCTGGGGCTTTTTTGTTTGTTTGTTTTTAAGTTGGGAAGAATGTTCTAAAAAGCTCCTCACATTTCAAGCTAAAGACTTGGTACAGGATAATAATAAGACACAAATAATAGTGGGCTTTCATTGTAAATGGGTGATACAATGAAATGACTTTTTTTTAATTCATGAATGTGTGAACATTCATTCCTTTGCCAAGTAAAATGTTTGTGTGTGTGTGTGTGTGTGTGTGTGTGTGTGTGTGTGTGTGTATTTAATGTTCTATAGTCAGTATATACCTATAGAGATATAAAATAAACAAAACTGTAGGACAACAAAAGTAAATTCACAATGTTTTTTATATATAGACTGAATACCCCTAAAGAGGTTTTTATAGTTTCCAAAATATAAATGTGTTTGGGAAAGGATGAAGGGTGCAAACGATGCTTGTCTTTTTAAGGATCATCCTTCTTCATGTCAGCTGTTTGTCATTAATTCTAGATAAGCATAGGCTGTGTTAACATACAGAAACTAAAAGCAAAACTGGGGCAATCATCTGGACTGAATAATTTTGATGAGAAATTAGCTTTCCCAGGAATACTTAAAAATACTTTCCTGATTTGATTCATGTAAGCATTCACCTCAAATTTTCATTTTGCTTTGTAAATGTATTTGTATAAAAATTAATTATAGTGATGATTAAAATGCATATATGCTGGAAATGGTTTAAAGTTTCTTTCAACTATTAAAAATCTTTTCAAATTTTATGTAACACTAGTTAAGCACAAAAAATATCCTAAGAATGTTCATGTGTCACTTTGTTGGGAAAAGAAAAAGAAAAAAATCCTTACAATAACAATGAAAAGAAAATGGTAATATTTAAGCTTGTTTATGTTTTTTCAGTCTGATAAGGGTTAATAACCATTTCTCTCAGTATAATTTTATAACTGAGTGAAAGTTTTAAATACCAAAATCCTGATAGTTAGCTACATTGTTTTAATTCAACTATATTTCAAATATGACTAAGAGTAATATAAGTTTATAAAGATGTAATGTCACTCTTGCATCAAATACATCTAAAATAAAATTTCTTATTAGAATTTTAAGTGTTAGAAAAGTAATTTTATTTGTAATGAGTTTAGGATCCCCTCAATGTTCCTTTATTAATTTAAGCTTCAAAAACCTTTTGTTTCCCCCGAATAATTTAGGTTATAGACATTCATTTAAAACTACTAAATTACTAAATTATGCCAGGCCTGGTGGTGCATGCCTGTAATCCCAGTACTTGAGAGGCTGAGACAGGATGATCACAGTCTCAGCAAGTAGTGTGACTCTCATCAACCTAGTGATATCATGTTTCAAAATAAAAATAAAATTGGGCTGGAGGTATACCTTGGAGTTTGAATGCCACTGAGTTCAATCCCCAGTACCAAAAAAAAAAAAAAATTAACTTCTAAATTACTATTTGGAATTATAATAAAAATTAATGTTCACTTTTCTAAAGAGATTCCTTCAGAATATTGCTATCAGTAAGTGAATTTTTTAGGTTATGGTATGATATTTTAATATAGTAAATTAGAAATAGGAAATGGGTATTTTTCAGGAGAGGTGATTTCCAAAAGAGTTAATTAACAAGTCTATCAACTCTTAATAGTGATGTGATATTTAAACTATAGTACATAATATTACCCTATAAAATAGACATGTTTCTATCTCTTTATGTATAAACAATTAATAAACCAACATATTTTTAATAACACTGTTAAAGTAGCAGCTAAAAATAAAGAAAATAGAATCAGCTTACCAGAATAATGAAGGTAACAGGTCCAATGAAACTCCATATAAAATAGTTGTCAACGTGGAGCCAGCAACTATTAAAAGAAGAAAAGAATATGCACTAAGTAGGCCTCAACATCAAAAGAAAAACAGAATTTTTAAAGCTTTTACAAACATTTGACTTCAAAAAATTCTTCATGGGCAAGAACAATTCTGAAGCAGTGTGAATTGGCCTGGACTTGACAAAAATATTCCAATTTTCATACCAGTTTTTAAATCTTATAAAAGCACACAGAAAGGGAAAAGAATAAATTAGGCTTAAAAAAAGAATAAACTCCACCTATCCCTAAATTCCTAAGAGTTTTGATATTATTAAGAAAGATCTGGACTTCTTTCACTTTTGGGGTGGCCTGCATCCTCCCCTGAATGTGTATGTTTTTACTTCCTAAATAAAATTTTATGCCTTTGGAAAGAAAATAAGAGGGAAAAAAGGAGGAGAAGGAAGAGGAGGAGGAGGAGGTGGAGGAGGAGGAGGAGGAGGAGGAGGAGGAGGTGGAGGAGGAGGAGGAGGAGGAGGAGGAAGAGGAGGAGGAGGTGGAGGAAGAGGAGGAGAAGAAATACCTGAAACTAAAAATTCCAAAATTTTTCATTATTTTAATGTTCTACATGTGGGCTTCAAAATTTGCCTCTCTGGTTTATCTGAACTAAAGTGTTCTAGCCTATGATACATAAAAGATAAAATAAGATGAAGAAAAATGTTTAGATATTGTGTTTGTTTTGAGACAGATAGCATAAATGTAATACTTTCATTAAGAATGAATGAACACTGAAAAAAATGAAAAGCACAGAACTCGGAGTATTAGAGTAAATGATGCATGAGCTTATTAAGACAGATTTTACTTAGTGGTTCATTTTTCATATACCCTTGAATCCCTGCTGAATTTCTTTTATTTGTCTTTCATCATCTGTACAGTCAGATTGCTTTCTTTTCTCCCAAAGAATTTTCATATAACTAATTTTATCAAAGGAAAAAAAAAATAAACAGAACTGGAAGGGAAACTCATGCCTCTAGCAAATAAAATCCTTAGAAACGCGGCCATATCTAACTTCCTGTATCTGTACTTTTATAAATGAAAGACAGTGACTTATTTTAATCCTTTCAAACTGCCTGGTAGAATATTATCAAAGCAAAACACTGGAGATAGAATGTACCGGTGACACAATTCAGAAGGAGAGTTAGCTCAGGGTCGGCTGCACAAAGAGAGCTAATGAAGCATTAGCTTAAAACCGAGTAGTTAAACCTGTCAGATGCTTTAAGTTCAGAAGAATTTTTACTTAATATCTTTCTAAGGCCAAAAAGTTATTTACTCTTTCAATTTGTTTCAGGTCAATCTTTTGTGTTAAAAAGAAAAGTCCATAATTTAGAATCTGCCTTGCCAGAGTACAGATCCTCTGAACCTAGAAAATTACAAAAGACTTGATTGTAATTTGTGCACCGCATGCCCATTCTCTTACCAATAGAGCTTTCAGATGCTATTTTAGTCTGTCAGGGACCCTCACTGACAGCTAACAGGCTTTAAAAAATTATTCACTTGAAAAACACTCAGGTCGCTTGCAATTACTTACGCTTTTTTTGTTCCATAGCTCTTGTAGTCAATAGCAGCTGAAACTCCAACGACTGTGGCAGGAAACAAGTAGCCCGCAACGTAGTAATATTTCTTCCTTGAATATTCACTTTCGAAAACTTCAACTAACATTAAATAGAGCTGCACCCCTTCCAGGCACATCCAAGCAAAAGCTGCCAAGAAGAAAAAGTGAAGAAGTCCTGCAAATATTGGGCATGCAATCTGTGAAAGGAAAAGAACAAAAAACACAAAGGAAAACTCATGAATACAAATAGCTCACTCCAAATGATAAAATATTTACTGATGAAAAGCGCTGGTTTTTAAACTACATCATTATTTAGGGTAAACTACTGTTTCCTCCAAATACTTTTTTCATAAATGGAAACAAGTTAAAAAACATTGCCAAATGTGACAGGTACAACACTTGCACAGCATAATAACAAGTGTGCTAGGTTTCATCATTGTAAGACATTACTGTTTTTATTAAGATTAGATATGAGAATGGAAAACATATCTTAATTTCTCTTCTTCAATTATCCATTATGAAATCTAAATACTCCACTTGCCGATGATTCTATTTGTTTATAAAAGAGTTGTTTGCAAGTATATTATTTCCGTATTTTCTATAACAAACATTTAAAGCTTTGCTTTAATAATAAATGCCCTGGCTCTAATTATGTGAGACTGTTTTCCTATCATATCTGGCACATTCTTAAATTCATCCCAATGTAGATGAATACAGGGCAATATGTTAACTAATCAAATTCTTTTTCTGATATTGGGACCTCACAATGATGAAGAAGTTGCTCTAAAAATAAAGAAATGCTCACTGGTCAGATGACTAAATAATATAGCAACTTAAAATAGTATCTTTTTCAATTCAGTATCCCCAGCATTCTTAAACCAACCCAGATAAATGCCACTCTACCTTACCACATGAAACGAATTAATTCATCATAAGATTACTTCATGATTGAGCTGTCTCGTAATTTATTACAAGTTATCCTTCAATATTACCATGTCAATTATATCAAACTACAAGGTCAAATACTAATATTAGCACCATTCATGGCTTCACATCTATTAAAATAATTTTCAGAGAACAAGGTCTATGAACTTAACAGTGCTTACCGTATATTTTGTCTTATCAATGCCTATTAGAAAAATAAATTCAGCAATAAAAAGGTTGATACAAAGGTTCTTGTGAATAGTGTTACGGTCACTCTGTAGGCCACGGAAAAAGCAGAAGGTGAAGATGCAGATAGCCAGGCAAACGAGGGAAATAACAATTCCCACCCAGGTGATAACAGTAAGAATTAATTCATGAACTCCATCTTTATCCTGTAAAATAAAGATGCAAAGAACATATTATTCCTACATCATATCAAATCAACTGGAAGAAAAAAGCTTTCACATGCCGCTCATTATTTAATACTGAACTCTCTGAAAAATAATATTCATGTGTGTGCAGAATCGGGACTCATTACTAAAAAGGCATTTTGATCATAAAAGAGAGTTCAGTATTACTTGACCTGTGGAAGAGGGGATTTTTTTCTCCAGAAAATAATGCAAGGGCATAAATATTTTAAAATCATGACTAAAATAATTGCTTCAAAACATATAAAAATGTTTACCTGATAAAATAAAGAATGCCTAATTGTGATTAAAAAGAACATATAAAAATGTTTACCTGATAAAATACAGAATGCCTAATTGTAATTAAAAAGAATCAACATTTTAATAATTTTCCAAGCTAACACAAAAACCTAACTTTAAGTTTTCATTTTCTCCTTTGGTTCCTATATATTTACATATTGAGAGTTAAGTAAACAACAAACCTGAAAGTTTTTATACTCTACTTCTTAATATATTTTTAATCTTCTATCATTTTCTTAACCATAAGGAGAAATTCTAAGACCCATTCCAGAAGCCATTCTGAGTTCAATATCTGCAGTCCACATAGTGTGCCAATTATTTAGGAAATGAGGTGAAAGTTTTAATATGAGATTCCTACATTCAAGTGGGAAGGGCATGCCAAACTTTAGTCTTTGTCTTTTGTGTATGATATTGGGTGTTCATTTCTTTAAACCCTTAGTTGACTCTGACAAGCACATACTCAAAGAAAAAAAACTTAATGTGAAGTGATACGAAAGCACATGATTTTGAAAAGTAACACTAAGAGCCCCACAATTTATTAAAATACATGGACAATGTAGAAACAATTAGAAATCCACATTACTTTATTTGCTTTTTAGTTACGATAAGCTCCACAAAATGGGACAATTATACAAACTGTTTTGAATCTCTGAGGGTTTTTTTTTTGTGTGTGCGCTACTCATTAGAAGTACAAATACTTACTGTGATTTCCCTGTGGGCCATGAGAATGGCAAAATTGGTTAGGTGGCTGCACGCACATGTTGTACGAGTTTTATTAGTGTCAACCAGCTTGCAGCCCTGGGTAGACCAATATCCCATCATAGTTCTTTCTGAGTAGTTCCAGAAGGAGCAGTTTGCATTGAAATAATTGTCAGGCTGGGAAATAAAATGACAAGATAAAATTAGGATTTTACATTCTAAGATGGCAATAGCAATTGTTTAATATGTGTAAAAGGTAATTCAGATTAAACTTTGCATGTTTCGGACTATAAAGTTTTTCATCAGCAAAATTGTGGACTGTTATACAAGGCAGATATCTAGCTTCAAGGGGGCTTTATAGTCCGAAACACTCTAAAGTGTACTCTAAATTACAAAAGACCTGTTTTATATAATTACAATTTCCATCTTATGATTTTACATACCAATGGCACATATGAATTTTATTTTCCCTTTTCTGACAAATTGGGAGCCATGACTTAGTTCTAAGAAAATTCTGTGAGGACCAAGTGTCTTAAAAAAAAAAATTCATTTTCAACTTCTGACTCAGTTTTGGATAGTTTTAAATGGCACATGATGAAGTTAGTACCTTAATGTTCTTAAGAGTAAATCAACTGAAGCACATGACACATGCCGAGAGCCACACAAACTTACTTTTGTCAATTCTGAAAAATTTCTTGGTTATCGAAGGGCACTTAGCCACACATAACAGCCAATTTTTCAACATAGTGTAGTTATTTAAGTACCAACAGTATTAAGGCAGATAAGCTTAATAGCATCTTCCTAATCATGTTTTTAAACACAATAGTTGATAAAAAGTTTTGCCAAAAACAAAACAATTGCCAAACTACAAAGGTAGAGTCCTATATACTCAGCTGCCTTGCTAAGGTAAGAGTTAATTTTCATTCAAAAACAAATTAGAGTCATTTACATTTTCCTGTTGATTACAGAATTAGCTTTCATTAAGAATACACTTAAGTTCTAATAATCAGTGAACCAAGCTCATTTAATTTTATGTTCACAGACTTAAATAAACTTGTGTCTCTGACCTAGACCAACATTTAAAATTCAAATGGAAAGGTCTTTCTCTCCCACATTTACTCACTCTCCCTCTCTGCAACCCCAGCGTGTATGCTTTACTTTCCTTCCATTCTGGTTGAATCACCTTTCACTGCTTCATTAGCATACATTAACTTACATCAATGTGTGGTAGGGTAAAAAGCACAGGATCTGTCAGGTAGACTCGGCTGGACTCTTTGTTGATTGAAACTGAAATGACGTGAGAATTCACTGCAATAGTGCTATTACGACCAATAAAGTCAGCACCTAGTTTTATGGTTGCATTTTCTGTACTAAGGAATTGTCCCAGACTCCGGTAAATGATGAACACCAACTTTGCAAGCCCTAGGAAGGTAAAAACAGTCATAAGACCTCCAGAAATTACACTTATGGATAAAGTAAGTCACAATGAAGTAACAACAAAATGCAAAAGTCCTGTAGAGCCTTTATTTAAATAAACCTTATGAAAGATGAATAAGGTATTATCTCATATCTGCTTTTAAAAATTAAGTCAATTTTGATCTATTTAGGTCAAATACTTAGCATTTTAGAGTAAGTTTTACTGAACAACAATGAAATGAAATGATCAATCTTTGAAGACTGCCCAAAATAGTCAGTCTTTTTAGACTGTGCAGCTTACCATTCCTGCTATTCTGCTTGACAGTATTTGCAGAGAGCTGGATTGAGCTGCCTGCTCCCTTGATGCCTAGAGGAAACTTGAAATCCTGGACCTGCCCTTCTGTGCTGAGTACTGCAACTTCCAGAACTAAATGAAGCCAAGGACAAAGGAGAAGGAAAAGGAGGCATTGTTAACATTAAACTCAGATATAAGCAATAATGTATAAAACTATTTTGTTTTTAGTCTACTTACAAAACATTACTATTAGATTTCAACAAAATCATAAACAAAAAACTAAATTACTCCAAGAGGTCTTAACCCTTGATTTCTCTAAAAACTCTATATAATAATTTAAATATTGCCCTTATTTTTTATGTCTCTGTCATGAACTAATTCCAAACTTGTATCCGGTATTTTTGCTGTATAATTCATAGTACATAACTTAAATGCTTTATTTAAATCATAAAATTAAATAAAAATATCGCAAAATGATATTTTGGGGTTTCTTTATGTTAATTTTTTTCAAAGACCATATTTGGCAGTGGTAAACTAAGTATAAATTTGAATGCCTTTGTTGCACATATACATCTATTTCCATGTGCAATACACTTTAATACATATGATTACATAGGCTAGGTTTCTAGTAATATCTTTTTCTAATTTTTAGAAGTATGAGATCACTAAAGTATATTTGGGAGAAAATCTTTCATTATGTTAAAACTTACCATTAATTCTCACTGGTAACTATCAATTTTATATAATCCAACTTGTGCAAAATAGGATTTTTTAAAAAATAAAGTTTTACTCTAACACAGTCATACTTACTCATTTACTTATGGCTAATTCATATTACAATTCATAATATATTCAGTACTATAATGCCAGGTAAGGATTCACAAGAAAAGCCAAATGTCCTACAAAGCCCAAATCATATACTGTATCTATGACTTTTAAGGAAAAGTTTGCCAACCACTATAGACTAATACAAACCTCAAAAATTGAAAACCAGTAGCAAAATTTAAAAACCGTAAGGAAAATAAGTCAGGACATAGATTGAGAAAATTTTATCTGACTGAGAAGGCCAAGGTTAACTTTGTTTCAAATATATTTAATAATAATTGCAAACAACATAAGTTTGTTGTTTACTGTTTAAGGTAATGATTGCAATGCTTTATGCTGATATTAATTTAATGTTTAAAAAGGAATGGGAAATATTATTTCCACAGTTAACTTTCATATTAATAATTATCAGATGCTGTAATTTTATTGAAGAAATAAGGAAGATGACATAAACATTTCATTAAATTCAGATGCTTGGATTTCAAAAGTAAGAAATTCTTAATAACTTCAAAAATAAATATGCCTATTCTTGAAATTAGCCTCTTTAATGTCTGTATAACTACATAACTATTTCTATGCCTAGACAAATGCATATATGTTTGTGAACACACACATATGATTAATTCACCCATTCTCATTCTTTTTACAGAAATAGGCTCATATATTATTGAATCCTTATAACTCCTGGATATATTTTTTATAACTGTAAATACAGAAACATTGACATTGAAAGATTTTTTTCTAAGCACTGACACCACATATTGAACATTAAAATACAACTTTATAACGAAGTTCAGGTAACTCTTGTAATTCACTCAGCTGCAGAAAACTAGTTGAGATACTTATTTTATATATTCATATTTGAAAAGATTAAGCAGGTGGTAGGTGGATGACCTCTTTTCCTCATATCCATGTAAATGAATATGAGCACAGGATGAAAGGGAGGTAAGAGTGAAGGAAACATATCTAGCCAGGTACACGGCACATGCCTAAATCCCAGCTACTGGGGAGGGTGATGGAGGAAGATCACAAGTTTGAGGCTAGAATGGCCAAATCAGTAAGACATGTCTCAAAAGTAAAAACAAACAAACAAACAAACAAACAAAGCACCCACACACCTAATATATACTTGTCTTTTCCTCACACTGAAAGGGACTTTAATTAATTATTCTTAACAAAAGCAGTCCTTTGAGTTTTTATGAAACATTCAAATTTCTATTGATACACATGTACAAGTCAGTTGGCAAGTTGGGCATGGTGCGTAGGCGTGTGGTCTAGGCACTTTGGAGGATTGAGGAAGATCACTTGAGCCCAGGAGTTTGAGATCAGCCTGAACAACAAAAATACTACCTCAAAAAGAAAAGAAAAGAAAAGAAAAGAAAAGAAAAGAAAAGAAAAGAAAAGAAAGAAGGAAGGAAGGAAGGAAGGAAGGAAGGAAGGAAGGAAAGAAAGAAAGAAAGAAAGAAAGAAAGAAAGAAAGAAAGAAAGAGAAGGAAAGAGCAAAAGAGGACTAGGTATATACTTACTAGGATTTTAAAGTTATGTCCAGAATCAAGGAAAAATAAACAGTTAAAATTTTCAAAAGTAATAGGATCATTACTACACATTTAAGTATTTCAAAACAATGAAAAATACAATGGTTTAGTAACAATATATTTCTATTAATAATTTCCACTTTAAGGAAAAATAAAATTTTCGTACGGAAATAAAACTGACAAATTTTAAAACTCCGATAGTTTATGGCCAGTAAAGAAAATCAACTCAAGGTTAATCCTTGAGTTGATTTTAAACACAATTTTAAACACAATTTATACTTCATCTCAAAAAACAGAAAAAGAATGTTCTAAACTCATTTAATAAGATTTGTGTAACAATGGACAAAGACATCACAAGAAAAGAAATTATGGGATATTTTCATGCATTAGACTGATTCAAAAGATCTTTAATAAAATATACATATACACATTTTAAATGCAATGTTGTGAATAAATTAAGTTTAACTCATAAAAAGTTACAGAAATATATCAGAAAACAGTATTATAATGCACTAAATCAAAAATATAAACTAACAAATAATTCAGTAAATTCTCAATACTCATTTATTATAAAAATCTTTACAAAGTAATAATAATAAATCGAGTAAATAACTTGACTAATAAAGGTTTTGTTGTCAGATGAAAAATTTATAGCAAACAAGCATCCCTGCTAAAGTCAGAATGATCTCCCATCAACAGGTTTTATTTAGAATTGCATTAGAGTACTCTACATAATACTGTACTTCAAGAAAAAACACATGGTATTAAGACTACAAGAAGGGAAAAAACTAATTTTACATAACAAAATTAACTACATAGTAATCATAAGGGACCATATAAACAAACTATAAAAAACAGTTAAGAATTTAGCAAGGCTGCAATAATCAGAATCAATTGTATTCCTACACACCAGGCAACAAATAATCAGAGTATGTAATCCAGACAGATCCGTTATTTGAGACAAAAATAAAAATCATGTTACCTAGAAATAAACCTAACTTTAAGAATATTAGACATTAATTTGAAAACAAATAACTTTATTAAAAGACTTAAGAACAAATAGAGGCTTATATAATGGCCTTAATTGGGTGGAACTAAAAAGATCAAACTGGTACTTCCTTTGAAATCGATGTATCAACAAAGTCTAATTCTAATAAAAATTTTAAGAAGATTGTGTGTGTGTGTGTGTGTGTGTGTGTGTGTGTGTATGTATGTATGTATGGAACTTGACACACTGATTTAAAAATTCCTATGGAAAACACATACCAAAAAGCAGATAGGACAATTCCTCAAGAAGCAAGGTTAAAAGAGCAAAAAAAAAATTTCTTAAGCAGGGAGCCAAAAAGGAAAACTCTTAAACAAGATACCAAAAACACCCATTCTAAAAGAATAGACTAATAAATTTGACTTCAGTATTAATGTAATAAGATACCTTTTAAAAAGTTAAGAAGGTACAGGTAGCATAAGTATTTTTAAACTATTACTTTTAATCTTCAAAAAACTAGTGTCCAGAATGCATAGGAGAAGTATGAAAAATAGGAAAATGTGTGGACAACAATTTCACAGGAAAGATAACTAAAATAGGCAAATAAGTACATTAAAAAGAATCAAAAGCATTAAGTAATCAGGGGAACTGCAAATTAAAACGGTAATGGGATCAATTCAAACTCATTAGATTAACAAAATTTATGTCAATAATAAAGTGCTGGCAGAGACAGTGATAGCATTACTGGTATTACTAGTGAGAATATAAATTAGTAAAACATGGTTAGAGACCAATTTGGCATTATTTAGTGAAGTTGAACAAGGGCATGCTTTGTCACTCAAAAATTCTATTTCAAGATGTGAGTACACATAAGCATGCATGTCTTGAAGGCACACAGAGGAGAAAGAAGGTATATAAAAACTTCCATTGCCGTTTCCTCATATTGGACAAAAAAAGGGAAGCCACTAAAATGACTGTTAATACAACAGTTAAATAACCGTGGTGTATTCTCAGAACAAATGAATGAACTAGAAATGCACATGTTGACATATATAAATGTTAAAAATATAAATATACGGAAAATTGTACAATTATATATTAGTGTGAAATCAATGTTAAAAACATCAATTTTTTACATGTTCACACTTGCAAAGCAATATTAAGGGGGGAATAAGCTTACTGAGGCAGGGGGAGAGTGTAAGCCTAGGATTTGGAGGCTAAGGTGGGAAATATAGTGAGACACAACCTCAAAATAAAAATGTCTAAAAAGGGTAAAATAAACTCAGGATGACAGTTAACCTCTTCTTTATCTGATCACAAATGAGAAAACCCATTCTCAATATATGAAATTTGTAATTCCATAAATAAGATGTTTTCAAAAGTGTTTGAAATGAATACTGTAAAATACCACGATATGGCTCAGCTAGGTAGTTGGTGCACAGATGTTTTTAAGTCTCTACATCTTCTGTAAGCCTGAAATAATATGCGTTGGTCAACAGGCTCCTAGAATGGAATATACTTGTTACATAGGATAGTGATCCAGAGCCTTAAGTCAAAAGTTGGTGCACTAGACAGAATTTTAATATAATTTTCTGTCCTATTTCTTTTTTCAAGTTTAGTATTGGATACAATGAGACAAAAGGAGAACAATACAAGAGAACCTCTAAAAAAAAAGCTATGACTCTCCCAGGAGGCCCTGCAATGTTCTCTCACATGGGTCTCAAGGTAAAGATGGCATGGAGGGGGACGAGGACAAACAGGAGCAGAGTCAAAGCCCAGCCTCACACCTCATGCAGCAAGAAGAAAATGTGAACCTTTATTGTCATGAATTGCTTCAACTACAGAATTTTTGTTACTGAAATATAACTTGGCCTAACTTGAGAAATAGAATCATACCAGCTACTAAGACCATTCGCAAAGGTCTTAGTAAAGACCTTTAAAGTTTAAAATAAAGAAAAATTTTTAAAAAATTATTTTTGGTGGTACTGGGGATGGAACCCTTCTACCTCTGGGCTATACTCTCAGACCTATTTTATATTTTATTTGGAAACAAGGTCTCTTAAGCCAGCAAGGCTGGCTTCGAACCAGTATGATCCTCCTGTCTCCGCCTCCCAAGCGGGAGGTTACAAGCATGCACCACCACGCCCGGCTAAAATAAAGGAAAATTTTAAACTATCTAATTCATCTTAAAGTCAGAAGGACAAAAGCAAACATTAAATGCATCATGATATGATACAACAGAAAGTTCTACGAGAGAAAAATTAAATATTGGCTAGTTAAGACTCTAGATATAATTATCGGTATACCAAGCACAGTAGTTAAATGATGCACTGGAGTAAAATAAGCCAAATCCAGAATATGAAAAATTTGTCAGGGCAAATCCCCCACCTGATGTCTTCTACAAAAAGAAAAATGGATTAAAATTCATATATAAGGGGGGCATGGTGTTACACTTGTAATCTCAGTACTTGGGAGGCTGAGACAGGAAGATGGCAGGTTTGCGGGCTACCTCAGCTACTTAGTAGGCCCTTTCAACTTAGTGAAACCCTGTTTCTTAATAAAAACTTAAAAAGTAGGTCTGGGGCTATTTCAGAGGTAGAGTGACTATGGTTTCAATTCCCAGCACCACCAAAAAAAAAAAAACAAAAAAAATCCTAAAATACCCTTTTCCTCATAACGAAGTATACAAGATCAGGTCAAGCAGAATTAATTATTCTGACTTCATTTAGTTGTTGAGTGATTAATCATTCTTATACTTCAGAGCAAATTCAGTATTTAATTTATTTTGATAAATTCAATTATTTAAAGTAAATGTAAAGTTTTGAATTTTAGGCATCACAGTTCAATTCATGTCCATTTTTCCCTACATATCCTTCTTTATGGTACTTCTTCATATAAATTCCCAGATGGAAACATTTCCTTGAAATATGCTACCATAAATAAGTTACCAATTTTTTTTTTTGATGAAAGAATTGTCTGTGCCATCCCTTCTCCTGTTTTTGTTGTTGATATATTTTACATTTTTACTTGGAGAACTTTTTACTTCACTAATGGATTTAGTAAACTATATTAGAATTCACTCTAACTTCTAATTAACAATTCTAAATTGATCAACCCTACATTAATAAAATTTTACTCTCCTACCAGTAGTCTCAAGAATGAATTCCCACTTTTCAGTGGCAGCATTCAAATTCTAAATTATGCTTCAAAACTATCTGTAGTTGCTTTGCAATTCATGAAACATGGATATTCTGCATTATGAATCATGTAGTTCACTGACCATATTTTTACCTGAAAGCAGTTGGTTTTGTTTAATATAAACATTGTTTGCTCAAGTTTTATGAGCTAAATTATTTGACCAGGTGAACACATCCCATAAAGTAATTTAAATTCATTAGAAATGTATTTTACAAAATGAAAAAGCATTTGCCACCATTTCATAGCAAGCACTTCCATTACTTAAGCAATCCATATTCTGGCATTTAAGTGTTCTTACAATTTTTTCTTTCTTGAATGATTTTTCAATTAGAAAAAACTATACAAGCATGCCCATAAAGCCACCTTTCAAAAGATATAGGGTAGATTCTGGTTTGCATTAATTTTATTAAGTATGATCAATAATTTCCTTTGCTAAAAGAAATAATTTAACAAAGAAAATTGGCACTGGGAAACCACAGACTCAGAATGAAAATGACACTTTCTTAAATGGCTGTGTTCAAAATAAAAATTAAATCTGAGAATCGATTCACTTACCAATATTTTCTGTGGGCATTGAGACCCTGGTTGGTTCCAGGAGATTGTCAGCCAGAACAAAGGCTCCTTCTTCTAACGTGTCAAGTAACATCGTTGCGGTGTGTGCTTGTTCAGATGAATTCATGTGTTTCCATGACTCCAAAGCTTCGGGTCTCAGAAGGTTGTCCACCGTGTCAACAATTGCCTATATTATTAGAAAACCACCATTAGTTTTGACGGTTTCTAAAATCAACATGATTTTTAATCCCTGACTACTGACAACTGTAATATTTCTCTGATATCATGATTTACTCATATCTCAGGACAGGAGATCACCTCAACAGCCTATACCTGGTCAAGCTGAAGTATCCCTGACCATTTCAAAATAGGACTAACTAAAGATTAGCAGACTGCTTTCTGATTGTTAAGAATATGGGTAGAAAAATGATTTTTTTGGTTTAATCATACTTGTTGAAGAAAAATTTAACAAACAGTAATAGCTATTAACTCTTTTGTGGTCACAGCTACTAAAGTCACCCTAATTATAATCTCAAGACTCGAAACTTCTAAGCAGAGAATAGGGATGTTTCTAGACTAATATTTATGCTCAAAACTTCAGCCATATTTGCTTTTTTTGAGCCTGAGCTAAAATAGTAACTAAAACTGTGCTCTATAGGCATTGTCTGCTTATTTTGTCACCATTTTTAAAACAGGGCTTTTTAAAGCTTATGTTATCTGCAAACATTCTTTTAATCCTTCTATCTCCCTATCTAGCTAAAAACATTTGAACAGTATACCTTAATTAGTGAACAATGGTCTGCTTTTAAAGGAATAAAGAAAGCAAGTAAAATATTCAAAAGCTGTATTGATAAATTAAGAAAAAGAATAAAAGCACCAATAAAGCCATTGTAACCAATCAAGTATAAATATTCACATATGTAGGCTTAACTTATTACCATGCAAAATGACTTTAAATATAGAAATCTAGCCAGTCAGCAACTGAAGGCAGACTCTTCTACTTACATACTTGCTATACCAATGCCCTGAGTATACCTCGGATAGCTGGAATCACTAGCTTTATTTACTATTTCATTTACTTAGTCATAATGTATCACTAACAACAGGTCTGAACTGTTATGATCTAATGTATAATCACTGAGGAAGAATAGCGTATATACATAATTTAAAGAACAACAATGAAAATGGCTAGTTTGAGGGGCTGTATGGAAATGAGCAGGGGGAAAAGTTGTTTGAGGCTGCTGTCAAAGTAAGATTAATTAGCTCAATCCATCTTAATATCCTCCTTCTGCCTGCCTTGTGAGCTACCACGACCTTCCTCACAGGTGGAAGATACTTCCGCGTGGCACTAAAGGCTCCCCCCACCTGCCCCACGTCATGGGAGATAGAAGAGTCAGAATGCCCACATTGATACTGCGGCAGCCATTAACTAGAGTGGGACAGGAATTGGTCTGCTGAGGCCAGATTCATTAGTCACCAAGAAATACAGACTGGAGCCTCTAAGCCAAGTTACAAATCTTCTGTCACAAAGTAGGAGCTTTGCTTCATTTGCATAGTAAAGTCGGCTTCTCATTTGTAATTTAGGGGATTTTATTAGTCTTATCTGAACAGAGAAGCTCATTTGAGACATACTGAAAATCGCACTGGTCAGAAATTAAGGTCAGCCGGGCGTGGTGGCGCACGCTTGTAATCCCCGCGATTGGGAGGCTGAGACAGGAGGATCACACAGGTTCAAAGCCAGCCTCAGCTACTTAGTGAGGCTCTCAGCAACTTAGTGAGACCCTGTTTCCAAATAAAATATAAAAAAGGTCTGGGAGTATGGGAGTATAGCCCGGAGGTAGAAAGCCTCTGGGTTCCAACCCCAGTTCCAAACCCCCCAAAAATAAAAAAATTAAGGTTATAGTGAAATTTACTATGTATACATGTAACCCAGTGATGGCATGTTTTATTGAAACACTTATTTATTACCACTTGTACTTTTCTAGTGAGATCAAAATTATCATTAGCCTAATCATATTCCTGAAGTAGTCTTTTCCTGCCAAAGTGGAGGAAATTCTATTCTTTTCCCACCGAGATATATGTCCTGGGCAACATACCAATTATTACATTTCATACATTAACTAATGTCTTAGAAGTGATCTGAACATACAGACCTCAGCAATTATTTATTTTCCCCATTAAACAGGCTGAAAATAGGATTCTCAGAGGATGACTACATGAAAATGCTCTCCAACAGCCTTTTCTTTTAAAGTTGTCAGGCCCAACAATGTCTTTTCCTAACTAGTGAGACATCCATCTCCCCTCCCCCAGACCTTGCCAATCAAAATTAGAGAAGCTATGGCTTTTGAGTAACTTCTACATTATGAAACTACAAAAGCTTCTTTGTCATCATATTATATGCGTTAGTTTGTCAAGGTTTGATTTACCATGGTAGGGTTAGAAAATAACTATCTCCTGAAAAAGGAAAGCTAAAATTCACAGAGCAAATTAAAAAATGCAATTTGGTGTTAGTACTGTGATCTACCACATAGAAGTAGCACGGCATAATCCCATTGTTAAGACTCAGCGTATTCCCAATTACTTAGATATGCCAGGAAGAAAAACTAGCTGGAGTAAAGAAGGATTCTGAGCTGAACAGTAGGTCTCTGCTCTTATTAGCCTGATCAAAACCAATATGTAATGTATCCCGATATCACTGTCACACTATTTATATTTCATTTTAGTAACCCATCTCCATATCAACCTGATTCTAAGAAAGACCCCTAAAATTTTCAAGACAAAGCCTATTTCTTTTAAGAGTACACCACAGAAATAAGAAAGCAGTGACTTTTTCATGCACATACATTATGACTATACAGTCTTTGATAGGATAAACTGCCAAGAATATATCATAGCTGTTTTACTCGAGTTGCCTTTTAATCCACAGTGATGACAACAGAAAACAAAAGAGACTGTACGATTACTTTCCAATTCAGAGGGGTTTTTCATTAAAAGTCTCGTACTTTGGGATGAATGGAAAAGCAGATTATTAAAATAAATTTGCTTATTCTGAGAGCAATAAACCTGTGACAAGCCAACATTTGTACAGCTGATATGGGGCACATTATATAATTATCAAAGACTGAAATATATTGGATCATGCAGCAAGATGGCAAAGCGTGGCGGGTAGCTGAAGAAGGGAGAAAGCAGTGACAGCTCAGGAGAGATACCTTAAGGTAAGCCCTGCATGTCTTCTCTCGTTTTTGGAGCTTTTAAGTAAAAGAAAAGAAAATCAGAGGTTAGATTTTTTTGGCTGAAATGAGGAAAAGAAGAAATCCTCAAAAATTAGGCTGGTGTTCCAGAGTTCAAAGTTAAGCTCAGCAGTCCTCTGGATGCATGTATTCTAGTTGCCCAAACTGCTTTTTACAGTTTTTAGCTGTATTCTTAAGTATGCTAATCCAAGGCATGTTAACCAAAAAGGGGGAAAAATAGAGGGTAATAAAATATATAATGTGGTTAAAAAAAAAGTCTATTTTTAACCTTATGGAATGATATTCAACCACAGGGTTGAAATGAATCTAATATAAACACAGTGTGGTTAAAGTAATTATTAAATTAACACTAATACAAAATATCCCTGCAGAGGGAATCCTCTTCTTCCAAAAGCTGCCACTAAAAGGAGGATTTCAGTGACTGAAATTCCTGGGTATGTCACAATTTTGCTGCCACCTTAAGAGCTACGTGTATTAGCATAAAAAGGGCATCAATTGTATAACGTGTAATTTCTCCAAGTGCAAATAATGCACACTCCAGTCAGACTACTGGACACAATCAGAGGGGATGCAGTTTGTCAACAACTAAAATCTCTCCGGTAATTATTATTATTTATATTTGGGGAGGGTGCTCCTTTCTCAACCATAATTCTTTCCTGGGAAATGAACCAAATGAGGAGTTTTGTTTCTAAGTGTATGTTGAGGGGGCCGGAGATTTGGCAACCAACTACTGGAAGAGTGGAGAGCTGCCATACAACATGTCTAGTTTAAAACAGCAGAAGGGTTCTTCCTACCTTGTTATAACTCCGTCCAGCTGAATCCTTCTCACTAGGTTTCAGCTCCTGCAGCTGTGCATCGAGGATGTCTACCAACTGCTCCATCAGTCTCACTGAAGAACTTACGTCCCCCGCAAACACCGGCCCTTTGGTATGTTTAGCCAGTTCATTGGCAAGACTAGCAGCATTTTCTCCACTTCGGATCTGAAATGACAATTTGTATTTTCTCAAAAAATTCTTGTTCTGTGTGTGGCTTCTAGTTCTCAAGTACTTCTGTTGTGGTTAAAGAAAAAATATATATATATTTTTTGCAAATATGTCAAAATCTGCAATCAATTGAGACCAATAACTTTCTCTTCATCTCAGAAGATTAAAGGCTTTTAGATCTTCCACACACAAAAGAAATTCTTAATCAGTTAAAGGAAACAAAAGGAAAACAGGAAAGTCCTTCTTAAAATTTTTTCAGCCACCACTCACTGTACTGCAACAATTCAAAATTGTTATTAAAAAATCTAATTCCAATGATCTGGAATTTAAAGCAGAAAGTAATCAGTGTGATACTCAGGGTTATTATCTAGTCTTTGTATTTCAAAAGGGTAGGTGGAGATGGAGAAAATGAAAGGGTACTGCATTACATTGCAATAGTCAAGATACTAATGCCTTTTAAAATCATTTTACTCATTGTTATCATAATCACATATGATATAGACATCTGCTTGCACTCTGTGGATTCAGTTGCAAACTTAATGATATTTGATTTATGAGGCCAATGCACTATTTGTCTTATGAACATCAAAAGAAACAGAACAAACTATAAGTGGAATTAAACAAGTATATCCTCATTAAAAAGCTTAACATAGAAAACAGCACATCCAAACACATGTAAATTCCAGTAAATAGTTTATAGACAAACCTTATACCTAATTTTTCTACTTTCATACTGAACAAAGAAGAATGAAGCTGGTTTAAAAAACAAAAGTAAATTATTTAGGTTAGAAGTTAAAGCCCTAAGTCACCAACGGGTATTATAAAAACGCTCCAACCAACCTTCTGAGCCAGCTGATTTACCCAGTGTGAGGTACAGTTGCTTAGATCGGGGCCCTTAGGGTTCCATGTTCCAGTGGAAACCATGCAGAGATACGAGGCAGTTCCTGCAACAGATGTAGAAAACAACAGTGAAATTGAAACCATTTTTCTGCATGCATTCGGGAAATCAACGATGATGATCCTAGGCTGTGTGTTAAATTTTGAATAAACACTAATGGAAGTAGTTGACAATAACTGACAAAAAGTAGAGTATAATGTAGATCAAACAGTAAGTATAAAGTCAGCATAGAAATATCAGACATTTACAGCAAACAAACAAAAAGCCCTTGATTTTCTTGGGACTTGTCCAAAGGATGCTTGTAATGAGAAAGGCAGCTGTAAGAAAGCCTCACTAGAGGCCTTGAGAAAAACATCTCTGGCTGGACCTATCTCTGTCTTTAAGAGGGAGAGGTAATTTGGTATCTGACCTTAAATGACTTTTACAGCTTAAGCATCCATAAGTTGTCTTACAGATACTACATTACTAAACTAACAAAAATAATAAAATCCGCTTTGTAAATATCTTTCTTTAAATAAAATCACTTAAGTGTAATTTAGAATCTACATACTAAATTTAAAAATGTACGCATGGTATTTTTATAGGAAATACCTCTTGTTCCCTTGGGGCAAGGTCTTTCAACCATCATTCCCCTTTGTGTCTGAGGCCACTTTATCCCCCTCGCGTCTAATGCTTCGCAGAATCTCTCTGGCAGGGGAAAAATATTTGTTACAGGAGGATTTTTGGTTGTAGAAACTGCTGGAGGTGGTTTTGTCCCTCTGTTTCCTTCCTGCGATCCAGCTACAGTAGTGCTCATGGGGCCTTTCTGTGAAGTAGTGCTTGTGGTTGATACTGTGGTTTTGAACAGCTCAGCTGAAGAAGTTATTGTCACAGCTGTGGTAGGCACTATGGAAAAAAGATGAGTGTATTAATCGCCAACACACACTCACAAAGGCATGCACGTGTGAATGTGTACGCAGACAGGCAAAACCCTACCCGTTCATATGCTCCCAAACCATCAAACAAAATTGTAACATCACTGGGTTGGTAGAGAAGAGTTTCTCTCGTTTTTTATCCCAATTTATTTCTTTGTTGGCTAAATGATCATAATTTGGGCTATCCTACAGCTTTTCTTGTATGACTCTCCGAGTTAGGTTTACTTTTTAGTAAAATAGTTGGTGGTACAATTTGAGTATTTACCATATACCAACTAACAGGAAATGGGTAGTTTATAATGTGGGACAATTTTATTCTTATATAAATTCATATTCTATAAACAAATTTGAAATATTGACTAACATTTGACAATTACATATAATTAGGAAAATACAAAGATTTAAAGTCATCTACTCTACATCTTGCAGGAAAATAAATATGGTGACATCTTTCTATCCAGCAGCCATTCTTGCTCTGGAGAGTTTTGGCCATGCCTGATTAGATAAAAAAGAGAAGATGAGCTTGGCATACTTGTGCTACTGTAGTATACAATAGCTCAGTCTGGCATCATTACTTTTGAAAGGTAGAGCACCTAGTTCCACTCAGGAATGATAATACCATCTCTTATTGATATAAAAGTTAGATCAAATCATGCCTAGTTGCAAACCAACAGTGCATATCATATTCTCTCTTAAAAGAGAGCACAAAAACAACTATGATTACACGTTTCAAAGAAGAAAAAATTTCCTTTTGTTAAAATTTTTCTAACACTACTTTCAAAGAGTTAAATCAATTGGCTTTAAAAAAAACAGAGCTCTGTTTCCCTACTAATTAACATTTAATTAATTTAAATTATAATAAAAACTGTCAGTAAAAATGTAATACTACCATTTAAAATCTGTTGGATGACATCAAAATCAAGTTTTATCGGTATTTACATATTGCTGACTCTAAAACTTTCCATATATAATGTCTTTCGTTGTATGAATATAGCAAGCTAAGTTTATCGTTAAACATTCACAAAAATATAAATTTTGTTTCAGCTAATATGTAAGATAAATGCTACTCATTAAAACTTATTAGAAAAGAAGATTAGAGTGCCACTAGTATGTTTAAAATTTTAAGTTCTGGTTGACAAATTTATTTCAAGTAATTCTGACACAACCAAGAGTATAGTAAGTTTACCAGAAAAAGTAGTACGTATGTATTTTTAGTTCCTCAGTAGTAGCAAATGTTATCACTAAATACACTACACACGTTCTCTTCCTTTTTCCTTTCTATTTCAAGAGAAAGTTCTTAGGCACGTGTTTTATTTCCAGGGCATAATTTATTGACCATATGAGAGATGCCATGTACATCCGTCAGACATCATGCCTAGCCAGCTGCTGCAGAAACCTGTCTGTCTTTTTCTGTAAAGCACTTGCCTGACATCTTGTTAAACCTCTGTAATTTTCTTTTGATTACAATGCAGTAGGCTTTCAGTGCTTTCTCAATTAACATTTGTCAGAAGCGTCACAATCTTCTGCCGAAGCATCAAACGACTACAGAGGAATCAAATCTTAAAGGGGAGTGAGCCAAAAAAGAAAGGGCAGAAGGAAATGGCTTGGTGTTATACCATCTTATGTCTCTAGCCACACTGTACTAACCAATACTCATTTAATCCCTGAAAAAAAATCTATATAAATGCTACAATGTGATTTGTTAGCTCAGAGTCAGTAAAGATGCGTGATAACCAAGTCAAGGTTGATAACAAAATGACCCCCACCGAATGCAACAAAACAACATCAACAACAACAACAAAAACTATTTGCAGCATTTCCACCATCAGGTTTCCGTGTATTTTTTTGCCAATGTATTTGCACATTTTTAACCATTTCATTACTACAGAAGATTAACAGGAATTAATATTTTCTTCAAAGGTAAATTAGTGAAATGCTGGGATATGATGAAATTGTAAACTATAAATGCCAATACTTGCCCCTTTAGGAGAACAATAAAATGCCTAGGATTCTTTCAAGACCAGAATTTAGCCATGCTTTAAGGCAAACAATTTTTTTTTAAATTTCTGAAGCTAGAAATGTAGTTTCTCCAGGTGGAGACAAGTCTAATAGGGCTATGGTATAATAAAATCTTATATTTATTCAGCATTTATGTGCCAGATGTTGTGTAGATCACCATCCATGGGATCATCAGATCATCTTAATCCTTACTGCAACCTCATGAAGTACACACAAAATTATTTCATTTCGCAGGTGTAGAAACTGAGCCATGAAGAAATTGATTTGTTTAAAGTCACTTGTCCACATTCTTAAATGCTTCAATCTTGTTTCTAAGTAAAGGATTTTCATAGACTTGGAAAAAGCATGGCATCCTACAATGCAGTCTGCCCTTATTCTGAAGAATTTGGTTGATACTTTTGCATAGATCTCTAAGATAAAGACAACTTATGAGGCCAAAAGCTGAAAGCCCAAGAATATCTTAGGAACACTTGGAGAAAAGAGACACTTTCCTCCAAACTTCATTTTTTGTGTACAAAGCTCCATTTATCAGGATGCCGTATGAAGCAACCAGATGAAATGACTTAGCATTCTGCCTACCATTTATCACCGGAGTACAGAAACCTAAGAAGCTACACTAATAAAACACATTTATTAGGAACTCAGAAAGATTTTAGCAAATATACAGAATGGCTCAATTTACTGTGATAGTGTTTACCAGGAACTTGCTGTTTATTACCAGTATCAAGCAATTTGAGGGAATATCTATTAATGATAAGGGAACTATTCCCTCCACTGAAGTCCAAGACATGTACTATCCTCTGCCTGAACAAACTCTAGCCAGAGTGAGTCTGTAGCCTACAAAGGCAAAACTAACCACTCATTAAATTGACCCTTGCTCAATGTCTAAAAACACTAATCATCCCTTCCTTCCTTCCTTCCTTCCTTCCTTCCTTCCTTCCTTCCTTCCTTCCTTCCTTCCTTCTTTCCTTCCTCCCCCCCACCATACTGGGGACCGAAGGCAGGGGCATTTCTACCTTTGAGCCAAAAGACCACTCATTCATCATCAACAGAAAGGTATTCAGAATATGTGTAGTGTATGCTGAATATTTCCTAAGTATAAATAAAACTAGCTTTCCTGTTAAAAAGGTTTTCTTATAATGGGAGTATCTTACTTCACAGTTAATCTAAGATAAATATTCAGGAACTGTTAAAAACCCAAGTAAAGATAGAATGTTTTGAGAATAGTAGAGTGCAGAGCTGCACACCAGTAATCCCAATAATCAGGGGGCTGAGAAAGAGGGATGTTTAGAAGCCAAACTCAGCAATTTAGCAAGACTTTCAGCAACTCAGTGAGAGCCTATTTTTAAATAAAAAATAAAATAGGGTATGGAGGAGAAAGGGCAGGACTCAGAAGCAGAATGATTCTGGGTTCAATCCCTAGTACCAAAAAAAAAGACAATGTTTTGATATAAGAATATCAAATTTGAGAGAAAACGTAAGTAAAATGAAAGAATCCAGATTAATAAATGGAAAAAAGTGTTACAATAGGACTGGAAGGGGTTTTTCTTAAGCCCATGCTAAAGAGGAGGAGAGTGAGAGGAACATCAGATCCAGTGTAGGAAAATGGAAAAAAAAATAAAACATGCAAATACAGTATAAATCTAAAAATGCAAATTAAAAAAAGATCAGAGTTTATGCTATAAGGAATTAACAAAAAATCTTAGGTTTGTCAGGCTTGGTGTCACACTCTATAATCCCAGTACTTGGGAGGCTGAGACAAAATGATCACAGATATGAGTACAACTCAGCAAGGTAGTGAGGGTCTCAGCAATTTAGAAAGACCCTTTATCAAAACAATGATTTCAAAGGTCTATAGATACAGCTCAGAGGTAGAACAACCCTGGGTTCTACACACACACACACACACACACACACACACACACACACACACACACACTCATAATGAAGAATGAATTTTAGACACATGCATGGGGGCACAAGCTGTTTGACAAGATGTATTTGGTGTATTTTAACCAAATAAGTCAATTACTGCTTTATGAAAGGCAAAAACCTAGTTTCTCTAATTGTGCTGTCCTGTCAGTTTCTTAGATCTTGCTTTTTTACAGCTGATAGTGGATTACTGATCTGACCTAAATCTATGGGACACAACAGTTCTGTAAAACCCCACCTATAGACACACAGGTAGCATACGTCTTATGAGAGAGAGAGAGAGAGAGACATGAGTCTCTAAAAGCATGAGAAGATAAATTACAAAGAGGGAGGGAATAAGAATATGGGTCAAACATCAGCATGAGAAAATTAGGTCGGGTAAAATTTCTTATTACTTAGGGTTTAATAAGGGGTCAATAGGAATTTTTTTATATTCGGGGAATACATTTAAGAATGGATATTTTGCATGACAAAACACCGTTACAGGAACACACACTTGTAACATGTGTCCAAATTTCTCATTTTCAAAGCTGGCAACTGCTCTTTTCAAAAAGCAACTAAATTATCCCAGACTTTTTCATCTGAAATGTACCAAAATATTTACTAGGATGTATGCTGTCTATGGAGGATGAAATTAGTATTCATCCTTTCATTCAGTGAAGAATTTTTTGACTAGTAGATAGATGAGTTTTGTTGAAATGAATCTATATTCAACATTATTAACAATCCTTTACTGTTGCCTGATCATGAACTTGCAGCTTTTAAAGCATTTTCTTTCTCTCTAATGAGGGGAAAAGATTTGCTGCCACCCAAGAAAAATGTAACAGTTGTCAGAGTAATGCAGGTTGCAAAAAGGTTAATTCAAGAATCAATACAATTTTAACCAATGCCTGAAGTTTATCAATGCTTGAAGTCTGCCTTCAGAAACCTATAGGATAAATAAGAAGCAATGCAATAGCTTTTGGAGGTAAAAATAAATACATAAAATATCCCAAACTGATGGCCTTACGAATGAGAGATTATTGTGTTTACATTTTTAAAATAAATGACTCTAAGATACTATCAATATTTTTATATATGCCCTAAAAGATCTAATTAAGCTGAATGTGGTAGCACATGCTTGTAATCCCAGTACTTGGAAGGCTGAGACAGGAGGATCACACAGGTTCGAAGCCAGCCTCTGCTACTTAGTGAGGCTCTCAGCAACTTAGTGAGACCCTGTTTCCAAATAAAATATAAAATAGGTCTGGGAGTGTTGGCCGGAGGTAGAAAGCCCCTGCGTTCCATCCTCAGTACCACAAAAAAGATTTAATTGTTGAAAATTACTACTAGTTTTAAACTAAAAAAAAAAACAAAAAACCTCCAAGCATACATGATTTCAAGAAAAAAGAAGCACCTCGCACTCACTAAGTCAATACAGCATTATTGCTCTTATGTATGAACAAAATCCACACATTTTGGTAATGACACTATTTAGAACTTACTAATGATATATTTTAAAATATGAGTGGATATGTTTATAGATGTGAGTATATTTAAGTGTGTGTGTACTACCCTAACTGAAGGAAGAAGAAAGATGATCTCTGTTTCACCTTGTTAAAAAGACTAATTTAATTACTCTGAAAAATTTTCCAGTTCCTAAGTTTTGAACTCAATAATTTGAAAATTCCAATATACTTAGTATTCATTTCTATCTGATATCCACAAACATCATTGTTCAAACAGAAAAGATTTATATAATTAGTGAAAGTTCTATAATAATGCATTAGCAGTTTACTTTTATCCTGAATATGAAGTAACTGGTTTTAATAAAACATTTAATTTACACTGAAAAAATATTTCTCATAGAACTGAGCTCATCTGATCAACCAAAATTTCAAAAAAAAATTATTATTTTTAAAAGTAATGACCCTAAAGAGAACACAAATCTGAAAATGCTAACAGATCTGTAATCATAAATCATCACTTGGGATTATTTAATGCTTAGTCCATATGTGACAGTAAAAATCACGGAAATATGGACTGCAAACTGTCACTGATTTATCAGGAAATAAAATGTAACTTTACATAGAACTAGAAAGATGTTTGAAGACTTCCTCTCCTTTCCAGAGAACAGACACCAAAACTTCAGAACACTTCTACCTGGCACTGTACATCAAAGGCAGCCCTTCTCTTGGGACTGTGTAACACACATTTCCTTTAACCACTGGCGCCAAGAAGTTAAAAGGTCTGCACATAGATTATAATCAATTCAGAAGTCAGGTAGGCAAGAAGAGCTAACAGGTTTGTAGCTGCTATTATATTTTTAGCAATGAGAAATCTAAACTGACTAGTGATGCTACAATTTCTTGACACCAACATTTAAATGTAGAAATTCAGAAAAAGAAAATTGAACAAAATAAAGCTAAAATATACCACTTTGTCTTCTGTGCTTTAACTACAAGTTGGAAAAGAAAATACATGGTTGGATTTGTTTTTTGGGGGGGAGGATTATGAAGTCTTTTACAAGTCAGTAAACAAGCAAACATTCTTACCTTGGGCAGGATCCGGTGGACCAAACTCCAGAGAGTACCGTAAAATGAAGTTGTTGTTCCACACATAGAGTTGGTTATCTCTGGGATTGTAATCCACTGCAGCAATATACTGGTACTGGTTGGGGAAGGGAACATCTACATATTCTCCACGGTTCAATCGTGTGTTGTAAATATAATCGATTGCGTTCTTTCCCGTCTCACTTTCATTGTCTTGATAAACTGACCTGACCACGTAGAGGACGCCACAGATCATAAAAGCATTGGATGCTGCTCGTTTGTCATAAACGGTCTCCCACGTTGCTTCAAATCGGAGAGTGTAGGGATTCAGCTGGCTAATAACTATCATTCCATTGTTCTGTTCAGTGGCATAAATGACCCATAAGCCATTTTCATCAACCGCTAGGTCGATATCAGTTTTTCCTCCCCATCTATAGGGAGAGGTATCATGGTAGTTGGCATAATTAATGATGGCCTCGCCACTCTTAATTCTAGTCCTCAAGTCAAATTTCACAATATTCCTGGTTCTTTCTTTGTTAAAGAAGACAGCACCATCATATACCACAAATCCAGTACCATCTACCCGATTTGGAAGTTTATATGTTGTTGTTTGGCGACTGTTTTGAAAATCTTCTAAAGAAGCATATTCTATTAAAGTATCAGTGCGGTAGGGAGTCCAGGGCATGAAATAAATTTTATCTGCAGCCTGAAGAGGGTCCTTGCACCAAGCACCTGCCTTTTGTTCAGCTTCATATATACATGGTGAGTCCACAATTGCTTTCAAGGTCCCAGGACACACAAAAACTAACAGTAACAAAGAAAAAACAAGAATTAAGCCCAGTTAAAAAAAATTATACTTGAAATCAAAAGTCTTACTAATAACAAATAAAAAAAGAAAAATTTATTTTATTAGCATTTAATTTTACCAAAATTTATACTTTACACAAGTACTATCATTCTTTTCTGAAGTTATCATAATCAGTGTTTTAGCATACAAAGTGCTTGGGGGTTTGTTTTCATAAATACAAACCTATGTTTAAGATCATTCATAATTGAGCTAAGAATTCAAAATTTTCAAGTGGTTTTGCCTTATAATTTGGTAGCATGCGCTTTACAACTTTGAATGTATGCATAATAATGTATAAAGTATTTCATTTTATTCCAAATTTTATACCCTCCAACCCCTAGCCCACCCATAAGCCCCCATCACCAAAGTAAAACCACAAAATAAGGCAAATATAACAGAAAACCCAATGTGAAGACGTAATTGTAACTTTTGCAGAAGTTAAAGGTGCTTCGATTAAAGGAACATAAATATTAGGAAAATGCAATCAGGAGCAGAGAAAAGTAAATACAAGGAGCAGTGATGAAGCGACCCGGAGGCCCTGTAACCATGGCATGCTATGGAGAGGGTTCTGGAAGCCAGGCAAGATGACACTTTAATAATAAGAGAATATCCAAGGGTGTCAGAAAAGAGACAAAGGGTAAAAAAAAGAAACAGAGAAAGGGCAGCAGCCCTTCGCCGACTTCAGAATTTTTACCCCATCAACAGATTTAGCAGTCATAAAATTTCATTGTAAACAGTCGATTTCTTTATGAGGTGCATTTATGAGATCCTGCTGATTATTTTAACACAGGAGTGTCATGGGGGAAAGGGGAGGGAGGAGATTAACATCCATAAGGCACAGAACAGGGAGCTGGGGTTCAGACTGTATACGTTATTTACCTTTTTGCTCCACTTCTATTTTAAGCATCAGAAGAAAAATAAAAAAAGGTGCAAGGAAAAAAGAAAAAAGATTAAAATAAATTGACTATTAGTCTAAGATTGAATTCGTAATAGATGCTAAATATAGGAAGAATAAGTAGCTGTACTACTTTGGATAAAGAGAAACACACACAGGAAAACCTAGCAGGAGAAAGATTCTAAAGTTACATAAAAGAACATGGATCAATCATTTTAGTAGATTAAGGAGGCAATACAAATATGTTGGCATGTTGTTTCACTTAGAGCACCTGAATAAATAATGAAACTCTTCACTAATGCATGCTATACATACTCTTGCCTTTCCAAAGTCACTCAGCAGTCTTATCACATTTTCCTTTACATATGTATGCTATAGACATAAATGCATGCACAGGTATATCACCCTCATTTATCTTGTGTGAACTCAATTACTCAAATGACTAAAATTCCACAGGTATATGAACAGGAAAATACATTGATAAAAATGGCAGCTCAGTTTTAGAGTTTAGGTCAAATTTAATCAATAATCATATGGTTGCATTTTATTCAAAGATATTCACATAAGAAATACATAATGATGCACTTCAGTACATGTTTCAATTGCTTTTCTATTATTATACTGCTAGAAAATTCCATCCTAACCATCAAAAAAAAAAAAAAAAAAAAAAAAAGCCTAAGCCTCCTTTACAGGAATATATCAATCTCCCCTCGGCCCCAGTAGGGATTTTGAAGGGTGAGGTAAGGTAAATCTTGACTGCTAAAACTTAGCAAAATGACTTTATTTAGGTCTGTGTAGCTTGATATTATAAATTTCTTATTTAATTTTTTATATCATATATAATACTAAATCTATTAAAAAAAAGTAAGCAAAATACATACAAGGGAAAAGCAAGCACAGTAGGCAAGGAGAAAAAGGAAGAAAGAATTATGGTTAGCTTATTATGACATTTTCTACTATCATTAATTTACACAGAAAGCAAGCCAGCATGCAACGACAATCATACTGAGCATTCAAAGCAAGTACCTTGACTCCACAGACCCCATGAAAGGCAAATGCTTTCATAAAACAAACCTGATTAGTAGTTATATGAGGTTAAGAAAGAAAATAAAAAGAAACAAAAAAAAGAGGAAAGGAAAAAACCTATAAGTAGAGGAAATGGATTATGCACTTAGAAAGGGCACTATATAAGATGCTTGTTGGTAAATAGTACTCTAATAATTATAAACCATAAAATACTATTTTAAATTGTACATAGGCTTTGAAGTATGTTGCCTGAATTTCATCAAATGACTGGATTGATTTCTGTGCTTCTCCCTCTTCTCTTATTAAAATGCATTAGGGTGTGCTAAGACTACATCTCCACACTGATTACCCAAAGAAAGTATAGTTGCACATTTCATTAAGATCTTAGCTTGATTAATTTTTTAAATTGCAATTATTCGTCCAGATTAAATATTGACCTTCTGAAATACCTCTGGGAGAAACATACCACATAAACATTTTTGTCACAGAAATAGCGTATAACCTTCTAGGTTAAGTCTCAACCCTCCCTTTACCACCTTAGTGTTTTTAGCCACTTTCAGGAAACATACTTGTTTTAAATGTATAGTTCTGACTATGTCTTAAACAAAAGAGAAATTCAATGTTACTGTCTTGGAAATAGTACCTGTTCCTAAAATCACTCTTCAATAAAGAGCAATATTATACCAGCTTAGAATCATTAATGGGAGGGGGTGGCAGAAAAATGAGTATAAGAAAAATCATTAGTGTTGCCAATGTTCATACTATATTTACATTTGGGTTTTTTTTTTCCTATAAAAGGATGATTTTACTAAATTAAGCTAAATGGAAAGGACAGGGACAATATATTTTTAAATGTTTCCTTGTCTAAAATAGATCCTTAAAATAAGTTCAACAAAGGATATTGAATATATATTTTATGTCTTTCATTCATTGAAAATGACTGGGTTTTAGTTTTTTACGTACACTAAAGTGACAGTTCAGTTACTGAGCAAAATATCAAATATGGACGGCTTCATTTATTTGTCATTTAACTGATATCACTTATAATTTAAAAATTGATGAATGGTATATAATTTGTAACTGTGATGAAAATTAAGAAATAACCAATTATAAAAGTAAAAAGAAATAAAACAAAACCTTTGATGGTGGATGAATCATATAAGTTAAGCATATTTAAAACAAAAGAAATCCCTACATAATGATTTTAATGAAAACCCAAATGATAGACATCTATCAAATTAGCCAAAATTTTATCAACCAGAAGAATTTTGAAATATAACAGAATTAATGAAGTCAGCATTCTTTATTACATGCCAAATATATGCTGCAACATGTCATAAAAGGCTGTATGACTTAATTTGTAACAATACATTTACTTTTCTATAGACCAAACACACAAGTACATGACCCACCAACATCAGTGGAGGACTACAAGGATACGCAAGACAAGAAATTGACCCAAACTAACTGCAGCCTACATACTCTGTATCTGAAGTGACACACTATTTCATTTTCAATAATCTCCCATGGTTTTTCATGAGTAATAATTCAATTAATAAATAGCAAAGGTACTGTTTTTCTCATCAAATAATATTGGTACCTATGACTATGGTATAATTCATACATAAAAGTAATTCTAAATAAGAAGAGTACAAAAATGAAAACCAAATGCTGTCTGTAGGATGCTAAATCTAATTTGGTCATTCTCTATCCTCCAAGATATGTGATGATATCTTTTAAGTACACAAATATGCAATTCACAAACTTCTGTCAGTAATAAAAAAAAATGCCCACTATACGTGAATTTTTAATGCAGACACTCTTGGGCAAGCGCCACAGTCACATGTAATGCCCATGCTGATTTATAAACATATTTTAAAAAACAGCAGCACTTCTAGCAAATTTATTATAAAGTTCTCAGAAATCATGAAAAATTTCTGATGCTTTTTAGTAACAGGATGAAAAAGTTTGGGACATACAAGATCCTGGAGGATTTGTTGTGGACAGAAACTGGCATAAAGCCAAATGGTAAAATATAGATAAAAAATGTTTTCTGATGGTGGCAGTTTTTATGAACTAAGTGTGAAAGGGGTATGTAAATGCTACACGGTACAATTACATTACTAAAACAGTGAAAGCAGGAGTCTTAAAAGCAAGTGAAAGAAATGAATGTAATGGACAGAGGCATAAGAAAAAAATGGGAGGAAAATAAGAAAAAGAAAAATGAATACACCGTGTTACATAAGATAAGAATAACCTAAAATGATTCCTTGCGTTTAATTTTACTATTAGTCAAAAGTATGTGATTCATAGTGTGTCACTACTGTACAGTATATAGGAATTACAATTACTTTTATTCTTTAGCAAGGAGTTTAAAAAAAAAAAAGCCACAGACTTATTTCTGCCTCGTGCAAACATCTAGAAAGGTAACGGCAAATTAATTACTGGGTTTTTTTTTTTTTTAAAGGACAAAAACTAAAAAGAACAAATACTTCTCTGAGTATAGCTATTTGCAAATTTAATGCACATGTTATATAATACTTCTGGAGAACTGAAAAAGTAAAATTTTGAAAGTTAGATGTTCCAGAAGATATCCACATTTTCCTTTCTTAAACAGCGCAAGAAATTACTTATGAGTCTGAAAATAATATTTGCTGAACACTGTTCTTGGTCTATAGACTAGGTTACAGGAACTGGCTCCAGAAAGACACAATTCTTGGCCGCTCTGACTGATTCCACTGTTTGGGAATGGATGCTGTATTCCTTCTCTAATTTGAGGACAGAAACCATGCTTAATTCAAGTGAAAGGGACTTTATGGAACAAAATTTTGGTTAGCTTAAAGAATACAATGTTCCTCTAGTGGCACAGGAAAATGAGTATGTAAGCCACCAACACTACTACACACAGGAGAAATGATACAAAGATCAGGGCGCTCAGTAGGCTTCCAATCCTACAAATGGTATAGAAAATACTGAAAACATAAAAAGCATCCATTTCACAGTAACACAGGAACACAGAGCAGGGATGAAAAGAAAAGATAATCTGTGTTTGGCCTTTAACTGACACCACAACAAGCCAATTTATCAAGATTGTGGCAGAGAGGACAGAGAGCATGTCTTCATAGTATGTGGAAGAATGTGTCACTACCATATTGGACTTAGAGAATTCTATTAGAATTTGGCCTTTGGGGTCTGGGTCTTAGTACATTGCCCAGGCTGGCCCCAAAATCCCAGGCTCAAGTGATCTTCCTGCTTCAGTCCACCCCAAAACTGGGATTATAGGTGTGTGCCAGCACACTCGGCACCAGTTGGATTTTGGGGGAAGAGTGTGTACAAAAACTGTTTCAACCTCTGAAAGTGCTGCTGCAACACTCGGAATTCAAATGCCTATGAACTAACGTGGCGTGACTTTTTTTTTTTTTTCAATTTAGAAGGTAAAGAAGAAAACACTATCAGGGTAACATATTCTAACTTTTAAGTTGTCTAAAATGTTAGGGCTTTTTTCCTACTGAAAGCATAGAATAAAATGTTAAAGTATAAATTCTGAGACTGAAGGAAAAACTACACAGCATTAGAATATTAGGCAAAGCCTATCTATAAAATTTTCAACCGAATTCTAAATGTCCCTCTGCAGAATCTTAAATATGATATTACAAAATGAAAAAATATGTGCAAGATTTTGTTTGATTCATCCTTTTTCTATTTTTTTCTTTACTTTTTTAAGCATTAGGATTTCATTACTGAATCCCATAAAGAAATGTTCCCTTCAAGGATATGGAGAAGGTAACACTTGCCTCAGTTTCTGCAGTGGTAGCTTTCACCAGGCACTAAAGTTACCCCGACAGCAGGTAGCCATTCAAGTAGCTCACGATTAAAACTGAAGTCAATTCCTTCTTTACAAACCCATGAGCCAAACCAATTTGTCAGCAACTGGTATTGGGCAAAAGTACAGATTTCTATCTGCCCTATTGAATAGCTAATTCAAGTTTGTTTTCTGGAGAAACACTAGCCTTAAAAGCCAAACACTTAAGAACACAGACAGACACTTGGCCAGCATCACACTATGGCTCCCTTCCACACTTCATGAAGCTAATTGGAGTCCCGAGTCTGTTAGTGCTCTGCATGCATAATGGTTTTGTAGGCCATAAACATATGCTTCTTTCACATGTGTAGTCTTTCAGCATCAACGAGGAATGCTGGAGAAAGTGAGAAACATAAGCTTCATACTTACTGTAAGGAACACATTCATATTGGACTTCAAGATATTTGTATGTTCCGGGACATGGATCAGGAAATACATCTGACCCGGTAACTACTATGCACTGTGTTCGATTGTTGCACCTGGAAAACAGAATGAATCAAACTTATGTGGAATACTCTGTATGGTTATTTTTTCCTTGAGAAATATCAATATTTAACTAATTCCTATTTCCTTCAAGCAACTAAAAGCATAAAACAAAAAAAAATAAATAAAACTGTATTAGGTTGCTCTACATTATTAAATAGTTTTAAAAGCTATATTTACTTGTTCTCTATATTACTATATTATACATTTTAATCTAAATTTTTTTTACATAATCAACATTTACTAGGCAGGGGGAGAAGAACTTACCAGGATAATTAATGGCATACTTAAAGATTAAAATAATAATTAAAATAAGCCAAACATGAGAAGGAGGGAGGGGGAGGAAATTGGGTGTGAACTGGGAAAGGGCTAAATGAGTGATGTGGGCATGTATGCCTCCACCATCTTGTACCCCATTAAGATATATGACTGCAATGCACCAATAATTTTTTAAAAAGGTATTATAACCAAACAGAACCATAGAGTCATAAACAGAATAGCTAACAAGGAAGTTCTGATAAGATTATTAAAACAAAGAGAAAAGAGGGATTCTTAACTTTATCTTCTAAATCCAGTTTTGTGTTTTATTTTCTATTCCAGGCATTGTGTACACCCTCGAATAACAAGCTAGCAGATTTCTTGTGCAGGCCTTACTTGGGGTGGCCACACAAATTATATAACCCACTTAAATCACTTAGCACAGTGTCTGTCACGTACTGAATAAGCATCATTGTTACACCTCATAGGTCAATGTTCTCACACTACCAGTAATAGGACTATCCACTCTGGACCATGCACGTGGTTTTTCTAAATCAGTACTCCCTAAAATCTAAAATTAAAAAGAGTACCAGTAACGTGATGAATGAAGTATCTTACATATAATCCCATGAAAGTGTTTTTGTTGTTATATTTGTGGGTGTTTTGGTCACTAAGTTATCAAAATTATTAGTATTAAGTTAGAATTCTAGGCAATATATTTAATACTTAAATTCTATAATTTGGTTCAGATGTTCATTTTATAAGCTTAATAGAGGCAGGAACTATTTCTTTTATAATTGAATTGATTACAACACAATGGAATGGAATGTTCACAGGGGTTTTATTATGTTTTCTGATAGTATACACATTAAAAGAAGGTTAAGCAAGAAGAACAAGAGTATTATTAACAAAATTTATTTAATAAAAAGAATACCAAACAATCTACAGTTCATAAGTAACAGAACTACAAAATAACACTGAGAAGAATTCCGAAAAGAGCAGTTCTGTTTCTAGCACAACCAACCACAGGGCAGTGGACGTAGAATCATGTTAAGGAGGGTAGGTATGTGAAGTCACACTCCTCAGTGCCATCTCAACTCAGAACCAAATTGATTATTTTTGGAAGAGAGGCAAAATGTGAAATCATCTTCAGGATTCAAATAGGCAAAGCATGCAACTTAAAATATATTAGAATGAACTTCAAATTAATCCTAAATTGTAAGTACATTATAATGAATACTGGTTATATAAATAATAAAACAACGATAACTTTTATCATAATTATAACATGGTAAGGTGGTTACTTTTTAAAAAATATATCATATGCTATAATTTTTAAGAACATGGACAATGGGAATGGTATCATGTCATAGTTTTCTGCAACATCATGTTTTTACCCCTTATTCTGCATTTCTATTATTAGTTCACATGTTTAAAGAAATTTGCCTTCAACACTTCTTGCTAATTACACAAGTCACAGAACCTATTTTATATCCTAAAATTTAAAACAGCAGGTGAAGTCAGGTGTGGTGGCGCACGCTTGTAATCCCCACGCTTGGGAGGCGGAGACAGGAGGATCACGCTGGTTCGGAGCCAGCCTCGCTGGCTTAAGAGGCCCTGTTTCCAAATAAAAAAATGTAAAATAGGTCTGGGAGTGTAGCCCGGAGGTAGAAGGGCTTCCAGGAACCCCAGTACCACCAAAATTAAATAAATAAATAAGTAAATAAATAATAAAACAGCAGGTGATTTAGAATTTCTCCTTAGGTCATTATTTAATGTTTTAACTAGTAGAAAAATCTAATGCTGATGTTTTACTTCTCTTCTTTCTTAAATTTTGTAGCAACAAGAGATCTCACTTTTTTAAAGTTGCTTGATCTCCCAGGAATTTTCAATCACTAAACTGATAACCATAAAAAATGAAAGTCCTTTTACTTCTTTTCCTGTTATTTATTCATACTAACAAGAATCTCCACATATCTCACCCTCACATCTCACACATATGAAGATATGTAAACTTCGATGTACTAAATTGTCCTTTCACATACTCCAGCAGTACCAGATGATCATAAAACCAAATTCTGCTCTATTTCTAATGATTTTTTCATACATACTTATTGTAGAAATGCCATAAAATAACAATTTTACATATGAACAAACATTCATATAATGTTTCCCTTCCCTTCTCAGAAAGGCTCCTCTCACATCACCAAAGGAGCAGCTAGAAAACAAGGTCTTGTACTCGTGATCAAAATGGACCAAGAAGATAAAGGAAATCTCCCAAAACATTTGGGAATTTATATAATTTCTGAAAAATAAAGAGTACATCGAGGATTATCCACTTTTCCCTACTAGAAATAATCAGATGAATAATAAGTATTTAATGCAAGATTAGAAATCTTTTTTTTCAGAGGTAGAATGCCCCTGAGTTCAATCCCCATTAGTGGAAAAAAAAAAAAAAGGACCGAAAAACTTTTAAATTGCTATATTTTGAAAATATGAAGAAAGAGAAAGCAATTAGTCACAGAAAGAAAACAAATTTCCACCCAAGGCTTAAAGTTTTCATTCTACAGAAAGTGAGAAGGCATGCCTAATTCAAGAAAAAAAAAAATATGTTCAGCATTTTGTATTCTCAATCTGCAAAAATATACTATGTTCCATAAGAAGATGCCAATAAAAATATCAAAAATATGATTCATTGTAGCCACTGCTAATTTTTTATATTTGAGTGGTGACTTATTTATAAAAATACACTTAAAGAGCGGTTCAAATCTAAGAAGGTAATAAATGTAATTGCTTTTAAAAAGAACTCAGGAGTATAAGCAGGCCTTGAAAATGTCTAATCAATTATGGGGGTATAATTCATGATTTAATACTACCTACAAAGTAAATATAAAAGTACTTAAGTGTTCAGCCCCCAATTCTAAACATTTAGTCATCTTTACTTTCTAGCCGAATTTCAAAAACTTTTTAAATCTGCCGTTTAAAAATGGTCTAATATCACTGGATTTTAAATGCTATAAAAATATAATTTATGTATGATTTCTGTGTACAACTTTAGACTACAAGTTTCTGGCTGGTGTATAAAATTTCTTTACCTCTATTACTCTTCTAAAAAAAATGTACTTACAGCACCACATTCAACCTGAGAATTTAACGTACAGTAAAAAAAAGCCCAATAAGAAATGCTTTGTGACATTATCACATTCAAACACCGGGAAAAAAATATTACTTCTAACATTAATATTCATAAAAGTTAATCTTACTAATAAAATCACTCAAACACAACAGAGAAAATCTTAAATCCTGCTCTACAGGTCCTAAACCGGGACAAAACACTGAATTTTAGACAATATCTTAAAATTTATACTGTTTCTACCCTAAATGGAAGGCAGGAGAGATAAAAGGAATAAAGCCAAATGTTCATCTCCAAAAACTGAAGAAAAAAACAAACAATACTAAAGATGTCACTTAATTCACTTTCTACACACTAGAGAATGCCAATACCTGTCATGGTTGACAACAACTAGAGTAAATGTTTAAGGTTAGTGATATTGCCCAGCCTTGTACACAATATGTAAAAGCAGAAATTTAGAAAAATACTTAAGGAATTTCTAAGGTATCTCTAAGCCATCACAATCAGTATTATGGCAAAATAAACTATCTTCCTTATGTAATTGATGTTCTCAGATCTCAATATTATCTTCTAGAACATTCACCATATTTTTTACAATTGAAATAACTTCTCAATAAAAATATAGTTGAGAAAAGGCATTTTAAAGTATAACCTTAAATACTATAATATATAGAAATTATTTAGAAAATGTTAGGCACAGATTAAGAGCACTATTTTGAAGAAACATCTTTTTATTTTGAGAGAATAAATAGTGCGTCATTACTAATGAAACACTAATGCAAGCAAATTACCACTATATTCCTTTTCCTTAATTTTTAAAAACAAATTAAAGACAGCAGCACAATGCATATATTACTAATTATAATCTGAGGAGCCGGTGTATTTAAAAAACAACAAAGCTTAGTGTTTAAATCTGCTAAGAAGAAAAATCATTTGCTAATTGTGAAGATTGGTGTTTAAAAGCACAGATTTTAAAATAAAGAGTTATGGTTTGAGTTCCAATTTGGCTGCTTGCTTAACTCGGAGTCCATAAGTAACATATTAAACCTTTTACCCTTTTTTAGAAGTTTGTTGTTCAGTTTAAACAGGATAGTGTAAGCAAACCCTGCACAATGACTGAAAAACAAACCTCAACAGGTATGCATTGCCACCACGATGGAAAACATCAATAATGATGTCCCTTATATAAAATGGACATAGATCTGCAGACCCCAGAGAAGCAAAACATCTTTTTTTCTTCCAAGAGCCATTGTACTATTCTTGCTTCCTGTGTACAGCTTTAAAATCAGGCCAAACTATTCATGCAAATTTGTTTCCCTTCCAACTCTAATCTTGAATTGTACAATGCTCAACAAATTGCTTTTACTCTTCTTTTGATTATCTTATGCTCATTATTACTCTTTACCAAGTGCAAAGTATGGAGATGAGATTCCATGTGTAATCTATTGTAAGAGGTGTTTTAATCAATAGTCTTGTTCTGCTGATTAAGCAGGGGCTTCTGTTTTGGCAAGATAACATTAGTTTCTCCAGTCATGCTCCAAAAACCATTGGGAATCTTCAGCAGATCATTAGATATGCTACAATAAAGCTTTGGTGCATTTTCTTTTCTTCCTTAAATTACTTCTTCACTGTCTCATCGTTCCCGTCACCGATGGCACTGCATTATTATTGCAGCTCCCCTGAAACTCGCACTACAGCTATGTCTCCGGGCCATAGGATGCCATTTTCAATTGAGGCTTCTACTTGAAAATATAAATTAAGAAAATTTCATTATCTCCTGCCAGGGGCCATTATTCACCACAGTTCTAGGGAAGATTAAAAATGCAAAATCTACCAACTTGAACAAATACTCTAGCATTCAACAGAAAAGCTCGGTATATCATGACAAAAACTAAATTCGTTCGCTTAATTCTGAAATTATCCTCTAAAAGTAATCCAATTCCTTACTGAGACTGTATGTTCAACAAAGACTGCTGCTTCGACGGTTTCCTTCTCTAATTGGCATATTTTTAAACTTCAATTACAAAATACTAAAAATAAGTGGTCTTTTTTTTTTTTTTGGCCTTTTTCTGAGTTACCTTCAATCTTGTTATAGTGCTCACTTTTTGGAGATGAAACAAATACTCTCAAGGTACCAGGATTTCCTGCAATGATATATCCCTTTTAAAAGGACCAAGTATAAAAAGAAAATTCAGAAGAATATTCTGTCAAAATGTAAAACAACATACACAAGTGAATTCATTTTAAAGAAACAAAACACGTGTAGTAGAATTCTTAATATGAATTCATTCCCGAGCCTCAATTACTAAAGAACAAATAAATTACATCACTCGTTATATTTTATTCTGTTTAATTCACAAAGGAGTGGGAGAGGGGACTAATGAGAAAAGCTGTCAATGTATACATTTTTGTTGGAGGTGATTATATAATAAGAATTCAGTAATAATAATCATAGCACATAAGAATTCAGTTAGTGCTTCTTAGTGAATGAAATGATAAAGTTAACTTGGCCATTTCTGTTCGTAAATAAAACATGGTTAACTGAAAATAAACACCAGACATCCAATTCTGTTTCAATCAGCTGTACCTGATTCTCAGAGAATTCTGTCAATTTGGACATAGTTTGGTATCATGAAAGCCAATAATAAACACTTAAGATATAGATTATCTATTTAAGGGACAGGGGGATGTCCTTTTATTCTCAACCACTCCTCTATGCTTTGACAATTCCGAACGCTCTTGTCCTCTCGTCACTAGAACATTTGTTTCCTTTGGTCCATTTTTATATGCATAGCAGATGACCTTAAAGCAAGAATAGGTAAGCACCAAAGCAAACAGATTTGCTTGGGCAAAGTAATCAAGTGAGCTGAGAAGGGATACAGAGAAGTTATGCTCAACCTGCAAGGTTATAATCATTATCTCAGATGCAACAAGGAAAGTGTTGAATGTTAAATGGTCTTGTTTTTTCTAATAATGAACTGCTCTTTTATCATCTAAAGTTCTGTGGAGCCAAGGAAAGAGGGTCCTGCTTTCTTTCAATATTTATTAATGATGATTTGTGAGCTTAACTAATTGCTAGGTAAACATAACATTAGGAAGCTAAATGGTGTGTAATTAATAAGGGAAAACAGAGGTGTTCTATAGTAATGTTCCCATTTGTCACATAACCATGCTCTCATAATTTATTTAACAATTTGTATAGTCTATAAGATTTCTAAATATCATAGAATTTTTAGGCATGCTAGAATTATATTTTATGTATTATCCAATATTATTTTTGAAATCATTACTGAAATAAAAGTTACTATCATACCAGAATGTTGAGCATAATATGCTTGAATTGATACATGCATGGCTACATATAATTTCTATTCCATTCAATTTCCTATACATTGATGTGTTCAAAAGTTTTAAATATAAGCTGGAGGTGTAGCTTAGGGGTACAGTACTTGTCTAGCATATACGCGACCCAGGATGTATTCCTAGTACCTAAAAAAAATATAATTTTTAAAATATAATCCTGTTATTTTGAGGTTTGCAGCTGTGATGAAATCTTTAAAAATTTATGCGCAAAAAATTATACAAAAATCCAATTTGTTATTTAAATAACAACCATAAAATTACAGAACATATTATGTACTACTAATACAAACATAAATTTATTTGATTGAAAACCAATACTGTATATAAGAAAATTAGAAAGCCCCCAAAATATTAAGTGTCACATAACAAATGGAAAAGTTAACAAATGCCTAAAAATAAAATCCAGTTTGAGTTTATTTCTAAAAAGTCCTAAGTCTATTCTGCAGATGCTGAAAACAGAAATAACATAAAAGCGATACCTTTCATAACCATCTTCACCTGAGTAAAATATTGTTCCAAGAAATAATGACAAAGTATGTAATATTTTAACATTTAAGGTTAATTTGCATGTTAGAAACTCCTAGAATTACCTCAAAATTCCACATTGATTACTAAAATAAGCATTTTGAAATGGTGATACTGTGCTAAAAAAAAAAAAAAAAAAAAAAAAACTTCCTATGTTTTAGAAACCTCTGAAATTCCTTGCAGTTTTTACTGGACCTTGGGGTCAGTTTAATGCAAATTAGGCTTGACTCACTCAGAGCCTTATTAATCCAGTACGGAATCTCTTGTTTGCAGAAATGCACATTCAACATAAAAGTGCTTGCTTTTATTAGCAAAATAAGAAGTATTTATTTACAAAGCATGCCACTGAGACTAAATTTCATTCACAGGGTCATCAGGTCTAACTATTTAATGAAAGGAGTAAGATGATTTAAGTGGAAATATAAAGTATAAATTTTTTAAATATTTTAAAAATATTGTTTCTGTATGAATTTTCAGGACTTTTATTTTTAATAATTCAAAAAATATATATTACAACCTGTATCAATTAAGAGCAATTATTTATAAAATGTTAACCTACTACAGTGTGCACTTGCAGAAACTATCACATTTTTAACAAGGGAAATGGGAAATCGCTATGGGATGCCCTAGTTAGATTAAATTAGCAAGAAACTTGTTACCAGACTATATAAAAGACACAGCGTAATAAGACATGACCTTGCAGAGCTTGGAGCCAATCTGTGATGTTTTTCCTTCCTATAACCCTTGCTAATTATCTGCAAAGTTACAGACCCTTTTGTCGTGGGTTATTTTTCTTCAAATTGTGAGGGGATTTTGGTTTCTAAATATTTAATTAGTTTTGTTATGATATGAGAATTGTTGTACATGCCAAGCATTTCGATTTTCATACTCTATTCCTTCTAATTATCCTCAGATTTAGATTGGTCATCCCAAATCTTTTCTGTTTGTAATTATTTACTTCTTAAAGATCATTCAGTGAAGAAATATTTTCACCCTTATGGCTCTTCTTTTCCACAAATGGCTTTTCTGGTCCGTTAATTACCCGCTCAGAGGATTAGAGTTTGAAATAATGCAAAAGAACCTGCAACTAAAAGGAGTTTTAGAGGGCAAAACTGAGTAAACTAGATTTGTGTTGTTGCTATTTTAAATTTGCATTAAAGCTTACTCCCTTGGTTTGGATAGCATTTTGATAAACAGAAAAATTATACCATAAAGATTTTTTTTTGTCTAACTTTCAAGGTGTTACGGTGTCGTCTGGGCAAATATTATAATAAATATGAGTCAAATTTCTAAACTAATTGATAACTGATGAAAATAATTTCTACTTTTACAGACCTCACTGATTACAGCACGGTAATAAATGTTGACAAACATAAAAAAAATCAAAGTAAAGAAGTAAAATTTAAGACTTGTGGAAGTGTGGCTTTTTAAAAATTTGCTCCTACACAAAACTTCAAAGTATAACTCTGTTAAGGTATTTAACTGAATCAAAAAAAGTTTCCCGAGACCCCTGGAGAAACCGGACCCAGTAAGACGCTGGGTTCTGGGCGGGGGTCGCGGGCTGGGCACGCCAGATGGGGCCCGGGTCGCGGGACTAACTGCGCGTAGCACGCCAGACCCCTGGAGAAACCAGACCCAGTAAGACGCTGGGTTCTGGGCTGGGGTCGCGGGCTGGGCACGCCAGATGGGGCCCGGGTCGCGGGACTCTGGGCCCCAGGCAGAACTGCGAGTAGCACGCCAGATCCCTGGAGAAACCAGGCCCAGTAAGACGCTGGGTTCTGGGCAGGGGTCGCGCGCGGCGCACAAAAGCCGGGGCCTGGGTCGCGGGACCCTGGGCCCCGGGCCGAACTGCGCGTAGCACGCCAGACCCCTGGAGAAACCAGGCCCAGTAAGACGCTGGGTTCTGGGCGGGGGTCGCGGGCTGGGCACGCCAGATGGGGCCCGGGTCGCGGGACTCTGGGCCCCTGCCGAACTGCGCGTAGCACGCCAGACCCCTGGAGAAACCAGACCCAGTAAGACGCTGGGTTCTGGGCGGGGGTCGCGGGCTGGGCACGCCAGATGGGGCCCGGGTCGCGGGACTCTGGGCCCCAGGCAGAACTGCGAGTAGCACGCCAGATCCCTGGAGAAACCAGGCCCAGTAAGACGCTGGGTTCTGGGCAGGGGTCGCGCGCGGCGCACAAAAGCCGGGGCCTGGGTCGCAGGACCCTGGGCCCCAGGCCGAACTACGCGTAGCACGCCAGACCCCTGGAGAAACCAGACCCAGTAAGACGCTGGGTTCTGGGCAGGGGTCGCGGGCTGGGCACGCCAGATGGGGCCCGGGTCGCGGGACTCTGGGCCCCAGGCCGAACTGCAAGTAGCACGCCAGACCCCTGGAGAAACAAGGCCCAGTAAGACGCTGGGTTCTGGGCGGGGGTCGAGTACAGGGCACGCCAGCCGGGGCCTGGATCGCGGGACTCTGGGTCCCAGCCGAACTGCGAGTAGCACGCCAGACCCCTGGAGAAACCGGGCCCAGAACAGAAAAAGATAAAGAAAAATATCGGAGAGGTGGTAAGAAAGCCGTTATGGATGCCAGGACACTGGAGATGCAGACAAAACTTATCTAAATGCACTGGAACTTATGGAAAAATTCGCCGTGAAAGAGGACTGCTATTTCTCTATATTGTTAAGAATCTCAGACATCACATATAAGGAGAGAGTTTAGCGGAGACCAAGGAGAAATGCGGTGTTGAAAGAGTTCTTCGCGATGGTGGTAGAGACTTGTATTCAGGAGAAGCAGAAACCGGATCTTACCAACTTTATTTTTTTGGAGAAATTACACCAAATGTCGAATGCTACCATCACGCATGCTTAGGAACACTGGACAACATTCAGAGTGGAAAAAGAGCCTGGGAAGGATTTGAAACGGTGGAGGCAGTGGCAATGCCAGTGGCCAATATTCGGGGGAGGCAGAGATCTGATACATTACAACTGGAACCTTTGAAATACTAACCACAGAGACAGTGATCGGAACCTGCTGAGGGGTTAGGCGGGCGCCGGGGCCAGTGGCCGACATCGGAGCTTGCTGTGAGGCAGGGCCACTACTGAGGCCTCCGTGGCCGGGATTGGAACCTGCAGAGGGGTTAGACCGATGCTGGGGCCAGCGAGGCCGGCATTGGAGCCTGCCATGATGCAAGGCTTGTGCTAGGGCCTCCGAGGTCGGGTCCGGAACTCGCTAAGGGGTTAGGCCGGTGCTGGGGTCAGCGAGGCCGGCATCGGAGCCTGCCGTGAGGCAAGGCCAGTGTTGGGGCCCCCGAGGATGGGACCGGAGCCTGCTGAGGGGTTAGGCCGGTGCTGGGGCCAGCGAGGCTGGCATCAGAGCCTGCCATGAGGCAAGGCCGGTACTTGGGCCTCCGAGGCCAGGATAAGAGCCTGCCGAGGGGTTAGGCCGGTGCTGGGGCCTCCGAGGCCAGGATAAGAGCCTGCTGAGGGGTTAGGCCGGTGCTGGGGCCAGCGAGGCCGGCATCGGAGCCTGCCTTGAGGCAAGGCCGGTACTGGGGCCTCCGAGGCCAGGACAAGAGCCTGCCGAGGGGTTAGGCCGGTGCTGGGGCCAGCGAGGCCGGCATCGGAGCCTGCCTTGAGGCATGACCAGTGCTGGGGCCTCCGAGGCCGGGATCGGAGCCTGCCGAGGGGTAGGCCGCTGCTGGGGCCAGCGAGGCCGGCATCGGAGCCTGCCTTGAGGCAAGGCCGGTACTGGGGCCTCTGAGGCCAGGATAAGAGCCTGCTGAGGGGTTAGGCCGGTGCTGGGGCCAGCGAGGCCGGCATCGGAGCCTGCCTTGAGGCAAGGCCGGTACTGGGGCCTCGAGGCCAGGATAAGAGCCTGCCGAGGGGTTAGGCCGGTGCTGGGGCCAGCGAGGCCGGCATCGGAGCCTGCCTTGAGGCAAGGCCGGTACTGGGGCCTCGAGGCCAGGATAAGAGCCTGCCGAGGGGTTAGGCCGGTGCTGGGGCCAGCGAGGCCGGCATCGGAGCCTGCCTTGAGGCAAGGCCGGTACTGGGGCCTCGAGGCCAGGATAAGAGCCTGCCGAGGGGTTAGGCCGGTGCTGGGGCCAGCGAGGCCGGCATCGGAGCCTGCCGTGAGGCAAGGCCGGTACTGGGGCCTCCGAGGCCAGGATAAGAGCTTGCCGAGGGGTTAGGCCGGTGCTGGGGCCAGCGAGGCCGGCATCGGAGCCTGCCTTGAGGCATGACCAGTGCTGGGGCCTCCGAGGTCAGGATTGGAGCCTGCTGAGGGGTTAGGCCGGTGCTGGGGCCAGCGAGGCCGGCATCGGAGCCTGCCGTGAGGCAAGGCCGGTACTGGGGCCTCCGAGGCCAGGATAAGAGCCTGCCAAGGGGCTAGGCCGGTGCTGGGGCCAGCGAGGCCGGCATCGGAGCCTGCCTTGAGGCATGACCAGTGCTGGGGCCTCCGAGGCCGGGATCGGAGCCTGCCGAGGGGTTAGGCCGCTGCTGGGGCCAGCGAGGCCGGCATCGGAGCCTGCCGTGAGGCAAGGCCAGTACTGGGGCCTCCGAGGCCAGGACAAGAGCCTGCCGAGGGGTTAGGCCGGTGCTGGGGCCAGCGAGGCCGGCATCGGAGCCTGCCTCGAGGCATGACCAGTGCTGGGGCCTCCGAGGCTGGGATCGGAGCCTGCCGAGGGGTTAGGCCGCTGCTGGGGCCAGCGAGGCCGGCATCGGAGCCTGCCGTGAGACAAGGCTGGTACTGGGGCCTCCGAGGCCAGGATAAGAGCCTTCCGAGGGGTTAGGCCAGTGCTGGGGCCAGTGAGGCTGGCATCGGAGCCTGCCTTGAGGCAAGGCCGGTACTGGGGCCTCTAGGCCAGGATAAGAGCCTGCCGAGGGGTTAGGCCGGTGCTGGGGCCAGTGAGGCCGGCATCGGAGCCTGCCGTGAGGCAAGGCCAGTACTGGGGCCTCCGAGGCCAGGATAAGAGCTTGCCGAGGGGTTAGGCCGGTGCTGGGGCCAGCGAGGCCGGTATCGGAGCCTGCCGTAAGGCAAGGCCAGTACTGGGGCCTCCGAGGCCAGGATAAGAGCCTGCCAAGGGGTTAGGCCGGTGCTGGGGCCAGCGAGGCCGGCATCGGAGCCTGCCTTGAGGCATGACCAGTGCTGGGGCCTCCGAGGCCGGGATCGGAGCCTGCCGAGGGGTTAGGCCGCTGCTGGGGCCAGCGAGGCCGGCATCGGAGCCTGCCGTGAGGCAAGGCCAGTACTGGGGCCTCCGAGGCCAGGACAAGAGCCTGCCGAGGGGTTAGGCCGGTGCTGGGGCCAGCGAGGCCGGCATCGGAGCCTGCCGTGAGGCAAGGCCGGTACTGGGGCCTCCGAGGCCAGGATAAGAGCTTGCCGAGGGGTTAGGCCGGTGCTGGAGCCAACGAGGCCGGCAGCGGAGCCTCCCGTGAGGCATGACCAGTGCTGGGGCCTCCGAGGCCGGGATCGGAGCATGCCGAGGGGTTAGGCCGGTGCTGGGGCCAGCGAGGCCGGCATCGGAGCCTGCCGTGAGGCAAGGCCAGTACTGGGGCCTCCGAGGCCAGGATAAGAGCCTGCCAAGGGGTTAGGCCGGTGCTGGGGCCAGCGAGGCCGGCATCGGAGCCTGCCGTGAGGCAAGGCCGGTACTGGGGCCTCCGAGGCCAGGACAAGAGCCTGCCGAGGGTTTAGGCCGGTGCTGGGGCCAGCGAGGCCGGCATCGGAGCCTGCCTTGAGGCAAGGCCGGTACTGGGGCCTCTGAGGCCGGGATCGGAGCCTGCCGAGGGGTTAGGCCGCTGCTGGGGCCAGTGAGGCCGGCATCGGAGCCTGCCATGAGGCAAGGCCGGTACTGGGGCCTCTGAGGCCAGGATAAGAGCCTGTCAAGGGGTTAGGCCGGTGCTGGGGCCAGTGAGGCCGGCATCGGAGCCTGCCTTGAGGCATTACCAGTGCTGGGGCCTCCGAGACCGGGATTGGAATCCTGCCAAGGGGTTAGACCGGTGCAGGGGCCAATGGTCAGCATCGGAGCCTGGCGTAGGCAAGTTCACTCCTGCGGCCTCCAAGGTCGGGACCAAAGCCAGCTTAGGGGTTTGACCGGTTCAGGGGCCAGCGAGACCAGAACTGGGTCCTCCCATGAGGCAAGGCCGCTGCGTGAGCCAGCGAGGTCTGGATCAGTCCACTGAGTAGCCAGGCCACTACTGGGACCATCAAGAGTGGGATTGGTACTTGCAACGCAGCATGCACAGAGAAATATCGCAGAAAATATAAATCAGACGCTTCTCTTAATCAGCAATAACTAGGAGGAAAAGGGCAACAGGAAGAGGTTGAGCTATAGAAAGGGCCCTATAGTGAAGCAACTAATGTGATCAATCAGAGGGTATGTAATACTGGAGGACGGAGCCTCTTTAAAATGCAGGAGGTACATAAACAAATGTATCAAAGTAAATCACCAAAGAAGTGTGGGATGGAGGGAGGGGGAGGGAATGGGACGGGGGCTGGAGGAGGGCTAATTGGATGATGTGTGCTTGTATATCCTCTCAAGTCTTGTACTCCAATGTGATTGATATATGACTACAATGCACCAATTTAAAAAATAAATTAATTAAAAAAAAAAAAAAAAAAAAAAAAAAAGTTTCCCATTTTTATTAATTGACATTCTGTAGGTCCTCCTTGTTTTTCTTTTAATTATTATTATCAAGAAGAGTACTGCTATTTATTATCCAAACTGAATTCTGAATCTTTTCTAAATATTTTAGTTCTTTATCAAACTCATTTTTCACCTAACTATACTTTTTTCTCATTATTTTTAAAATATTTTTCTCATATGCCTTCTAAGATATTTTGGTAGTAAAATATTTCACACAGTTTATAAACAAATACATTCAGACATCTTGTATAAGGGGTGGAAAAGTGTTAGCAAGCAGTATAATAATAATATGAACTGAGTTCTTATGTTGCAAGGTAAGGGAAATACGTAAAGCTGATGTTTTTTCAGATTAAAAGAAAGAAAACTTTTATTCTCAAAACAGAATATTTATTCTGAAAGACATGAATATTTTCTATTTACCTGATTTTAACTCTGTGCCCTATAAAAATCGTGACTATATCTCATTAGGTTGCTTTTCCAATATAGAAGAATTCATTTTATCGATAATTTCCTTATTGAGATTCTACCCTCATGGTCAAATTATATCCCACTTTTTCAGGATTTTCATAATGATAATTCAATTCTAATAGTGGACACTCCCCCCCCCATGTAAACATTCTATCAGCAAGTATGTGCTAATAACGAGTATGACTATAAATTATACATCATCATTAAATACGATATTATCAAATTGGATCAAATTCTAAAAACAAAACCTCTTTGTCCTGAAAATTTTTACCTAGAAAACAAAACAACAAAAATCCTATGCAAATGCCCTGAAAAAGAAGTGGAGATGGAGTCATGCCGGGGAGTGAGATAGCTGGAATTCTTCTCCTAGCTCATCTGACACTCCCTGAGCTGTCTTCCCCTTCTCACCACTCAACCTTCGGGCTTCTTAAGGAAATTTAATTTAAATATACTGATGTAATATAATCAATCCTTCATGAATACAGATAAATGACTAAGATCGAGAGAATCTGACTAAATTACCAAAACCATACCAGGCAGAAAAGGAACTCTACTGTCTATTCTACATGCACAGCTCAGTACTAATTTCAACAGAAGCCATCACACCAGTGGGCCCTTTTTGTGAAGATATTGAGAATCTTGATACTTATGTTATCTAAGATAGCTAGCTCAGGAGTGAGCTCAGTAAAGCACAATGACTACCTCTATATCCAGTCCTTACAGAACTGCTATGGACACTTCCAGAACTCTTTCTTCCTTCCTAAGATGATTCATCCAAAAGGCCCTAAGTCTTTGTAGTGGAAAAAAGACTAGCATGGCAGATTTCTAGTCTGAAGAACTGCTCTTTTCCAATTCCTAGTGTTGCCTCTGCACAGGCCCGAGAGCAGAGTCTGCTCACTAAGCACTTCAGGGAGATGTCCATGGACACATAAGGTACTGGGCCAGCAGGCACAAAGGTGACCGGTATAGTCCCAACAGCATCTCCCCTGATCACCCAAACAAAAAATAATGGGGTTCGTTCTTCCTCTCCTCTCCTCTCCTCTCCTCTCCTCTCCTCTCCTCTCCTCTCCTCTCCTCTCCCCTCTTCTCGCAGTAGTATATGTCTACATAATAATTAATTTGGCAAATAATTAATTTGTGCCTTCTCTATTCTATTTTTGCATTCTAGCTGTTATTAAAGCAATCATGTATTTCCCATGCCTAGAATTAAATTGTAAATTTTATATGCACTTGTGTATATTATTTCCCAAATATTCCAAACAGTGTTGGACACTTTATTGGATCAGGTTTCAAGCAGTGACCTTTGTTTCCAGGACTTTAGTTTTACCGTCTTGTTAATTATAAGGCTTCTTTTAAATTCATCTGAATGCAAGTTCTACTTTCATCAAGAAGTAGTACTTACATAATAAGTATTTTCTATAGAAGTTTTTATTTTGCCAAACAATTCAAAATGTCTTGTGATACCTAGCTATTGTCATTTTTCTAAAAAAAAAAAAATTTGTATTGATGTTTACCTAATTATTCTGTAAGGCAAAAGATTAAAGAAAAAAAAATCTAAATGCCCAAAGCTCCTGGAATAGTCTGAGCAATAGTTATGGAAGGCCAAAAACAACCTTTAATATCCATAATCTGAATACAAATAATCAAATTCACCAAAGATTTATAAAAAGAAAGATATTTTGTAGCTCTTACACCCTCAAATTTAATGGAGACTCATCTGACTAATAAATATATGTCAAATTTCATTGGCTTGTTTCTGATAAATCAGAACTAATCTTTAATCATGACAAAATATTCATAATCTAATCCTTTTATCAAATTGACTATCACTGCAGGAGTCTCATGTGTTTGCACAATTAAAAACCCCATGTTAGCTTTATATAATAAGGCATTACATTTGATGCAAATCCTTTTCTATTGAAATAAGTGCGGGCTGACAGCAGGAAGTAACTGATAAGAAAGCAACAAGGCCTTGCTGATGGCAATCTTGATAACTAAACACCAACTCATAAGCATTCAGTCTATAGCCTATTACCCACAGAGCTCTTTCTCAAAAAACAGAGATCAAGGGAAGTATCCTTTTGCTGCATCTCAGTCACAGAGGCAAAAAATTATCAGAAGAGGGGGAGACAAGGAAGAAGAGAAGGAGAAATATAAAGAGAGAAAAACACAATTTTATATTCACTTATATCCTAGGTATAGAAATTGTAGAAATATCTACAATTGTGTAAACAGTAATACCCTAAATATATCACATTTAAATAATATCTCTGCAGACAAAAACTAACAAAATGAATATAATATTGAGTGCTACTGTTCTCTGCTATTTAAAGAACAAAATCCATATTGCTTCAGAGCAATGGTCCTGGTGCCGTTTTATGTTAAGAAAAACTTTTAAAATATGTTATTTTGCAGAACTATTCCATTCTATTGCAAAATATAAAGAACATAATCTACAGGGCCGGGCACTGTGGCACATGTTTGTAATTTCAGTGCTTGGGGGGCTGAGACAGGAGGATGGCACAGGTTCAAAGCCAGCCTCAGCTACTTAGTGAGGCTCTCAGCAACTTAGTGAGACCCTGTTTCCAAATAAAGTATAAAATAGTTCTGGGAGTATAGCCCGGAGGTAGAAAAGTCCTCTGGGTTCCACGCCCAGTACCCCCCCACACACACACACACACAATCTGTGGAAGATCCTTTTTTCCTTAGCTTAAATACAAAAAGAGAATTCACAATACACAAAATGAAGAAGCTGGCTGAAGAAGATGCTACATGGCCCAGAAAGTACAAGAGTAAGGGCAGATTAACTGCTTTGACAGACCTCAGTATTCCCTCAACGGAGAGTACACCTTCCCATCTCAGGGCACTGTTCCTCACTTTCTTTCTATTTACCTTTCTGGAAGTTTGTTTTATTGTAAGGGAGATTTGGTATGATAGTTATTTCTGTATGTATCTCCTCTTCTCCACAATATGAGAGGTTAGTCACTGTTTTAAGAATCTCCAAAGCCATACTGCAAATGATTAACTCCATAAACATTAGTCTGTATTCTTGCAAATATATGTTCTCACCAATTGTTCATAAATACCTTGAAAGTGTTGGGCACATTAGCTTTGTACATCATAAAACTCAGTAATCTTTTAGTAACATAAATCAATAAATAAGAGACAAAGGTATAATTTTCAAAGGTCAAGCATGGTTCCACTGACCATATAATATAAACCAAATTAAAATTTCCCTGATTTACGCCGGGCGTGATGGTGGCGCACGCGTGTAATCCCAGCATTTGGGAGGCTGAGACCAGAGGATCGCGGTTCACAGACAGTCTCAGCTACTTAGTGAGGCCCTTTGCAACTCAGTGAGACCCGGTTTCAAAATAAAGAATAAAAAATAGAGCAGGAGGTGTAGCTCGGAGGTCAAATGCCCCTGGCTTCCATTCCCAGACCCGCGAAAGAAAGAAAAAGAAAGAAAGAAAGAAAGAAAGAAAGAAAGAAAGAAAGAAAGAAAGAAAGAAAGAAAGAAAGAAAGAAGGAAAGAAAGAAAGAAATTATTAATTAATTAAATTTCCCTGATTGAGAGTTTACATAAATGATTTACATGGGTTTTATAAAATTACAATGAAGGCAGAAGCTTCCATTCAGCCTTCTACTCCTGGCCTGAATTAACTTCCTATCAGTAACTTATCTGAAAGGCTCTGTTCATCAGAGTCCATAACTGTTAGACTCAGTGCTTTAAATATCACTTGCACTGTGTGTAGGACTGGGAGGATGGCTGTGTGCTGTGAAGCAGCAAACTGAGCTCTTCTGAAAGCCAATATTTTACTCTTATGCCACAGATCTAAACAGGGTAAGCATATTAAATAATGTATGACTAGAAAGACATCTTTATCACTGTAGATTAAAGACGCATTATATGCATTAGCATATTGTCCACATTCAACTCTGTTAAGCAATTTTAAAATTTCCACATCTTAACAAAGGTTGCAACTAAATGGTGTTATGTTCATTTAACAAATTGTTATTTGAAGTGACATATTTTATAGCTACAGAAGAGTTTTAAAATTATCTTTATTTACAAAATATAACAAAGTAGAATACTCAAGTGTATACTACATATTAATTATTTGGAATCATGGTCAATTTATTAGGCATATTTAATATGCCATTATTAAGAAAAAACACTATAAGATTTTGCTACTGCTCCTATCTTTGACCCTGAAACTTTTCCATTTCAGCAACCTCATTAATGTCAAAATGCCATTAGAATGCCTGCCTACTTTTAAATCTCTACAGCGGAGGCAAGGCAAAATCTTTTGGGTTCAGTCAGGAGGACATTCTTTTTGTATTTAGCCAAAAGGTATGATACAGCCACGTGGTCAGAATATTACAGTCACTAAAGAAGGACTGACACATTTTTGGAAGGTAAAAAGTCACATTTAGACCAAATTGGACAAATTTGGTTTTGTTTTTGCTCTAGAATAGTTGCCAGATTCCTAAAAACGTGTAAAATGAACTCCACTTTGCTTTTGTGTTTACCTTGAGTGCCTTTCTTTGGTTGGGTAACATAGAGTGGGATCAGAGGTAAAGATTTACCTCCAAAACACTTCTGTGAATGCTCGGGAATGGCCAGGGAAGCTGGGCCAGGTGTAGGTTTGGGTAGAGTGAGAGGTTGAACTTGTGGCAATAAGGGCTCTGAAGAGGGTGCTCTGGAGGTGGGAAGACCCTCAGAGTAGTCCTAAAATGAAGCAAAAGGATGAGGAGGCCCAGCCTTTTCACAGGGACATTCAATGAGGGCTGCCACTGAGGAGCCGGGTCAAGATCCCTCCTGCCCGGGCAGTTTCTGTAGAGAGACTCAGCCATGAGTGCCCCAGAGAGCAACTCCCCGGGCAGCTGGGGTGCAGGGGTGTGGTCCACAACATCCACCACATCATTGCCTTGGTACAGAGTTCTGGGAACTTTTTGCAAAGGCAATTCTTTTAACACAGCATCTCATTTTTATGATTTTTATTCTATGCTATCTTCTTGTACACACGAACATGTCAATCCTGTTTACTAAGCGATATTCAATGGGTTTCCTATAGAGCAATGAACCTTAACAGGCAGCTTTTAATTGGCCCACATAGGAAACCACATTACTATTAATTCCACAGCTACAGCATAAAATAAAACCATTGCTTCTCAAACTCTAGAGCAATTAGACCTCTCGGCTATTTGGCTAACTCTGCTTCATGATACCCAATGCAGTTAATTATATTTTTTGATGTTAATAGTCTCTGTCAGTCTCAAGCATAACTTCTCTTTGATGAATATTTAAATTGTATTTGAATAAAATAATCTTGGTTACATTTTACATTCAGTAATCATCACGGCTTAATAAAGGTCTTCTCATCAAGGGTTCAAATAGATAGCAATGTACATATATAAATGTCCTGAATCAACTAATCAGATGTCTGTTATGGCCATCATAACATACCTGTTTATATGCAACTTTAAGACATATAGTTCCATTCACATGACAAGCTATAATCAAATTTCAAAAGTTATTTATAAACATTCTTTTAAATTATAGATAAGAGAATATCATAAATTAATGATGAGAACATCTTAGAAGTAGATCATAATGCAATTTAATGTGTGGAACAAAATCATCAAATAACAAAATGTCCTGGAAAGGTGAGCATGCATCCTCTCATCTCCTCTTGCTATTTTGCACTAGCAAATTCCAAGTGTGGTAAAAGAGAAAGAAAAATATAAAACTTTAACTTACTGAAAGTTTTTATTATAGGTCTTTATTGATAAAGATAAGTGACTTAAATAAGTTTTCTCTGCAGAAAGGCTATAAATGATGGGTGCTAGGTAGTGACCACTCTAAGGATGGGAAGCAGGAAAGAGAGAGGGAGAACGGAAGAGTAAAGCCTATTAGTAGAATTTCTTTAATATTTGTCTATTCCTCATTTAGTTTAAAACTAGTTTAGTTTAATGTAAAGTATAGCAGGAAAGTTTTTAATCAAACACTTATTTAATATAAACTATGAAAATGGGTTATTCTGTCTCAAAATTTTTGTTCAATGGATAAATGTTTGCTATTTTATAAAATTCATCCCTCTTAATAAACTGAATTGTTAAATTATTTAAATCTTTCAGTCACTCTTCTCCCAAATCCTAAATCTTTGAAATACAAAGATATCAAAAGGATATAATGAAAGGTCCTGAAAGTTGCATACCAACTTATGAATGTCCAATAGACACTATTCCAATTTCTCAAAACCATCACCTTATAAATTAAAATTATGTGTGAATTCAAATGTTTTAAAGTTCAAAACTTGTCAAAATTAGGAGTCCTTTATGTTGGAAACAAAATTTAAAAATTATAAGAAAATCAGGCACCAAAGTAAATATTTAATTCTGAGGTTAAAAAAATTACAACAGATAGCTGGGAGTGGTGGCTCATGCTTGTAATTCCCCCCCCCCCCCGCGCCGCTTGGGAGGTGGAGACAGGAGGATCGCGCAGGTTTGAAGCTAGCCGTGCTGGCTTAGAAGACCCTGTTTCCAAATAAAAATATAAAAAATAGGTGTCTGGGAGTGTATCCCTGAGGTAAAAGCGTTTCCAGGAACCCTAGTACCACCAAAAAAAAAAAAAAAAAAAAAAATTACAACAAATAAAAATAGCCATCACCTGCAATAACCAACAAAACCTAGAAAACTAAAATAAGATTGCCTTTCTAATATTTTAATTTTTAGCTATTTATAATTGTCTCTTTGTTTATCAACTTCATACTGTTGCTTTTAATAATGTTGCCTTTTCTCTCTGGGATAGCTGTTGATATTTGATTTTTATTACCGATATCTGATATACAGAAAACTTGTACCTATACTGCCACGTGTGCTATGTTTGTGGTAATGTTTGAACCTGTGCCATATGAACACTGGTCTTCTTATAAATTATATTTTATTTCATAAAGAGGAGAAAAGCATGGTACATTTATTATTTTAGGTATTACACCTGACATGTGCTCTAGGTAACTGATGTATTCCACCATCGATAGTGTTCTCCTATCTATGAGGACAGACTAATCCCTTAATATCTCAATACACTTAATGACTGAGAGAATCTTTCACAGACTAGCTCATATACTAAAAACATTCTTTCTCTCCCACTTCCCACCTACCTCGGTGCCATAGGACACATTTAAATTACAATATGACATCTAACTTTACACTTTTATTTTGCAATCAGTAAGAAGTATAGAGTTAAAAGAATTATTTCCACAGGCCATTTCCAAGCAATAACTAAACTGTACGCATGTGTCTACAAACCACATAAAAATACCCAACTACACTCAGATGGAATTTATCACAAACGGAACTTCCCCTTAACAGGATCCCAAAACGCTCCTGGCTACTCTTTAGCCACCATAAATGAGGGGAAGTATAACACAGAAGTCAGGAAATGAAATCAGAACCTTAAAAGACTGTGTTTAAACACTGTACTTCTCTGTGAACACATCCCAATTCCTCCTAAGGGGCATGTGCCAGTTAACAGTTCTGAGGCTTAATATTCACCAGCTTCCTGGAGTTATCATGGCTCCACCTTAGAGACAGAATCGTGTTTAAAAAAAAAAAATACAGATCAGTATACTAACAATGACAGAACTGTAGAAGACCACTGGTGTAATCTCAAGCCAACACATATAAGGCAACTTTCATTGTAGACATTCTCCCTAAGTCCACAGGTACTGTGTTTGGATGAATCTTAAAACCATGTGTTTCCTGATAGTGTTTGACACATGAATAGTGGAAAAATTTCAACATGTATTAGTTACACAATACCCTTTACTAATTTATATGAAATAAATGTTGAAAGGCTACATTCAAACCTATACTTTTTTGTAAACAGTTTTCCTAGAAACATCTGAGAGAGATATTATTAGCTCTTTTAAAATAGTTGTGGAATAACATACAGCACTAAAATAAATAAATTAATTAATAGTCAGGCTGAGACAGAGGAATTGTGGGTTCACAGCCAGCCTCAGCTACTTCGTGAGGTCCTCTGCAACTTAGTGAGATCCTGTTTTAAAAAAAAAAAAAAAGTTCTTTTCCATTCTTCACTTAATAAAATTACTCAATAATGTATTATCATGAATGACATTAAGTCAGTACTGCTATCCTTTTCCTAAACTGCTAGTAAGAACACAGAATAAAGATTTGAGGCCAACCAATAACTAAGGATCATTTCTACCAAAAAAATAGGTTTTTTTATACCTAGAAATCCAAATAAATGTACAAAAATGATTAGAATAATACATCTTCAATTTTACCAAGTTATGTTTTATTACTATTCATTAAATAGTAAAAATGTACTAAATAGTAAACAGCATATGTCAGATAGTAGGATTATTCCAAGCATCAATATACGCATGTATTATTTTCCTGATAATAAAAATAAAATTTTTATATTGCATACTAAAAAATCTAAATCATTATATGAAGCCCAATTCAAAATTTCTTAATGTTTCTTTTTTATTTTTAATTTTCAATAGGGAGGCTTGAACCCAGGGCCTTGCACACTGCTAGTCAATCATTCTTCCATTGAGCTACAACTTCTAGCCATATTTTTAATCAAACTGGTGGAAAATATCTTTTATATTTCATTTCAGTAGCATTGGTCTATAAGGGTTGGTGGGGGAGTCAAATTCCAAGCAAAATTAGAAACTGTGCTCCTCCCCTCCCCTCCCCTCCCCTCCCCTCCCTTCCTTTCCTCCTTCCTTCCTTCCTTCCTTCCTTCCTTCCTTCCTTCCTTCCTTCTTTCTTTCCTTCTTTCCTCTTTTTTTGTCTTTTGCAGGGGAGGGATACTAGAGATTGAACCCAGGGGCATTCTACCTCTCAGCTACAACCCCAGCCCTATTTTATTTTTATTTTTAAAAAGTGGCTCACTAAGTTACTACGCACTGGCTTCAAACCTGTAATCCTCCTCTTATAACCTCCCAAAGACTGGGATGATAAATATGTGCCATGTGCCTGGCTATGACTGTGCCTTGATTTGAAACTCTGAAATGAGTCTCATGACTATTCTCTACAACTATGGTTAAACATCTATTCTTATCTCTTCAAAGTATAACAATCTAAAAATGATAGTTGCGAGCCATATTTTTCTATTATTAGTATGACATCGGAAGGCAGCTAACATCCTAAAAATAAATCACATTTAAGTACAAAATGAAGTACTCAAATGGGTATTTGAAAATATTCTTCTGTAAGCAGATCCTGCATGCTTTCAGTAAGATAAATCCATATTATTAAGATGCCATCAGAAACCTAATTACCCACAATAATTTTCTTTAGATAATAAATATTTAAATTTTGAACATTTGATTGTTTGACATTTTAGGGATATAAATTAGAAAAACACAGTTCCTGTGTCCTAACTTGTTTAAACTTCCTTATACTTTTAAAAAGAATCCAATATTTTTGATAGCAGGGAATGTTTTGGGTAACTAAAAAACTATAAGATACCTAACAATATATGTATTATAAAAGCACCAATATCATCCCATTCATAACATTTACCTTTTATATGAGGAAGCTGGAATAAATAATTACCAAGGCTATGAAAAGCACAATATAAATTGTTATGATTACTCTGAAATTTATAGGTCAAATGAATGAATTTTTCACTTTTATTGACTTAGATCCTAGTTCTTCAGTTCTCCACTTTTATTTCAAACAATATGGCAAATTAACAACTGAAGCAAAATCAACCTGACATAAAATAACACTTTGCTTTTAAAAACGAACTTCCAGCTGGGATATGGTGGTGCACACTTGTAATCCCAGTACTTGGGAGGATGAGGCAGGAGGATTGTCGGTTGGCAACCAGCCTCAACAACTTAATTAGGGCGTTTCAAAATGAAAGAATAAAATTGGGTTGTGGGTGTAGCTCAGAGGTAGAATGCCTCTGGGTTCCATCCCCAGTACCACAAAGAGAAAAAAGAGGTGGGGGAGACAGAAAACTACCCCTTAGCTCTGTCCAACCTGTACCTGTCCAAATATAAAAGAAAACTCTAAAATTTTAAGGTAACATTCAGTACCTCAAATTTTATGAGTTTCATGCAATAATGTTTAGTTTATACTAAAAACTAGTAATGTAGCATCGTGTTGCCTTTCTCAGTCAATGGACATAATATAAAAAGTAAAACCCCACATCTTATTAGAAAGTACCAACGAAAACAAGCAATTCAGGTTTCATTCTCTAGTAAGAGAATTCTTTACTAATTTTCCCTTAAAAATGAGAAACAGATGATCCTGTAGTACAGAGTCTTCAATGTGACACTATTTCTTTTTCCTTCGCTTGGTAAGTAGGGGTCATAAGGAGTATTTCGATTATTTGTTTTCGAAGCCATTTTATAAAGTATTAGTCTTTCTTGCACATTAAATGTGAATGTTTAATATGGTTCATGTTTTTTTACTGCCAACAATCTTCTCTTCCTATAATGAGTGCTTTGGTATAAATGCTCATCAGTAAGTGACATGCGAAGTATGTGTCCAATTAGATATAACAATTTGAGCCTTAATGGTTATTTATTACTGTCTTAAGGTTCACGAATCTATACTAGGAACCTCTCAAATCCTTGGCCAAAGATATGTGGTTGTAATTGCAGTTAGCTGCCTTGAAACAACTCAGCCAGGAGTGAAAGAATTAGTGGAAATCCATCAAGTAACAGAAAATAACCTAAGTATATTGCAAAGAGATGATGTGTTTGGAGCATCTGAGTAATTTATTTTTCCCCATATGTATTTCTTCCTAATGGATAAGTGGTTGATAAACCTGACACCACAGATAGATAAAAGCACTTGGGATAAATAACATAAGGGTTAGAATGTAGTTTCTCAGAAGTAGCAGGCCTAGATCCTAAGGGAATGAGTAAGTGAACTGAATAAATATGCAAAGCCAAGAGAATACCCCTGACTAGTATGCACTTATAATAATGCAAGTATAAAATATACCAACTCCTCAAATAATAGGATACATCAACTTCTATGAAAAGGCACATATAAGGCTGCTTATTCCTCTGGAAAAAAAATGCCAATAATGAGAGAGATCTGACGATCTTAGAAGCTAAAGTGTAAATTTTACTGTTACTTGTAAAAAAGAGATCAGGAAATATGTATTAATTAAATAAAAAAAATTGTATAGCACTGACTTGGACACAAAGCTTCTTGATGAAGATTGAATGATCAATATAAAAGCTGAGTGGCTTCTATGTCAAGGAGAGTACATACAAACTGAAATCTATAATCATGAAGTCGGCCAGAGAACACTGGCAGAACTGTGAGTGCATTTTAATAGATTTTCCTGATTAAATTCTGAGCAGCTTTGATATTCACCACTTTTTAAAGTTTTTTTTTTTGTGTATGTGTGTGTGTGTGTATTCAAGTGTCTTCATTATTTACATCATTTTTACACAATTAAGATCTTTTTTTTTTTTGTACAAGGGATAGAACTCATGGGCACTCTACCTCTGAGCTAAGCCCCCAGCCCTATTTCTTATTCTTTATTTTGAATCAAGGTCTCACTAAGTTGCACAGGGCTTCGATAAGCAGCTGAGGCTGGCCATGAACCTGAGATCCTCCTATCTCAGCCTCCCAAGTACTGGGATTACAAGTGTGTATCACCACACCTGGCTTCAATTAGGATCTATTAATATTTGAAAGTAAATACTGAAGAAACACACCTGAAATGTAGTGCTCTTTATGAATAAATTCTCATAAAAATTTACTAAGATATTCCTAATTCAAGGTATAGGCAATTTGAGAATTCAGTCCCTATAGCAAATAATTCAATCTTGTTAAAATGTTCACAATGTATAAAAAGGGATATCATATTGCACTCCTTCCCTGTTTTAAAAGTAAATGAGGAGCAAGGCATGGTACCATACACCATAAATCCCAGTACTTAGGAGGCTGAGGCAGGAGGATTGCAGGTTTGAGGTAAGCCTCAGCAAGTTAGTGAGGCCCTCCACAACTTACTGAGACCCTGTTTCAAAATTAAAAAAAAAGAAAATGGGGCTGGAAGTATAATCCAGAGGTAGAATGCCTCTGGGTTCAATCCCTAGTACCACAAAGGGGTGGGGGTGGGGGAGGGTTAATAGAAATGGTGACAGTTGATTCCCTAAGTAAGATGAAAGGTAGTTGAGTATGATAAACCCAACATTCATCTAATGCTCTAACAATCTGGTACTCAATAGCTTTTAAAATAGAAGCCATGGTCTATCACCCTCACTCCCACCTCCACCCCCATCCTAGGTCTCAAGTTATATGCTTTAGCTGGTAGCAAAAACAGATGCCAGTGCCAAACAGTAACTTAATAATGGGGCTTGACCCATTCATTTTGGAATTAAATTCTTATTGGGACCAATGCACCATATTATATTTGGACATTTTGATCCTAAGAGTAAAAAGAACAACCATATGGTTTATAAAACATTAATTTATTCGCTATTTGGTTCAATGTGAGCAGGTTACTACCTAATTTTTACTGGGTATACAAGGCTATCTATCCCCAATTTCTATCCTAAAACACTTCAATCTTGAAATATACGTGTGTGTGTGTGTGTGTGTGTGTGTGTGTGTGTGTGTGTGTTTAATTTGAGATTTGAACAGTCAAAATAGGAAAAGAAGAAATCTTCAGGACCATCAAGAAAAATAATATATCTCTTTTATACGTCATTGCTGGCTCCTATGTTTGACGGTAACTTTATCTCTGCCCCTTAAATGCAGGTGTTCTCTAGGACTTCTGCATCACAAACTACAGAATATCATCAGGTGATAACACCTATTCACCTGCAGCTATGAACTTTATGTTAATGGCTGCTTCATCTATATGTTCTTCATTGGCCATACATGTGAATG